>NC_136151.1:9089151-9441651 GCF_965212315.1 Lampetra planeri | reverse complement strand
CTGTACGTAATTCTATGGGTCTCTATGTATCATCTTCTTGGGTCTCTATGGGTCTCTACGTATCTCTGTGGGTCTCTATGGGTCTATGTGGGTCTCTATGGGTCTCTATGTATCTATGTGGTTCTCTGTTTAACTCCATGGGTCTCTATGGATCTCTACATATTTCTGTGGGTCTCTATGGATCTCCATGGGTCTCTATGGGTTTTTTTGTATCTCTGTGGGTCTCTACGTATCTCTGTGAGTCTCTATGTATCTCTATGGGTGTCTATGTATCTCCATGGGTCTCTATGGGTCTCTATGTATCTCTGTGGGTCTCTATGTATCTCTATGGGTGTTTATGTATCTCCATGGGTCTCTATGGGTCTCTACGTATGTCTGTGGGTCTCTATGTGTCTCTATGTATCTCTGTGGGTCTCTATGGGTCTCCACGCGTTCAGAGTTGATCAGCTACTGCTCTACGTTTCCACACGGTTTTTGACGACAGCGATGATATCAGACACCCGGTGGTGCGGCTATCACCTGCGATTTGCCCGGTCGCTACTGGAACGAGAAGCTCATAAATGCCCGTGGACTTTTGACCCTGAGGGGTCGAGATTAAAATGTAAAATAGTTGCACGTTTTATTTGTTCTGACGGATTTCTGTTACTTTCCCTAGACTTTGCTCTCCGGAATCGTTTTTTTTTGTAACGCGCAGACTACTGGACATCGAGTCCCAAAACTAAGAGAAGCTTTACTGCTCATGGGATTCCTCCTCCGGTACAGGCACCCACCTCTGCTGACAAACATTCGACTTACGAACTTCCAAAGATGCGAACAAAGCGGTTCCCGTACGGTCCAGTTGCAGCCTGTTCGGATGGAGAGTTCGTAAGTTCAACCACCCCGCGCAAATAGATAGCGGCGGTGGTGGCATCTGCAGAACGTGCAGAACCAGTGGCATCTACATATGTAAAACATGAGGAACCAGTAGCATCTATCTGTAAAACATGAGTAACCAGTAGCATCTACATCTGCAGAACGTGAAGAACCAGTGGCATCTACATTTGCGGAACGTGAAGAACCAGTGGCATCTACATCTGTAGAACGTGAAGAACCAGTGGCATCTACATCTGTAGAACGTGAAGAACCAGTTGCATCTACATCTGTAGAATGTGAAGAACCAGTGGCATCTACATCTGCAGAATGTGAAGAAGCAGTTGCATCTACATCTGTAGAACGTGAAGAACCAGTGGCATCTACATCTGTAGAACGTGAAGAACCAGTGGCATCTACATCTGCAGAATGTGAAGAACCGGTTGCATCTACATCTTTAGAACGTGAAGAACCAGTGGCATCTACATTGCAGATCGTGAAGAACCAGCTGCATCTACATCTGTAGAACGTGAAGAACCAGTGGCATCTACAACTCCAGAACATGAAGAACCAGTGGCATCTACATCTGTAGAACATGAAGAACCAGTGGCATCTACATCTGCAGAACGTGAAGAACCAGTGGCGTCTACGTCTGTAGAACATGAAGAACCAGTAGCATCTACAGAACATGAAGAAACAGTGGCATCTACATGTGCAGAATATGAAGAACCAGTGGCATCTACATGTGCAGAATATGAAGAACCAGTGGCATCTATATCTGCAGAACGTGAAAAAAACATTGGCATCTACAGGAGATTATACAACTTTTAAAGCCATTCCCCCGTGATTAATGTGAATGCTGTACAATACGTTTGGGTTCGACAGGAGTAAAGTTGAACTTTCAAACAATTCCCTTCATTAGTAAATATTCTTATTCTCGGTGTGGCTAAGTGTCAGGCGGGGATTGGCTAAGTACCTGGCTGGGCGTGGCTGTCAGGTGGGCGTAACTAAGTACCTGGCTGGGCGTGGCTAAGTACCTGGCTGGGCGTGGCTAAGTGTTAGATGGGCGTGGCTAAGTACCTGGCCGGGCGTGGTTAAGTGTCGGGTGGGCGTGGCTAAGTACCTGGCTGGGCGTGGTTAAGTGTCAGGTGGGCGTGGCTAAGTGTCAATCGGGGATTAGCTATGCGGCGGGTGTGGGCGTGGCTAGAATTCGTCATTTGCCTCCGAACCCAATTGACCCGGAATTGTGTCTGACACCTTTCTCAGTTTTATTTTTACCGCACTCATCGAGACCCATACTAAAACTATACTGTGTTTATTTTAGTTGTCGTGAGGTTCCACTTTATCTGCTACGTTAGGAGCTCTTTTGTTCAGAAGCGTGCCTGTCCATCGCACGCAGCGATAGCAGCGAAACGAAGTTGGGTGATATCATCATCACTCGTACACTCACTCACTTAACCACTCACTCACCCACTCACTTAACCAATCACTCATTCACCCACTCACTCAATCACTCACTCACCCACTCGCTCCCTCACCCACTTTCTCACTCACAGAATCACTCACTCAACCACCCACTCATTAATTCACTCACTCACCCACTCACTCATCCACTTGCCCACTCACCCACTCGCTCGTCCACTCACCACTCGCTCACCCACTCGCTCACTCACCCACTCATTCATTGATTAACTCACCCACTCACTCACTCATTCACCTACTCATCCACTCACTCACTCACTCACCCACCCGCTCACTCACCCATTCACTCATTCACCCACTTAATCACACACTCACTCATTCACCTACTCATCCACTCACTCACTCACCCGCTCACTCACCCATTCACTCATTCACCCACTTAATCACACACTCACTCACCCACCTGATCACTCAACCACTGACCCACTAAGTTATAAAGTCACAATCACAGACACCCATAGAGACTCACAGAGACTCACAATCACCAAGACCAATACTAAAAGTAAACTAAGTTAATTTTCCATCATATATATTTTGGTTGACATCGCGTCAATCTAAATGAGTCGTTAAACCAGCCACCACCAGACAGCCAATTAACAAGGTGTGTCACATAAACAGAACATGCCAATTCGTTACGAGCACAGCACAGCGGTTGTGCGTTGGTGAGCAAATCCACAACATTTACAATCTGAGTACGACGTTTCGCCGGCAATCACAACTAGCTTCGTCAGGCGACAGGCAGATTTGACGAGGTAAGGCCTTGCTGGGCTATCACAAATGATAGAAGTTCAACCGAGGGGCTGATATCATCGTCGTCATTATGATCATCGTCACGTGGACATTAATATTAGCAGTCAAATACTCTCAACGCACGAAGATGCATAGAGACCCAGAGAGATACACAGAGACCCACAGACCCCCACACGGATATGCATCGAGACACATGGAGACCCACAACTATCGAGATCCACAGTAAAACGAAACTACGTTAATTTGACGTCCTCTGGTCCAACACCGTTTGAGACGAGGCTCGAAAGAAAGCTGTCTCTGGTGTGGACCAATCAGTTTCAAAGACAATGCACACGACAATAATGCATGTACTATCAGAGTATGTGTTTTGTTTCCATTTATACCACGAGTATCTGTGGTTGATGCAGACATGATTCCTTGCGAAAGGTTTCAGTTCGGTGTTTTAACATCTTAACGCAGCTGTTTTGTTCGCAGACAAAAGGGGAAAACCCTATTCTCGCATGTTAATTTTTGTTGACCACATGCACGGTACAACTTAGCTGCTATGCTAGCAGCTATTTTGTCGTAAATGGCCTTATGACCAAGTGGCTCAAACCATCACCATCATCATGGCAGTGTGGACATTTAGAGGAGCGG
Source organism: Lampetra planeri (assembly GCF_965212315.1). NCBI lineage: Eukaryota > Metazoa > Chordata > Hyperoartia > Petromyzontiformes > Petromyzontidae > Lampetra > Lampetra planeri. The sequence goes on along the minus strand of NC_136151.1, from coordinate 9,437,934 downwards.
TCAAATATTCTCAAAGGCACAGATGCCCATAAAGACTCAGACACCCACAGTCATCGAGACACACACTAAAACTAAACTCTGTTTATCGTGCCAAGGGTAACGCTCCACCTTAGCTGCTACGCTAGAAGCTATTTTCGTTTTTTAGTAGCTTACCTGGTGATAGCCGGATCAACAGAGTGGCTCACATCATCATCATCATCATCGTGACCACGTGAGAATATATAGCAGCAGTCAAATACTTGAAAAGTGTGGTGATGTTGATGCTAAATGTGGAGGGGAAAACCGGAGGAGCACGGAAACAAAATCTACGCCACCACCACGGGGAGTGAGATACACAGACTCACCCACCCACTCACTCACCCACTCACTCAATCACGCATTCATTACTCACTCATCCACTCAACTATCCACTCACTCATCCACTCACTCATCCACTCACTCACCCACTCACTCAACCACTCACTCAACCACTCACTCACTGACTCACCCACTCACTCATTCACTTATTCACTCACTCACTCATCCACTCACTCACCCACTTAATCACCCACTCACTTACTCATCCACTCACTCATCCACTCAATCACCACTCACTCATCCACTCAGCCACTCACTCACGCACTCAATCACCCACTCACTCACCAACTCACTAACCCACTCACTAGGTGGATGAGTAGGTTAGTGAGTGGGTGGGTGAGTGAGTGAGTGAATGGGTGAGCGAGAGTTTGATTGAGTAGGTGAGTTAGTGGGTGAATGGGGGAGTAAGTGGGTCACTGAGTGCGTGACTGAGTGGGTGGGTGAGTGAGACAATGGTGACCACATCGTTAGGTGCACAATGCCTGACCACAGGAACCCCGACCCCCCCTCGGCTCATGCAAATTTGAACCGCATCATGGGGCATCGATTTTTTTTACTCTAGAACACACTTACTCACTCACTCACTCATCAACTCACTCACTCACTCATCCACTCACTCATCTACTCACTCACTCATCCACTAAATCACTCATGCACTCACTCACTAACTCATCCACTCACTTATCCACTCACTCATTCACTCATCCACTCACTCATCCACTCACTCATTCATCCACTCACTCATCTACTCACTCAGTCATCCACGCACTCACTCACTCATCCACTCACATACTCATCCACTCACTCATCTACTCACTCACTCATCCACTCAATCACTCACTCATCCACGCACTCACTCACTCATCCACTCACTCATTCATCCACTCACTCATCTACTCACTCAGTCATCCACGCACTCACTCACTCATCCACTCACATACTCATCCACTCACTCATCTACTCACTCACTCATCCACTCAATCACTCACTCATCCACGCACTCACTCACTCATCCACTCACTCATCCACTCACTCACTCACTCAGTCATCCACAAGCGCACCCACTAACTCAATCACCCATTCACTTAATCATTCACTCACTCACTCACTCATCCACTCAACCACGCACTCATTCACCAGCCTACTCGCTCACCCATTCACACACTCACTATTCCACTCGCTCACTCATCCACCCACCCACTTAATCATCCACTCACTCACTAACTAATCCACTAACTCACCCATCCACACACTTTCCCATCCGCTCAATTACTCATCCACTCACTGACTCACCCATTCACTTACTCACGCATCCACTCACTCATCTACTCAGTCATCCACTTACTCACTCATCCCCTCACTCGCTCATACATCCACTCACTCATTCACTCAATCATCCACTCACTCAATCATCCACTCACTCACTCAGCCTCTCACTCATCCACTCACTCATCCACTCACTCATCCACTTACTCACTCATCCACTTACTCACTCATCCACTAACTCACTCACTCATCCACTCACTCAACGACCCAGTCACCCACTCACTCACTGACCCATTCACTTACTCACCCACTCACTTACTCACCACTCACCCACTAAATTACTCACCAACTCACTTAATCACCCACCCACTTACTCACCCACCACCTCACTTACTCACCTACTTACTCATCCACTCACTTACTCACCAACTTACTTACTCACCTCCCCACTCACCCACCCATCCACTTACTCGCCAACTCACCCAACCACTCAACCACCCACCAACTAATTTTTCCACTTAACCACCCACCCGTCTAAACAATAATATAATCGGGTGGCTATTTATCACCGGTCCGGTGATTTGTTTTAAGTGTGAATCATAGAGCACACTCATTGCACATTACAGACTACACACACACACTACATGCAGACTACACACACTACATACAGACTACACACACACACTACACACACTACATACAGACTACATACACACGGAGATTACACACACTACACACACTACACAAACACACGACACACACACACTACACACACACACTACATACACTCCACACAGGCTACACACACCCATACCAATATCCCACATTCGTCACTAAGTGGCGTTGACGTCACTACAGCGCCTGTGCCAGGCTAGGTGCACTTTGAGGCTGCCACGTGAAGTGTCAAAGTCCTTGCTGCTGACAGAAGGAGGTCACGTGACAGACCCAGAAGGTGCCATCGGTCGGCCGACTGAGATGACCGGTAGATGCACCACCAGCTGCACCCCCCTACTGTGCCAGGCTAGGTGTACCAGGAGGTCACGGGACAGACCCAGTAGGTGCCATGGGTTGCCTGACTGAGATGATCGGTAGATGCACCACCACCAGCTGTACTCCCCCTACTGTGCCAGGCTAGGTGCACGAGGTCTCGGGACAGACCCAGCAGGTGCCATGGGTTGGCTGACTGAGATGACCGGCAGATGCACCCACCACCACCAGCTGTACCCCCGAACTCGCTACGTTTTAGCCACCCAGCGCTCCGCTCGTTGTTTTGAGCGTCGCTCCTCTGCCCTCACTTTTTGCTGGAGGGCGACTGCCTCCAACTGCCCAGTAGCCTCAAGGTTCACCTAGCCTGGCACTGCCCAGTAGCAGCGTCCTTCACGAGCCTCCTCCTCCACAGAGGCCAATCTTGACACCGCTGGTACCGGTCATCGGCAAGTCCACTCAGCTCCACGTCCTCCTGTGCCACATCAGTTCCATCTCTTCTCAGCCCTTGCAGTGCCCGTTGAGCCCTCTCTCTATGCGGCCAAACAGAAGCTGCTTGATCATAGGTCGCTGGGCATTGCCGGCTACATGACCCAGCCAACGCAACCATCCTTGCCTGCCGCAACAAGCTCACCGATGGGACTTTGTCCCAGAAATTTCACGGATTTGTGAGCACCTCACAACAATCCAGCCACGGTCACACTACACACGCTACACACACTACACACACTACACACATTACACACACACACACTACACACACACTACATACTATACACACTACACAATATACACACTACACACACTACACACATTACACACATTACACACACTACACACATTACACACTACACACACTACACACACTACACACATTACACACTACACACACTACACACACTACACACACATTACACACTACACACACCACACACGAAACACACTACACACTACAACACTCACAGCGTGAGCTAAAAATCAATTAGCGACATGCAATCAAACTCGCTGCTGACCCTAGCAACAATAACCTTTAAAACAATGGGGTCACCTCACGCAGCAACGGTGGCTAGTCATCGAGAAAAGACTGATGCTATATACACTACACTATACACTACTATACACTACACTATACACTACTATACACTAAACTATCCACTATACTATACACTACTATACACTACACTAGTATATACTATACACTACACTATACACTACTATACTATACACTACTATACACTATACTATACACTACACTCTACACTAGTATACACTAAACTACTATACACTTCACTACTATAAACTAAACTATACACTACTATACACTACACTATACACTCCTATACACTGCACTATAGTATAGTGTATAGTAGTGTATAATGTAGTGCATAGTGTAGTGTATCGTAGTATAGTGTATTATACTGTTGTGTTTAGTGGTGTAGTGTATAGTAGTGTAGTGTATAGTAGTGTAGTGTATAGTGTAGTGTATAGTAGTGTAGAGTGTAGAGTATAGTAGTGTATTTTAGTGTACATTGCACTGCTGAGTATAATAGTGTATAGTAGTGTATAGTGTAGCGTATAATGTAGTGTATAGCATAGTAGTGGATAGTTTAGTGGTGCACAGTGTAGTGCATACTGTCGTATATAGTGTAGTGTATAGTGTAGTATAGTAGTGTATAGTGTAGTACATGGTGTAATGTATAGTAGTGAATAGTATAGTAGTGCATAGTGTAGTGTATAGTAGTGTATAGTGTAGTGTATAGTGTAGTACAGTAGTGCATAGTGTAGTAGTGGATAGTGCAGTGTATTGTAGTGTAAATCAATGGCTGAAAACTCTTAGGATTGTAAAACAACAACCAAAAAACCCCCCATAAAATCAACACGTAGGTAACATGAGAATGAAACGATTTACGGTCTCCCTCTCTCGATACACAAGTTGTAAAAGCCAGTGCACAATCACCTTTCGTACCACCACCTCCTCCCCCCCCCGCCCTCTGCTCTTATCGATAAGCAATTCCGGAAAATCGCCAATCGCAACAGAGGCCGATCTGAGGTGCGGCTTTGGGTGCAAGGAGGGAATGGTTGGCGTTGCGCAGCGAATCAGGCACAGAGCTGAGGTTCGATTCCTCCGTTTACTGCGACCAACGCTGTCCAGTGCCTCTCCCCCGCTAGGTCGACTCAGCCTCAAATGAGTGGTCCCTGGTGCAAGGCCGTAGCCAGTGATGGTGGTCACCCTCTCTGTGTGTAGCCACAGTGCCCGGTAGCCTTCATAGGCGCTGTTTGCTAACAGCACTTGCCCCTAAGGTCTGCCACAGGCTACACGGGGGGTCTTTGTCTTTGTAAAGTGTATCAGGTGAAGTTTCACAAACTTTGCACTCCCAAGTCCAGACATGCGGGGTTGTGGAAGGTCCAACGCCGTTTAAAAATTAATACTGTCATGGGATTTCCACCTTCATCGTGATGGTTATCAAGATCGTCGACATCACTATCACCATCATCACCACTGACATCATCATCATTATCACCATCATCATCAACTTCACCATCATCACAATCATCATAATCTTCACCATCATTATCACCATCATCTTCACCATCACCATCATCAACCACTGATATCATCATCTGCACCATAATTATCCCCATCATCATCTTCATCTTCACCATCATCACCATCGTCATAATCATCACCATCATCATCTTCACCATCATTATCACCATCATCATCACCATCATCACCATCATCATCATCATCTTCTTCACCATCATCACCATCATCATACTCATCACCATCATCTTCACCATCATCACCATCATCATTTCCACCCGTTTCTGCCTTTGTACTGCTCGCCTTTTGATTAGCTACGTGTCTCTATGTATCTCTACGTGTCTCTATGTGTCTCTATGTGTCACTATGTGTCTCTATGTGTGTCTATGTGTTTCTATGGGTCTCGATGTGCCTCTATGTGTGTCTATGTATCTCTATGTGTCTCTATGGGTCTCTATGTGTCTCTATGTGTTTCTATGGGTCTCGATGTGTGGGTGAGTGAGCGAGTGGGTGAATGAGGGAGTAGGTGAGTGGGTGAGTGGGTGGGTAGGTGAGTAAATGCGAGGGTGAGTGGTTTGGTGAGTGACTTATTAGGTGAGTGGGTCAGTGAGCAAGTGGTTGACCCAATGAGTGAGTGGCTGAGTGAGTGAGAGGGTGAGTGGGTGAGTGGGTGAGTGGGTGAGTGAGTAGGTGAGTAAGTGCGAGTGTGAGTGTGTTGGTGAGTGACTTATTGGGTGAGTCAGCAAGTGGGTGAGTGAGCAAGTGGGTGAGTGAGCAAGTGGGTGAGTGAATCAATGAGTGAGTGGGTGAGTGAGTGGGTGAGTGAGTGGGTGAGTGGGTGGGTGGGTGAGTGGGTGATTGAGTGAGTGGGTGAGTGAGTGGGTGGGTGTGAGTGAGTGGGTGAGTGGTTGAGTGGGTGAGTGGGTGGGTGGGTGAGTGGGTGATTGAGTGAGTGGGTGAGTGAGTGGGTGGGTGTGAGTGAGTGGGTGGGTCAGTGAGTGAGTGAGTAAGTGCGAGAGTGAGTGTGTTGGTGAGTGACTTATTGGGTGAGTCAGCAAGTGGGTGAGTGAGCAAGTGGGTGAGTGAGCAAGTGGGTGAGTGAATCAATGAGTGAGTGGGTGAGCAAGTGGGTGAGTGGGTGGGTGAGTGGGTGATTGAGTGAGTGGGTGAGTGAGTGGGTGGGTGTGAGTGAGTGGGTGAGTGAGTGAGTGGTTGAGTGGGTGAGTGGGTGGGTGGGTGAGTGGGTGATTGAGTGAGTGGGTGAGTGAGTGGGTGGTTGTGAGTGAGTGGGTGGGTCAGTGAGTGGGTAAGTGCGAGAGTGAGTGGGTTGGTGAGTGACTTATTGGGTGAGTGAGCAAGTGGGTGAGTGAGCAAGTGGGTGAGTGAATCAATGAGTGAGTGGGTGAGTGAGTGGGTGAGTGAGTGGGTGAGTGGGTGGGTGAGTGGGTGATTGAGTGAGTGGGTGAGTGAGTGGGTGGGTGTGAGTGAGTGGGTGAGTGAGTGGTTGAGTGGGTGAGTGGGTGGGTGGGTGATTGAGTGAGTGGGTGAGTGACTGGGTGGGTGTGAGTGAGTGGGTGGGTCAGTGAGTGGGTGAGTGAGTGTACGAGTGATGATGATATCACCCAACTTCGTTAAACCGCTATCATTACGTGCGATGGAGATGCACGCTTCAGAACAAAATAGCTACTAACGTAACTGTGCAGTGAGCGGCAGCTTTACACCTGGTGACTAAAATAGTTCAGTTTAAATCAGTGCTGATCACGGGCAGATGATTGCTTAGGTATTGCGCCTTCAGACGACCCCACCAAATTGGTTATCCGATGCGACACCGCCACCCTGCGGCCAGTCGGTGGTACAGACGTGGCGAGCGGTTGGAGGCGCTGCCGTGGATATCAGCACTAATACCACTACTACTGCCAGTACAACCACCAGTACAACTGCTTATACCGCTACTACCAGGGACGTGCGGTCAGGGGAGGCAGGGGAGGCAGAGGCTCACCTGTTATACTCCAATGAAAATAGCTGTTACGAAAAGTAAAAAGAAAAGAAAATTAAATAAATATGAAGATTTTTCCACTGATCTGTGTTATAAATGTAATTTCTGTACGATTCCAATCATTTTTATAGTCAAAATCGCCAAATTTGCGGAGCTCCACTGCAAATACAGGAAGAGACGAGAGGTGAGGCAGCGACGAGCTCAGCCTCCCCTCTGATTGCACAACCCCTTAGTTACTGGATGGAGCGTGGGCAATAAGCGCTTGCCTGTTACTATCTCAGCATGTCACCAATGTAATGTTTGTAGACCCCTTCGTTTCATGTCCTCGCCTTCCATACTCCAGGTAACTTATTTCACGTGTGTGTATGAAGATATTTAGGCTGGCTGGTCTCGTCATGAAACTGCAATGAAAAAGCACCAGGGGAGGCAGCTATCACATCTGCCTCACTGAGGAGGACGTGTCTAACACGACCCCCTCAGTGTGTGAATCCGGCTCTGACACTAGCCAGTGCCTCCCCAGCCATTGACCTCACCACACAGAGGCGTAGCTAGGATATTTTGCGCCCGGGGACGAACTATAAAATTGGCGCCCCCCCCCCCCCCCGTTGAATCACATTTTCCTATTACATCGAATAAAGAATAACAATTTTAATTTTAATGAAACATTGTATTTAAAGAAGCAAATTTATAGAAATTATATTACATGGCTCACTCAGTCACTGTCGTAGACTGGTTGACATAGTCTACAAAATATTATTTTTTCTTGATTTCACTGTCGCAAACTGGTCAATCACGTAATCAAAATCTGTTTTTTTCCAATGTTTCTCTTTCAACGCTAAGAAGAGCAAGATCGCTGAGACGATCTTATCCCATTGAAGCACGCAAATACGACAAAATAAGTTTTAATTTGCTGATCGACCGCTCACAGCTTGCAATTGAAACTGCTATTGTTAATACAATTTGCAGTGAAATTCGCAAATTCGGAAATATGTCGTCTCCATAAAACACAATAAAACCAAGAAGATCCAAAGGAGTTTCTGGTAGAACTTCATTCCGGTTACTGAGCAGCATTTTGCAATCTCCAATTTCTGTGAAGAGTTCGTGGCCATTGATGTCGGTGTCATAGAAATTTCCAAAATCTTTGCAATTTCGACGAATTGCATCGACATCTGTGTCGGATAGAAGAGTTTTGACGTCCAGCAGAAATCCAAATTTTGTGTTCAGGTCTTTTAGTCGTAAAAACCGTGTTGACATCTGTTGAAGTTGATAAAATACGCTCTTCATAACGTGCACAATTTCTTCTTCTGCTGAAAGTCCTGCATCTCTTGCCAGTTATCCTGGCATCTTCCGACGTTGCCTAATTCTTCTGTCCACATCGATCCCCCAGGCTGTGCATCTTGTTTTGGCGTTTTCTACAGCAACTTGGCTCAAATCATCACGAAGCTTGACAAATTCATGCTCCAAAGATTCAAGATCAGTTGCTGCTTCCTTGAAATTCATAGTAGGATCCTGTAAGCGCTTCTGAACACGATCAATTTTTCCAAGAATGACATTCCAGAAATGTAATAAAACTATGAAGTTAAAATTTAATACGCATGCCTGTAACTGTTCTGCATCACTTCTGGTTTCAGGCGTCATAGTTACGTCCTCCGATAATTTGTCTAGCAGCCCTACTAGTTCATCCAGTCCTTCATAGATAGCTTTAACAGTTTCTGATCGTGCACTCCAGCGTGTTTCAGGCCGTCGTAGTTTCCGCCACCAAAAAACAGGCCAGTGACTAAGGCTGAACGACTGCACCTGTCTGTTGTTTGGGACGTTCTTCAATGTAAGTTCTTAATAGGCGTGCGTACCAAAATGTGTGTGGCGGGATATATAAACTTTTAGGTTCAGGTGTAGATTTGTGCAGTAGTTTCAGGCTGTCGCGCCCGCCGCAATAAGTTACAATGTAACAAACTTAATTTGGAACTTTCGTGACTGCAGGAATTATTCTTTGGTTCTTTCGGTAAAGTCACGTATAAAGATAAAATAATAAATTAAATTAAATACTAGCATACGACGTTTCGATTGCAACACAAGCAATCATCATCCGCCCCACCTTTCTCTATTTAAGGCCTCGACACAGAGGCGTAGTTTCTCTTTGTGCCTATGTTTGCTCTCTCTCTATGTATCTCTGTGATATCTGTCTGCTTATATGTCTGTCTATGTTTCTGGTTCTGTGTTTAATCTCTCTCTCAAATTTAGCATTCTCAGGAAGAACGTAATCAACCAGATAGGGTGATGACTGTAATATTATCCGACTCTCTGTTGTATTACATTATATTTCTAAGTATACTAGATTTGTGTTTCTATTTAATTTATACCTGATGATGATTGCTTGTGTTGCAATCGAAACGTCGTATGCTAGTATTTAATTTAATTTATTATTTTATCTTTATATGTGACTTTATCGAAAGAACCAAAGAATAATTCCTGCAGTCACGAAAGCTCCAAATTAAGTTTGAACCACTTCTACGGGGAAGTTTAAAGTTTGTTTTTTCTCTCTCTCTCTCTGGGTTTTTTCGTTGTTCATCTCTGCTTGTGTATCGGTCTTCGTGTCTGTGTTTTTTCAAATTTCACACTTAACTTCTAATTTAGCAATCTTTGGAAGAACGTAATCAACCAGGCTATGCGTTAATTGTGTGTTGACCGACCCTCTGTGTTGCATTGCATTACATTTCGAAATTTTTGCTAGGTTAGTTAATTTAGTGTGTCTCTCTCCCTGCCTCCTAATTTTTTCAAGCTTTCGTACCGTACCACTCATCATGCTACTCATTGACATGCTAATTTCTCTAACCCCTCTCTCTCCGCGCCTGCCCCCCCCTCTCAAGCTTTTTACACCTTGCCACTCACCGTTTCCACTCATGGACATGCTAATTTATCTAACCCCTCCCTCTCTCCCCGCCCCCGCCCCCCCCTTTCTCTATTTAAAGCCTCGACACAGAGGCGTAGTTTCTCTTTGTGCCTATGTTTGCTCTCTCTCTATGTATCTCTGTGATATCTGTCTGCTTATATGTCTGTCTATGTTTCTGGTTCTGTGTTTAATCTCTCTCTCAAATTTAGCATTCTCAGGAAGAACGTAATCAACCAGATAGGGGGTTGACTGTTATGTTATCCGACTCTCTGTTGTATTACATTACATTTCTAAGTATACTAGATTTGTGTTTCTATTTAATTTATACCTGATGATGATTGCTTGTGTTGCAATCGAAACGTCGTATGCTAGTATTTAATTTAATTTATTATTTTATCTTTATACGTGACTTTACCGAAAGAATCAAAGAATTATAATGTAACGTTGTAAGCCTCATTTTGGCGCCCCTTTACCTTGGCGCCCGGGGACATATGTACCCCCCTGCCCCCCCCTAGCTACGCCTCTGTCACCACACGTCACTGGCAACTACTCCCAGTGCCTTATAAAATTTGAACCCGTTGTAGTACCCCTTTAAGGGGTTCCGTTTTGCATAGAAGGCCAGAATAGAGATTTACACTCTGATCACAATCCCCTGCGATAATTCACGGATTCCGCACGGCCAAGTATGGATATTGCTTCAATATAGAATCCTGACTTAAAACTTTCGTGACTGCGGGAATTCATATTCTTGGTTCGTTCGGTAAAGTCACGTAGATAGAAAATGAATAGATCACGACGTTTCGATCGCAACACAAGCAATCGTCATCAGGTGAGACAAACAGCGAGAGAACTGCTGAGGCAGCGGTCGCTTGTGTTGCGATCGAAACGTCGTGATCTATTAATTTTCCATCTACGTGATATTACCGAAAGAACCAAATAGTATAATAAAATATAATTTAAATAAAAGCAAAAAACCAACGTTTCGATCGCAACAAAAGCGGTCATTATCAGCCGATTGAAACGTGGGTTTTTTGCTTGAATTTTATTTTTTATTTAAAATTTATTTTATTATTTAGATTTTCTATCTACGTGACTTTACCGAAAGAACCAATAATATAATGTAGAAAACCATTAGTAGTAGTAGTAGTTAGTAGTACATCGCATCGTTACTGCATTCTTTATTGTTACATTCTATTTTTTGGGGGAATTTTTTTTTTGCTGAAGGGTTTATTCTTTTTAAACCCGCTCATGCATAGTGTCTGTGTAGAGTAGTGAACGCCAACATGAATAACAAAAAGTTTAACACATACGCGTTCATGACCAATTACTACTGGCCAAGACTAATTAGAGAATATATCCAAATTGAGAGATTTTTTTTATTTTAACCGCACGGATAGCTACAGACTTAGTGCCGCTTGGAAGCGAATCATCAAATAACACATTGTTTAAATGCATACCTCTACAGATCACCATACTTCAATGAGGATGACTGTTGAACAGACAATAACAGCTACTGCTATTTTAGTGCACATTATCGACAGGAGGTACAATAACAAGGTACGTGGATTGCCATATAAAATAACCCAACCGGCAATGGATACCCAGTCATTTATATGTATTCATTAATCCCCCCCCCCCCCCCCACACATAGTTAAAGAAGGGCTCACAAGTGATATCATCACATCTACCCCTCTATTTAAGGAACGAAACAACAGGAGGATTTCTCAACAAATCTGGCTGTCGCCTGATGAAGCTAGTTGTAATTTCTGGCGAAACGTCGTACTCAGATTGCAAATGTTGTGGCGTTGCTTTCCAATACACCGGTGTGCTGTACGAGTAACGAATGTTGTGTTTACGTGAGAAACCTTAATAATTGGCTTTGTAAGGTGCTGGCAGGTTTCATGACGCATTTATATATTTACGCTGTCGCCTGAAGCTAATTGTAATTTCTGGCAAAACGTCGTACTCAGATTGTAATTGTTGTGGCTTTGCTCTCCAACACACCGGCGTGCTGTACTATAAAAATACACTACACTACTATGCACTACACACTACACTACACGCTTCACTACTTTCCACTACACACTTCACTACTTTCCACTACACACTTCACTACTTTACACTACACACTACACTACTATACACTTCACTATTTTCCACTACACACTACACTACTATACACTACACTATACACTTGTGCGGTACGAGTAACTAATTGGCATGTTCTGTTTACGTGACACTAAACATTATTAATTGTCAATGTCTGGTGGTGGCGGGTTTAACGACACAGCATTTATATATTTAGTGATCTAACCCAAAAAATAAGCTGTATTATGGATGAATAAAACAAAATGGCGGGTGGCTGAACCTCGCCCACTGCTCATTGGAGGCTGGAAACACCACGTGGCCTGGGACCAGCAAAGGGCCGCTTGGGATACAAGATGGGAGACAAGACGGAGACAAGATGGGAGACAAGATAGTGACAAGGCTGAGACAAGATTGAAACAAGATGGGAGACAAGACAGAGACAAGACAGAGATACGATGGGAGACAAGATGGAGGCAAGATGGGAGACAAGATGGAGACAAGACGATGGGAGACAAGATGGAGTTAAGATGGGAGACAATATGGAGACGATACGATAGGAGACAAGATGGAGACAAGATGGGAGACAAGATAGGAGACATAATGGGAGACAAGATAGGAGACAAGATGGGAGACAAGATAGGAGACAATGGGAGATAAGATGGAGACTATATGGGGAGACAAGACGAGATATTAAATAATTGGAAGGCAACTCTGCTGGACACACATCCTCACACAATCATTGCGAACCATTGATTTGTGCGCCAGCAGTGCGAGCACATTCTGTATATTACACGATCAATCAACGCGCCTCATTGGCAGACGTAACAACATATGGGCCCACCGTGTTTCAACGACGTAAAAAAGTTAAAACTATGAGAATACTCTTTGGTTCTTTCGGTAAAATCAAGTAGATAGAACATGAATTGATCACGACGTTTCGATCGCAACACAATCGACCGTCTCACCTGAAGACGGTCGCTTGTGTTATGATTTTCTATCTACGTGACTTTACCAAAAGAACCAAATAATATGAATTCCTGCAGTCACGAAAGCTTTAAGTCAAGATTCATGAGAATAGGTTTTTCCCTTTTTCTGGCAACGAAACAGTTGTGTTAAGATGTTAAAACACCAAACTGAAACCTTTTGCAAGGAATCATGTCTGCATTAACCACATATACTTGTGGTCAGAATGCAAACAAAACACATACTCTGATAAATGCATTGTCCTTGAAACTGATTTGTCCACACACGACATCTTTCTTTTGAGCCTAGTCTCAAACGGTGTTAGACCAGAGGACGCCAAAAGGCCAAAACCTATTCTCATATTTTAAGTTAAAACTACCCAATCCCATCCCACATTCTATTTGCAAAGAAACCAATGAATGCTGTCGCTGTCATTGTGCGGCAATGATGGTCGACGGCGATTCCGTGGCACCCGTCAGCTCCACTCAGTCCCGAAGTTCCGATTTCTCCTCTGCACACCTTCACGTGAGGAGAACGACAAATTCGTGAGCGAGTGTCTGCGTGTGTGTGTGTGTTCGAGTGCGTCTGTGTGCGTCCTGTCTCTGCTGTCATTCAATTATTGGGGCTGAATTTGGTTGATTTTGTATTGGGCCGAGTCTGCTGCTGGGCTGGAGCAGGAAAGTGTTATCACTGAGCAGACGCATCATCGATCGGTGATTTATATTATTTGTATTTGGCATATAGAGAATTGCGAAAAATGATAATGTTTTTGGAGTATCTGCCATTTTTTTTTATTAACCTCGGACCTCATCCCCGTCATTAGCGTTGATAATAGAGAGTCTTAGCTGTGTAATCCACTGGATTGAGGAACCCTCTCAAATGCAGAGTGTATGCAGGGCCCCCGTTATTTTTGGCAGGACCCTTTAAACGTCAAACCAGCTGATCTATGAAAACAAAACTGCTATTTTATATCTTACCAGGTGTAATGCCCCGCTGAGCTGCTATGTGGTGGGTGAATGAGTCAGTTAGTGGGTGGCTGGGTGAGTGGGTGAGCAGGCCCAAGGCACGGTGTCTACGACTGTGGATAATATGGTTCTGGTGAGTGGGCGGGGGGGGGATAAAGCGGCAGTCCGTCCACGCACCAAGAAGCCAACCAGTCGCGGAAATCCGAGCAGTAGTGCTGCTTCACGTTCTCCAGGTCGGCGAGGAGAACCCTGCACTCGTCCTCGCCCCCGCCAATGAAGTGCTCCAGCAGGTAGTTGACGCACTCGCGCAGCGACGACTTGCCGCTGGCCGCCTCGTACACGCCCAGCGTGATGTGCTCGGAGGCGAGCAGCGACTCGAGCAGGAGGAGGGGCTCCGCCGACAGCCACTCGATGAGCGCCGACTTGTGAGCCCTGATGGCGCCCACCGGAGATGCCAATGTTGGGTTTCTCGTGGGCGCTTCTGCTTCTATCGCCTCTCCGGGGTCACACATCGCCACTGCCACCACCACCAATAAGGGTTCAGCCTGTGGGGGTGTGTGTGTAGTAGTATTAGTGTGTGGTAGTAGTAGTGTGTGTGTGTAGTAGTGGTGTGTGTGTAGTAGTGTGTGTGTAGTAGTGTGTGTGTAGTAGTGTGTGTGTAGTAGTGTGTGTGTAGTAGTGTGTGTGTAGTAGTGTGTGTGTAGTAGTGTGTGTATAGTAGTGTGTGTGTAGTGTGTGTAGTAGTAGTAGTGTGTGTAGTGGTAGTAGTGTGTGTGTAGTGGTAGTAGTGTGTGTGTAGTAGGAGTAGTAATGTGTGTGTAGTAGTAGTGTGTGTGTGTAGTAGTAGTGTGTGTGTAGTAGTAGTAGTGTGTGTGTAGTAGTAGTCGTAGTGTGTGTGTAGTAGTAGTGTGTGTGGTTAGGACCTGGTGTGTGTGTATGTATATATGTGTGTGTGATTGGTGTGGTGGGGGGGTGACACAGGAGAGGGGTGGCGACGTGGTCAGCGCTACGCTCCGAACCTGCAGGAGTCCCGGGTTCGATTCCAGCTCACGACAAACCAACACCGGATACGATTGTCTGCACACTTCTTGGGCCTCCTTTAGGTTGACTCGGCCTCTGGTCCAGTGGTGTGTAACAAAAAATAACATTACCACTGGGGAGACAAAGGCGGCCGGGCATCGCTCTGGTCACCCACCCTACCTCGCCTTGTATGCATAGGTGCTACTTGCTAACAGCACATGCCCCCATCAATCTGTTTAGGCTATACGGGGGATCTTTGTCTTTGATTTTTGTTTTTCGTGTGTCTCTGTGTGTCTCTGCGTGTGTGTATATGTGTCTGTGTGTGTCTCTGTGTCTGTGTGTGTCTCTGTGTGTGTGTCTGTGTGTGTGTGTCTGCGTGTGTGTCGCTGTGTGTGTGTATGTGTGTCTCTGTGTCTGTCTGTGTGCAGCGCTGCAGTAGCTAAGAGATGTTCACTACCTCGCCTGGTACGCAGGAGGTCATGGGTTCGATCGCGACCCTGATGCCTGATGCTGTATATTTGGAGTCTGTGTGTCTCTCTCTCTCTCTTCTCATCATCATCATCACGGTGGCTCGGAGACTCCCCCTGGAACTCTTCCGAGCAGCGATGTCCCACTGGGCGAAGACCTCTGGGACAGGCCCAGTGGGGACAATGCTGCTGCTGGCGGGACGACGTCGCTCGGCTGGCCTGGGAATGACTGGGGATGCCCCCAGGAAGAGATAGAGTCTGTGCAAAGTAGTGTAGTGTATAGTGTAGTGTAGTAGTGTATAGTAGTGTAGTGTATAGTGTAGTATTATATAGTAGTGTAGTGTATAGTGTAGTGTATAGTAGTCTAGTGTATAGTGTAGGGTAGTGGTGTATAGTAGTGTAGTGTATAGTGTAGTGTAGTAGTGCATATCGTGACTACAGGAATCCATACACTTTGGTTCCTTCAGTAAAGTCACTCAGGTATAAAAAAATATATATAATAGATCACGAAGTTTCGATCGCAACACAAGCAACCGTCTTCAGGTGAAAAAGAGGGGGAATCTGCTGGGGCAAGCTGCTTATGAAGGTTTAGAGATGGGGGGCAGCTAATGTTGATGTAGTGGTTTGACGCGCGCCAAAGGGGGTAATTGTACGCACGTGCGGGTTTGGAACAGTGGGGTCAAATCGGGACATGATGCTGTTGCTGGGGGCCAACGAGTGAGTCGGAGACGGCCCGTTGGGCAATTAGGGTGCAGGGCAGTGATTGGCCGGTTGTTGTTGTTGAGTACAAGGTGGCGCCTCCAAGTCTGGGAATAGAGACAGGTGGCAGCGGGGGCCGGAGGCGTGGGGCGTTAGGGGGGACGCCAACTAATTAATTGGGAATTAATGAGGAGGGGGATAAATAAGGGAGCGTCAGAGAAAGACGGGGAGTTGTGCTGGGAGCTGGAAGCAGTCGGTTGAGGCAGAAGAAGAAGCATAGAGTAGCAGTGTAGACAAATAAGTGTAGAGTAGCAGTGAAGAAGAAGTGTAGGGTAGCAATGGAGTAGAAGAAGTGTAGAGTAGCAGTGAAGAAGAAGTGTAGGGTAGCAATGGAGTAGAAGAAGAAGCATAGAGTAGCAGTGGAGAGGAATAAGAAGTGTAGGGTAACAGTAGAGTGGAAGAAGACGTGTAGGGTAGCAGTAGAGTGGAAGAAGACGTATAGGGTAGCAGTAGAGTGGAAGAAGACGTGTAGGGTAGCAGTAGAGTGGAATAAGAAGTGTAGGGTAGCAGTAGAGTGGAAGAAGACGTGTAGGGTAGCAGTAGAGTGGAAGAAGACGTGTAGGGTAGCAGTAGAGTGGAATAAGAAGTGTAGGGTAGCAGTAGAGTGGAATAAGAAGTGTAGGGTAACAGTAGAGTGGAATAAGACGTGTAGGGTAGCAGTAGAGTGGAATAAGAAGTGTAGGGTAACAGTAGAGTGGAAGAAGACGTGTAGGGTAGCAGTAGAGTGGAATAAGAAGTGTAGGGTAACAGTAGAGTGGAATAAGAAGTGTAGGGTAGCAGTAGAGTGGAATAAGAAGTGTAGAGTAGCAGTGAAGAAGAAGTGTAGGGTAGCAATGGAGTAGAAGAAGAAGTGTAGGGTAGCAGTGGAGTAGAAGAAGTGTAGGGTAGCAGTAGAGAGGAATAAGAAGTGTAGGGTAGCAATGGAGTAGAAGAAGAAGTGTAGGGTAACAGTAGAGTGGAAGAAGACGTGTAGGGTAGCAGTAGAGTGGAATAAGACGTATAGGGTAGCAGTAGAGTGGAAGAAGACGTGTAGGGTAGCAGTAGAGTGGAATAAGAAGTGTAGGGTAGCAGTAGAGTGGAAGAAGACGTGTAGGGTAGCAGTAGAGTGGAAGAAGACGTATAGGGTAGCAGTAGAGTGGAAGAAGATGTGTAGGGTAGCAGTAGAGTGGAATAAGAAGTGTAGGGTAACAGTAGAGTAGAAGAAGAAGCATAGAGTAGCAGTGGAGAGGAATAAGACGTGTAGGGTAGCAGTAGAGTGGAATAAGACGTGTAGGGTAGCAGTAGAGTGGAATAAGACGTGTAGGGTAGCAGTAGAGTGGAAGAAGACGTGTAGGGTAGCAGTAGAGTGGAAGAAGACGTGTAGGGTAACAGTAGAGTGGAAGAAGACGTGTAGGGTAGCAGTAGAGTGGAAGAAGACGTATAGGGTAGCAGTAGAGACGGAGAAGCTGAACGGGAGAGATAGTCGGGGTGGGACGGGGAAGCCGAACGAGAGCGACAGTCGGAGTGAGACGGTGAAGCCGAGAAAGAGCGACGGCTGGAGTGGGACGGGGAAGCAGAGAAGGGAGTCGGGAGAGACGGAGAGAGAGAGGGAGGAATAGAGCGAGGTAGGCCGGCCGGGGGCGGCGAACGAGCGGAGGACGCGTTAAAGGATGGCGGCGAAATGTGCTGTGTTGGACAAATAAAGTGACGACAGAAAAGAAAGAAGTTGTCCGCGTAAAGTTCGGCACTACATTAATGTAGGAGCGAGCGGAGAGTGCGAATAAGCCACAGTCGGCATTATGCATAGGGCCTACTCAATAACCCACTCACCGAGCCAGCCAGCCACTCACCCACTCGCTCATCCACTCACTCACCCACCCGCCCATTCGCTCACTCGCTCACTCGCTCACTCGCTCACTCGCTCACTCGCTCACTCACCCACTCGCTCACTCACCCACTCATCCACTCCTTCACTCACCAATGAACTCACTCATCCACTCGCCCACCTACCCCTCACAAACTCACTCGCCCACTCAGCGACCCACTAACTCGCTAACCCACTCGCTCATCCACTCGCTCGCCCAACCACTCGCTCGCCCAACCACTCGCTCGCCCAATCACTCGCTCACCCATTCACTCACTTAACCACTCATCCACACATCCACTCGCCCACTCACTCACTCGCTCATCCATTCACCCACTAACTCATCCACCCACTCACCCATGCACTCACAAATTCACTCACCCACCCACTCAAACTCACTCACTCATCCACTCACCCACTCACTCACAAACTCACTCACTCATCCTATCACACATCCACTCACTCATCCACTCACCCACCCACTCACTCACCCACCCACTCACACACTGACTCACTCACTCACCCACCCACTCACACACTCACTCACCCACGAAACCTATTTTTTTTTTCACGGAAGACAGGGAGGGATTACTTTGGAAGTTGGACATCGGCACTGCACGCTCTGATTGCCTTAACAAATAAAATATTCCACAGAGGTGGCCGGTTAGGCACCGAGGTCAGAGAGAGGAGAGCTGACTCCAGACATTTTGAACAACGCCGGGATTCGAATCCATGTCGCAGGCATTCGCGATATCTGAGTGAGTGGGTGAGTGGCTGGGTGGTTGGGTGAGTAGGTGGGTGGGTGAGTGAATGGGTGAGTGAGGATGAGCGTGTGGGTGTGTGAGTGAGTGAGTGGGTGAGTCAGTGGCTGGGTGTTTGGGTGAGTAGGTGGGTGAGTGAGTGAGTGTGTGTGTGAGTGAGTGTGGATAAGTGTGTGGGTGTGTGAGTGAGTGGGTGGATGAGTGAGTGGGTCAGTGGCTGGGTGGTTTGGTGAGTAGGTGGGTGATTGCGTGGAGGAGTGTGTGAGTGTTTGTGTGAGAGGGTGGATGAGTGAATGAGTCAGTGTGAGTGAGTGGGTAGGTCAGTTAGAATGTGATTGGGTGAGTGAGTGGGTGATTGCATGAGTGTGTGAGTGTTTGTGTGAGTGAGTGAATGTTTGAGTAAGTGGGTGAGTGTGAGTGAGTGTGTGAGTCAATGGGTGAGTGAGTGTGTGTGTGACTGAGTGTGTGAGTGAGTGTTTGAGTGGTGAGTGTGTGTGTGTGAGTAAGTGTGTGAGTGTGTGAGTGTTTGTGTGTAAAAGTGAGTGAGTGTGGGAGTCAATGGGTGAGTGAGTGTGTGACTGTGTGAGTCAATGGGTGTGTGTGTGTGTGTGACTGTGAGTGAGTGGGTGGGTAAGTGGGTGCTTGTGTGTGTGAGTGAGTATTTAAGTGAGTGGTGAGTGTGTGTTTGACTGTGTGGGTAAGTGAGTGAGTCAGTGGGTGCTTGTGTGTGTGTGTGAGTATATTTAGGCGATCTGACCACAACAAACGCCTCTATTGTGGATAATATTAGCTGGGAAAAGTCCCTACTGCTGCTGCTGCTGCTACTGCTGCTGGGTGTTAAACAAGAAAGCAAATGCAAATGTGCGTAAGAGCAGTTGTAACCAATTCCGGAAGGTGACTTTGGCTCATCCGCTGATCTTACCTCGACCGGCACGGGCCAGTTCTGGACGGCATCGAGAAGTTCATCACCTGGGTGGTGGTGGAAGTTGTGGTGGTGGTGGTCGTGGTAGTGCTGATGGTTGTAGTGGCGGTAGCGTTGGTGGTAGTGGTGGTAGTGGTGGTGGTGGTGGTAGTGGTGGCGGTTTGGGGCTGAGTCGATCTAGGGGAGGCCGAGGACCGGTTCAGATAATCGTCAGCGGTGTTTGATGGCCTTGAGCGGGAATCGAACCCGGGTCGTCAGGTTCGTAGCGCAGCGCCACCGCAACCATCACCACTGCCACCACTACCACCACCAACGCTACCACCACTACCACCATCACGGTCGAGTACATAACTTCCTCCTGAAACAGGTACACGCACACACACCGGTACACACACGCGCACACACACGCACACACATACGCGCACACGGACGCACGGGCGCACGCACACACACACACGCACACCTGCACACGCACACACACGCACACACACGCAAACCTGCACACACGCACACACACACACACGCACACACACACACACGCACACACACACACGCACACACACACACGCACGCACACACGCAAGCGCACACACACACACGCACGCAAACACACACGCACACACACGGACGCACACGCACACACACACACACGCACGCACACACAAGCGCACACACAAGCGCACACACACACACACACCCACGCACACACACGCACGCACACACAAGCGCACACACAAGCGCACACACACACACCCACGCACACACACTCACGCACACACACACGCACACACACACGCACACACATACGCGACAAAAAACAACTGCACACGCACACACACGCACGCGCGCCCGTATGTTTTTGCATCGAGGTTCAAAGCCTTCGCCCGCATGCGAGAGGCATCCCTGGCATGGCGATACGCGAACCGCCCTCGCCGCATATCTCTTTCCTCATCATTCATCTCTGTGTTGATCGCACAGAGATGTTGACTACCTCGCCTGGTCGGCAGGAGGTCGTGGGTTCAATCCCGACCCTGACTATACCTGCTGCTGTATATTTGGAGTCTGCGTCTCTCTCTCTGTCTCTCATCTTCATTCATCTCTGTGTTGATCGCACAGAGAT
The DNA here is from genome assembly GCF_965212315.1 of Lampetra planeri. NCBI lineage: Eukaryota > Metazoa > Chordata > Hyperoartia > Petromyzontiformes > Petromyzontidae > Lampetra > Lampetra planeri. The sequence continues at coordinate 9,416,988 of NC_136151.1, read as the reverse complement.
GTTGACTACCTCGCCTGGTCGGCAGGAGGTCGTGGGTTCCATCCCGACCCTGACTATACCTGCTGCTGTATATTAGGAGTCTGCGTCTCTCTCTCTCTGTCTCTCATCATCATCACCTCTGTGTTAATCGCACAGAGATGTTGACTAACTCTCTCTGTGTGTCACTCTCTCTGTGTGTGTTTGTTTATCTCTCTCTGTGTGTGTCTCTCTCAGTGTATGCGTCTCTCCGTGTCTGTGTTGTCTCTCTCTCGGTATGTGTTTCTCTCTCCGAGCTTGCATTCATTCACACCTGATGACGGTTGCTTGTGTTTCAATCGAAACGTCGTATTCTATTATTTGTTTAAATTTTTTTTCTACGTGACTTTACCGAAAGAACCAAAGAGTCATTGCTGCAGTCACGAAAGCTTCAAATAAAAAAAAATAGTTTCGTTTTGTTTTCAAAGATCACCTGGGTTGATGTTCAAGAGTCCCTCCTGCACCAAACTAACGGGGGCGCCTGCCTCAGCTTCGCGTGTTGGAGGGAGCGGTGGTGGGAAGGGGGTAACCGCAATCCATCCGGTGGATGACGCCAGAAAATCCATAAGAGTTTTTTTTTGGGGGGGGGTTTAGATCGCCACGCAAATGTGTAAATGTTGCGTTGTTGAAACCCTCCACCACCCGACACGGCCAACTAGCAAGGGTTGTGTCACGTAAACAGAACGTGGCCGATTCGTAGGCTAACCCAAGAGTATAATATATTTGTTTGTTATTCTTGTAAAACCTTCAACAACCACGAATCCTCCCTCCCACACCCCCATCATCTCTCCCATACTCATCGGCTGTATTCATTGGGGCCAGAACCGGATCAAGGCGTAGGGGGCTTTCGGGGCTGCAACCCAGGGGCCTCCGCCACCTGGAGCGCCTCCAGATAGATTAAGGGGAAAGTTATTTCATTCGTGAACGCTGAATTTTATTTGTTGTTTAGCCTTGTAAAAAAATAGTATTTTGAATTTTTCTTTAACTTTTTTTTCCTTTTGAAAATATTACTGGGCGGCGGGGGGGGGGGCTCACAGTACCTGTAGCCCCAGGGGGCCTACAAAATCTTAATCTGGCCCTAATTAGGGCTCAATCTCAGCACACCGGAACATCTGAGATCTATGCTCAGGGACAAGGAGGAAGAATTCACCAACACGTACATTGGGGGGCAGGTCCATTCCCAAGTCTGAGAACAGTCTTACAATACCTGAACATTAGAACAGTCTTACAATACCTGAACATTCGACCAGTTATACAATACCTGAAACTTAGACCACTCTTACAATACCTGAACATTGAACCAGTTGAAATTACCTGAACATTAGAACAGTCTTATAATATCTGAGCCTTACACCACTCTTACAATACTTGAGCCTTAGAACCAGTCTTGCAATACCTGAGCCTTGGGACAGTCTTACAATACTTGAACATTAGACCAGTCTTACAATACTTGAGCATTAGAACAGTCTTACAATACCTGAGCCTTAGAACCAGTCTTACAATACCTGACCATTGAACTAGTTGAAAATACCTGAACATTAGACCAGTCTTACAATACCTGAACATTGGACCAGTCTTACAATACCTGAACATTAGAACAGTCTTAAAATACCTGAAACTTAGACGGTATGTTGTGTGTTGGAGAGCAAACCCACAACAACATTTACAATTCGAGTCCTTGGTAACGTTTCGCTGATGATTGCGACAACATCAATAACAACAGCCAGCTCAAAATCAGGAGATTGTTTCTTGCCAGCATTGTAGAAACAATAATAATGGCACATACTCTTTGGTGTTTTTGGTAAAGTTACGTAGGTAAAAAATTCAAATAAATTAAATCACGACGTTTCGGAGGCAACACAAGCTTCCGCCTCCGAAACGTCGTGATTTAATTTATTTTAATTTTTTACCTACGTAACTTTACCGAAAAAACCAAAGAGTATGAATCCTTGCAGTCACGAAAACTTCACATCTAGAAATAATTACACAATATAACCGGAGGTTTTTTGGGGGGGCGGGCGGAATTAGATCGCGTAAATATAAATATTTCGTTAAATCCACCATCACCACCAGACACAATCATGATTACGTGCATACGCTTGCATAGTAGTCATTGACAACAACAGCAATCATGTCAAGCGTCCGTATGTATACTCACGAATATGGCTGTAGGTCTGTTCGCGAACTCCCACCCCCCGTGTCACACCGCTATCGCCACGTGCGTTGGTCTGTCTGTCCTTTGCATATGACCTTGGCTTGGCATCAGTCCATGGAGTTGCAGCCGCGTTCCCCCCTCATATATAGGCCAGGGCGTTACCCAGCCTTCTGACGTCTCTAAGTGTTTGTGGAGCGGTGGCGCAGCGGTTAGCGCTACGAATCCGGCTGAGGACCCGGGTTCCATTCCCGCTCATGGCCACCACCAGCAGAACGAGTAATAGCAGCGAGTTTATCTGATCAACCGATCCTGCTGAACCTCCCCTACGTGTGGTGGTATGGCCGTGTGGAGTAAGCATCGCTAGCACTGGGGGAGAGACAAAGGCGGCTGGGTGTGGTAGTGGTGCTGGCCGCACCACCCCCTCTGTGTGTGCCACAGTGCCGGTAGCCTTCATAGGCAGCTGCTGCTACTCGCAACTAACAGCACTTGCAACCTACCGATCTGTTGCAGGCTACACGGGGGAACTTTGATCGACGTTGACCGAAGCCCATGTGCGGGTGAGGTTATGCAGGGTTGTCTGGAGAGGCAAGGCTTGCCCCCATTAGGAACCCGTCCAACCAGTGTCGTGTCAATAACAAACCGCAGCAATGTATAACAATCAGGGTATCGGTCATGCAGGATGGTCCAAAAGTGAGGACACATGGGGGTTGTTGTTGTTGTTGTTGTTGTACAGGGTGGCCCAAAAGTCAAGACACATCGGGTTGTTATAACTACCATTATACAGGGTAGCCGAAAGGTCAGGACACACAGTGATATAATTATACAGTGGCCCAAAAGTCAGGACATAGGGTTGTCATAACACAGAGTGGCCCAAACGTCAGGACTCATATGGTTATTATTATTATACAGGGTGGCCCAAAAATCAGGACACGTAGGCCTGTTGTTATTCATTTTAGCAAGGAGGACTCGTGGCGTTGATGTCTCCTCCCGCTCGGCCGTGAACACCCAGGCGGATGCCGGAGCCCACGTCGATCTCGCACTCGGTCCTGAGCCCCCAAGTCCATCGTCGACGACAAAGAACTCGCGGTTGCGGCTCGTTCTGACAAAGGATGGCGCCCTGCCACGCACCATCCCCATTGCCCCAGCAGCAGAGAGACTTTTTGATGAACTCGCCCGACTCGAATGCGAACACCTTGGGTGAGCAGTCCATGGTGCCGAATTCTTGCCTGCCGCCAGCAACACTTCGACGCATCTTACTTGGCTGCCTCCAATGCTCACGTAGAATTTTCTGCAGCGAGGCGGTATTCTTCCTCCCGTCAAACCGGAACGGATGTCCGTATATGTTTCCAACGATTTTCAAGGATAAGGGGCACGACATTGAGTCAACAAAATATCAAGGGAGCGCATGGCACGCGTTTTAAAACCCGAATTCATCGCGGCTGTTGTGATATAATTTAACACGAGCCTTAAATCGCCATGAGTTTAGTTTCATTTTCTAGTCTTAAACGAGGTCCTCTGAAGTACTAAATAAAAGTTTATCTGCAGGTCCGTGTGTAGTGACCGAAATTATGGAACACACACCTGAAGCAAATGTGCAGACAAAGTCCTATTAGCGTAGAGAGGCGTCCATGATGATTGGTCAGGGCAGGCAAGGTTGGAAGGGATTGGAGCAGAGGGTCAAACAGAAAATGGGTGAGAAGCGGAAGTTGAATCTGGAGGCGACGGTTGACAACCGTTAAGGCAGAAGGATGGGGATTGGCTGGTGGAAAGACGATGACAGAAGATCTGAGAGAAAGGGGTCCGAGAGGGATATGACGGGAGAGCACAAGGGGAGGGGACGTTCGGGAGTAGAGTACGAGCTTCAAGCGACAACCAAGAAGCCGGGCCTAGCATTGGTGCTGTGTCAAATAACGAGCCGAAAAGTACAACGTGTAACCGTGTTGTTACATGCGCAACACGTGATCCATACGTGTTTCTATCATTGTGTAGTGTCAACGATTCAGAGACAGAGTTGCTAGGAGGTACTTTCTTCATTAACAACTTCCACGGTCTCGTCCGCACACCCTCCACAGTAGCTTAGCCTAGCCTGCACACGACACCAGATGTCTAACACTAACGACGCTGACTGAGATAGCCAACTGCTATCTTTTGTAGCGTGATATCTAGTGTAAAGGAGAGCCGACACAAGATTGCAGGGGTTTCGTCTTTTAATCCTTTTCTCCCATCCACACCGTCCCAATCTCGTTCCCGCCAAAGGCCCCTTCTTCCCGCCCATTCTCCCCTTATATCTCCTCGATTACCCCTCCCACTAACCCTCCTATTGGTGGGAATCCTTCCCCTGACACCCCTACACTAGCATTGACGTTTAGCGACGACGGCGACGGGACGACAGCAACAACGAGACGAGTCCACTCCCAGAACCGGCAGCCTCGAGCCCCACAGTCTCGGCTCCTTTTATGTTACCAGGCTCCGCCCTGACCATGTCTCCCTTCTCGAATCCGCTAGCAGGTAGCAGGGGCCTCTAGATGGAGTCCTCCGTGACCCTTGCCCTTGTTCCTCCGGTCTGCCAACATGCACCGTACACACCCTCAACCAGCGTGTGTGCCGTCTGTCCACCACAGTTGCTGCTGTTGTCCACCAGCCGGCGCCATTATGCTACAATTGTAACCTTACACTGTACAGTGTGCACGAAATCTAAAATATGACATCATCAGCAATCCAGGAAACATAAAAAAAATTAAGGCAATCACCACTTCTTACGAAGGTTCACCCCTGTAGTAAATTGTGTATATATATTCTGGCAAGCATGTAAAATAAGTGACACACTTCAAATCTAGAATAAAATAAGTGATCCTAAAAGAGAGGGGCCATGGAGATGACAGGGGACGTCGGAAAGAGTGAAGAAAGGAGAGATCTGTGGAATGAGATTTTACGGTACATGAAGGAGCGAGATGTGTGGGATTATTCGTGGAATAAAGGGACTGTAACCCTTCCCTGTCTCTGCGTGTTGGTGTGAAGAATATCAGCTCCACCCCATTAAGACTGGAAACGATTATTAAGCATTATAATGGTTTCACAATGATACATGGCATTACAAAGTCACATTATAATGAAGAAATGAGACCAGACATAAAAGTTTGTTTCAACTGTAAAGTCGATAAGCGACGTGCAATAGGGACGCACATTTCCCACATCCTCAATACGTCGTTTTGGATCATGTCTTTCCATTTGAATGTATTTGATGTCAAAAAACACATTATATCAGAATCAAATGTTTAGTTCCCAAGTAAAACACCCTGAGGTGAGAAGGGATTTTTCAAGGGAGACTCGGCCGGCAGACAACATCAAAGCATTCCACAATTGAACAAATGAGCTACAAGAGTGCAAAACTAGTTACTACTGACCAAGACTAATTCGAGCATCTATAGAAATTGATAGAAGTTAAAATAATTTTAACCGTTCGGACAGCTTCAAACTTAGTGCTTCTTGGAAGCGAATTATCAAATAATACATTGTTTAAATGCAAGCCTATACAGCTCACCATACTTCAACGGGGATGACCGTTGAGCAATAACAGGGACGTCTATTTTAGTGCACACAATCGACAAGAGGAACAAAAACAATTTGCATGCATAGATAGCATTATTAATGTACGTTGAGTACCATATAAATAACCCAACTTGCAAAGGATACCCATAGTCATTTATATGCATTCCTTAACCAACCCCCCCCCCCCCTTCAATTCGTGCAAAAAAGGCTCACAAGTGATGTCATCACATCTACCTAACTATTTAAGGAACGAAACAAGAGGATTTATCCACAAATCTGTCTGGCAGCCTGATGCAGCTCGTTGGAATGATTGGCGAAACGTCGTACTCAGATTGCAAATGTTGTGGCGTTGATCTCCAATACACCGGTGTGCTGTACGAGTAACGAATGTTGTGTTTACGTGACAAACCTTAATAATTGGCTTTGTAAGGTGGTGGCGGGGTTCATGACACATTTATATATTTATGCAATCTAACAAAAAAAATGTATATGGATGGTATTGGTCACGAAAGCCTACACGTTAAACTAGTAACAATATAAAGTAACCAGAGGCACGTACAGTTCAAAGATTATTACTTTATATGTCACTCATCAATTTCAAAATGGCGATGGTATTGAGGCTAATTTGACATTTTACTTTGGGGCCATCTTAAAACGTTTTAACAAAAACTGTAAATCACTTGAATCCACAACTCAATTGACTCTCAATGCCTGTTATAGGGACCGTGATTGCATTAACGAGGCGCGTGCAAGTAGCTCGGCTCATGAACGTCGCCTCACACAATGGGCGCGCATGAGCGGAACGACCACCCATGCAAGGAGCGAATCCTCACAGTGATTGGCTCGCAGTGATTGGCCTGGAGAGGAAGATGGACGGAGGAACGAACGCACAATTATGCCACGTGACGTAAGCTCCCTCAATGGACTCAACAGACTCCTATTCGAAACGTGATGGCATTCATGAGGCGTCAGCGTGCGTCGCTCGGCTAATTAACGGCTGCCCACACAAAATGGGCGCGTGTGCAGGATGCGACACCCATTCAATGAGTGAATCCTCGCGATGATTGGCTCGCGATAATTGCCTTATCCCTCCCACCCCCACGATTGGCCACGGATGGGAAGCCACGCCCACGTGATAGTACCACGTGATGTGTGCTCCATTGTATATAAAGGAGGGCAGAACCAACACAGAATATCTGCGCTTCACGGAGCTGACTCCTGAGGTAGGTGTGGTGCCGAGTTTGATACGATTTTGGTGCAGTTGTTGCATTTGCCTTTTCAAACTATGTCATAAGCGTTGAAGAAAAGTTACAGTTGTGGCTCTTTGTCCGTAGATACATTAACTGTGTGTTTTTGCCGTTCAATGGTTTGGACGATCTTTTAAAAAAAATTCGCAGGTTTGCTCTCCCTGCATTTTTCTCAAACCATCCCTGCTTGTACCATTTATAATTCTCGCCCACCACGAATAATTACCGCGGTTGAGAATCTGCTGTAATTTGGTTCATTAGCATAGTGCCTATCCACTGAGACACTCGTTTAAACTGACTTGAAATCTGAGGGTTTTATGGAGGAAGCTAAAAGCACTGCAACTTTTGAATTGCAGTTCATGGGAGTTATGCGTATTGATATTTGTTGTTTTGGGTTATAACATTAATCTGGGTTCCCCTCGCCACCTTAACCCATCTGCTTCTGTTGCTATCACCCGTGTAGGTCGACTGCAGCCAAGTGCCTGGATCGTCTCTCCGAGCTTTTGATTATTCGTGGAAAGAAAAAGGTATCTGTCCTACCACTCCATCCATGACACGTGCAGCCCTCTTACATTGCCAGTGCTGGATGGGTTACTGTGGCCGTGTGGATTGAGGGTTATGGAATAGCCTGTACTGTATCCTGCTGGTTGATGTAGAAAGATAAGGTAAAGTTAATTCTGTGATGCTCCTGGCCACCAATAATGCCCCACAGTTCCGTGAGCATGGACACTTAAGCTTAAGTTTAACTTTTGATTGTTCAATGGGGAGTTCACTGGTACACTTTTTGCTGAGCTATTTTGCATAAGCAAATTTGTGCTCGAAAATGGTTGCCATGGAGTTTGCTTATTTTACTTTCAAATTGCGAATTATAATGATAAACGTTAAAGGAATGTCTTATTGGTTATTAATGGTTTGCAAACCCGAATTGCAAAATGTTCAACTTCAAGATGACTGATACGTTCTATGGTGCACTGTACTAATGCTTGTGATTTATACACGGGCAGCCATGACGTTTCATGCTGTAAGCATTCTTTAAATGCTCTCCTTTGTCTGTTCCAGGTTGACATAATGTCGTACCCGCTTACGCTGCACATCATTGGAGGCCAAGGTGGAAATGCGTTCTCGTTTGATGGGAGGAGCAATGCGGCCACGCTGCAGAAAATCTCCGTGAGCGTTGGAGGCTGGCAAGTGAGGGGCGTGGAGGTGTGGCTGACTGACGGGCGAAGGCAGAAATTCGGCACCGTGGACTTCTCTGCTCAGCAGTTTGAATTCCAGTCGGGCGAGTTCATGTCGCAGCTCTCCCTGTGGGGCAATGGGGCCGGCACGCGTCTGGGTGCCATCAAGTTCAGAACGAGCCGCAACCGCGAGTTCTTTGCCAAGATGACGGACTGGGGGCTCAAGACCGAGTACAAGATCGACGTGGGCTCTGGCGTCTGCTTGGGCGTTGGGGGCCGAGCGGGGGCTGACATCGACTCCATGGGCTTCCTTTTCATCAATGATATAAAATCGTCGGTGATCCAGAACATGAACTACCCAACTATGCACCAGGTTCTGCCTAACGTGCAGATGGAGGAGATTAAAGAAATGGAGTACATAAACGACACCAGCATCATGCAGTCTCACACCTTCCAGAGCTCCAAGAAGATAACCAAAATGTCATCGTGGTCGACAACCAACAGCATCGAGTTCACCTTCAGCCTGACCGTGTCGGCAGGCATCCCGGAGGTCGTGGCGGTGGAGACCGGCTTCAGCTTCACCGTGGGCTCTTCGAGCACGTACAAGATCGAGAACACGGAGGAGCGGATGGAAACTCTCACGTTCCCCGTCTCTGTTCCTCCGCACAAGACCATCACCGTTGTCGCCAGCATCGGGCGTGCAAACATCGACCTCCCGTACACGGCCCTGCTGCGCATCACCTGCATGAACGGCGCTCTCTTTGACGTTCCCCTGCGTGGCGTCTACAAGGGGCTCACCTACACCAAAATGACCGCCCGTGCTACTGAGAAATAGAGCAGCATTTTGTACTGTTTTTCATCAAATGTTCTGAAAGAATAATTGTGGCTGACTACAAATAAAAGCCTTCTGCACTGCAGTTTTTGCTTTTTCCGTGTTTTGTGGTCGCCATGTAAGGACAATTCATTTTATTTTCCCTTTCAGTTTTAAGTGTTTAGAGACATGAGCATCTCATTGGCCAGCAGGCCTATAGTAGATCTACGCTGCTCACAAGCTCCCACATTCCCATTCTTGACCTGGGTTGGTTGGCATGGTATATTTCCACTAGATTTCAGTATTGTCAAATTGCTATGCATTGCATCGATTCGAATTTCATTTCGAGCTGGGGAGTAAATTGTGCAACGGTTGCCGGCCATTGTACCCCACTGGCTAATAACCATATAAAATGAATGGGAACGTCACTGTTCAATCATATTTAAGGCTTGCCAAGCCACACATTACTGCTTCAGGTAGCAATGCGTGTGTCTCAATTGTGCAAAGAAGTACTTTCTCGAAAGGGCGATCGAATTTATTGCTTTTTGACAATGAGTTGCTCTGGCTTATGCCCTGTAAATGTCTGAACAAGGCACGGAGAGAATGCATCGAGCTCCCTCCAATTGTTACGGCATGAACAGTTCTACTTTCAACCTTGACCATATTTGTTGCTCAATTGTTTTTCCATGAATAGATCTCGCCTGGATTAGCACCTTGGTACAGAACTTAAACATAGTGATTGCAATTTTTTTTTTTAAAGGACTCCTTCTGCATGGTCACGATCAGGGGTCACGTCAATCGGGATTCCAATGCTTAACTTTTTAGAATGGTTAAAGTGTGACTAGGTTTCCTTACCAGGCTGTTGTGACCTGTGCCTTGATCTTTCCTGGCTGCAATTGTTAGAGGACATGGTGGTCATCAACTGACGATATAAACGTTTTAGGTAGCACTGCCTTTTTCCTGGGTTCCGCTGGATGATCTTGTTAACTGCGATATGCCTCTCGCTCCCAACACTGGCCACATGCACACGCACCAGGACTTGGAGAGGTTGACGAGGGTCCAGAAAGGGCATCTGTCCATTCGTGAGGCACACGAGTACATCAACGGGGACTCCTGTAATGTCGACGCGGTGGTGTCACGATTGGCCCTCCTACAGAATCTCCCTCCCCAAAGTCCCGGTCCAGTGATCACGTGACTGCAAATTGAATCACGTGCCTGCCTATCCTGAGGGTGAAGGGCGTGGCCTATTTATCACAAAAATATAAGGTTTAAAAACCAATTTATTGCAGTGCGAAGAGATGTACAATTTATTCGTAAAACAAACACGCTGGTTACACTATCAAGCTCACCGTTGTGATTGCTGCATTTAGCTGCACTTAGCTGCAACTGAGTCCACAAATGAATAATGGGCGTTATTCGACTTATTGGTGGTGAATTACAAATAGTCTCTACAACGTCAATCCCTGTACCGAGTTTATCGAGAGTAAACTCCCATAAGTGAAGACAGGGAATTGGTGGCTGAGAAATGATGACAGAGATGTGAGTGGAGGGAATGAGAAAGGGGCCATGGAGATGATAGGGGACATCAGCAAGAGTGACGAGAGCAGAGATTTATGGATTGAGATAGAAAGGTACATTAAGGAGGGAGCTGTGTGGGATGGACGTGGAATAAAGGGACTGGAACTCTTACCTGTCTCTGAGTGTTGGTGTTGTGAGGAATATTCACTCCCCCCCCCCCCCGCCAAGTAAGACTGGAAACGATTATTGAGCATTACAATAGCTTCGCAATCGTACAGTCAGAATATAAAGTCACATAATAATGAAGAAATTAGACCAGACATGAAAGTATGTTTCATATGTTTAGTCAATAAACTACGTGCAATAGGGACACACTTTTACCAAATCTAAATACGTCGTTTTGGATCATGTTGTTCCATTTGAATGTATTAGATGTCAAAAAACACTTTATATCAGAATCAGATGTTTAGTTCCCGAATAAAACGCCCTGTGGTGAGAAGGGATTTTTCAAGGGAGACTCGGCCGTCAGACAACATCAAATCATTCCACAATTGAACAAATTAGTTACAAGAGTGCAAAACTAGTTACTACTGGCCAAGACTAATTCGAGAATCTATAAAAATGTATAGACGTTAAAATAATTTAACCGTTCGGATAGTTAAAAACTTAGTGCTTCTTGGAAGAGAATCATAAAATAATACATTCTTTAAATGCATACCTATACAACGGGGATCACCGTTGAACAATAACAGGGACGTCTATTTAGTGCACACAATCGACAGTGGGAACACAAGCAATAGGCTTGCATAGACAGCATGCTTAATGTACGTGGAGTAGCATATACATAACTCAACTTGTAATGGATACCCGTAATCATGTATACGCATTCCTAACTCCCATCCCCCTAAATTCGCGCAAGAAGAGCTCACAAGTGATGTCATCACATCTACCTATCAATTTAAGGAACGAAACAAGAGTATTTATCCACAAATCTGTCTGGCCGCCTGATGCAGCTAGTTATAATGATTGGCGAAACGTTGTACTCGGATTGTAAATGTTGTGGCGTTGCTCTGCAATCCACCGGTGTGCTGTAGGAGTAACGAATTGGCATGTTGTGTTCACGTGAGAAACCTTAATAATTGGCATTGTAAGGTGCTGGCAGGTTTCATGACACATTTATATATTTACGCAATCTAACAAAAAAAACTTGTATATGGATGGTATTTGTCACGAAAGCCTACACGTTAAACTAGTAATGGTAGAAAGTGACCAAAGGCACGTACCGTTTTAAGGTCATTACTTAATATGGCACTCGTCAACACTATGCATTTCAAGATGGCGATGATACTGAGGCTAATTTGACCTTTTACTTTGGGGCTGTGTTAAAAAGTTTAAACAAAAACTCTAAAAATAACTTGAATCCGCAAATCAATTGACTATCAAGGCCTCGTATCGGGACCGTGATTGCATTAACGAGGCGCTTGTAAGTAGCTCGGATGATAAACGGCGGCTCACACAATGGGCACGTGTGCGCGGAACGACCACCCATGCAATGAGCGAATCCTCGTGGTAATTGGCTCGCAGTGATTGGCCTGGAGAGGAAGATGGACGGAGGAACGCGTGCGTAATTATGCCACGTGACATGAGCTCCCTCAATGGACTCTCAACAGACTCATATGCGAACTGTGATTGCATTCATGAGGCGTCAGCGCGCGTGGCTCGGCTTATTAACGGCTGCCCACACATAATGGGCGCGCAGTGCAGGAAGCGCCACCCATCCAATTAGTGAATCCTCGCGCTGATTGGCTCGCGATAATTGCCTTATCCCTCCCACCCCCACGATTGGCCAGGGATGGGAAGGCACGCCCACGTGATTGTACTACGTGATGTGTGCTCCATTGTATATAAAGGAGGGCAGAACCAACACAGAATATCTGCGCTTCACGGAGTTGGCTCCTGAGGTAGGCATGGTGCCTAGAGGAATTCGGTTTTGGTACAGTGGTTGCTTTGACCTCTTCAACCCATTTGTGAAGTGCTCACGAAAAATTTCAGTTGCGCCTTTTTGTCTTTAGACACATTAACTGGGTGCTTTTGCCGTTTAATGGTTTGCAACGATCTTTTAAAAAATTCGCCGGTTTCATCTCCCCGCATTTTTCTCACACCATCCCTCCTGTACCGTTTCTAAATCTCACCTACCACGGATAATTTCCGCGGTTGAGAATCTGCTGTAATTTGGGTCATTCGCATAGTGTGCCTATCCACTGGGGAAACTCGTTTAAACTGACCTGAAATCTGAGGGTTTCATGGAGGAAGCTAAAAACCCAATGTTTGAGACTTGTCTAATTTGACAAGTTTACAAACCCGTCTTATCTTGTATTGCCTTAACCCTAATCTGATTCGATACCTAAAATGACTGGTCTGGATTTTTCCTACTCTAAAAGACCTCTACTAGGCATTTTTGAGCCAGGATGGTTTTGTCTGGGCGATCTGCGTATTGATATTTGATTGTTCTTGGATTAAAGGATTAATCTGGTTTCCCCTCGCCACCTTAACCCATCTGCTTTTGTTGCGATAACCCGTGTAGGTCGACCTGCAGCCAAGTGCCTGGATCGTCTCGCTGAGCTTTTGACTTCGTGGAAAGAAAAAGGTATCTGTGCTACCGCTCCCTACATGACGCGTGCAGCCCTATTACATTCCCAATGCTAGATGGGTTACTCTGACCGTGTGGCTTGAGGGTTGTGGAATGGGCCTGTACTGTATATCCTGCTGGTTGATGTAGGAAGATAAGGTAGAGTTAATTATTTGATACTCCTGGCCACCAATAATGCCCTGCAGTTCCATGAGCGTGCCTAAAAGTAACTGTTAATTGTTCAGTGGTGGGTTCACAAGAGTGCACTTTGTGCTGTAAGATTTCTCAATGTAAAATAGTTTATTAAGTTTGCTTATTTTAATTTCCAATTTGCAAAAGCATAACTATAATGATGAACATGAAATGAATGTCTATTGGGTATTAATCTGGTGCCAATGGTTTGCAAACCTGAATTGCAAAATGTTCAACTTTAAGATGAATGGTACATTGTTCTATGGTGCACTGTACTAATGCTTGTGTTTACACTCGGGCAGCCATAATGGTTCGTGCTTTAAGCATTCTTGCCATGCTCTCCTTTCTGTCTGCCAGGTTGACATAATGTCGTACCCACTTGCGCTGCACATCATTGGAGGCCAAGGTGGAAATGCTTTCTCGTTTGATGGAAGGAGCAATGCGGCCACGCTGCAGAAACTCTCCGTGAGCGTTGGAGGCTGGCAAGTGAGGGGTGTGGAGGTGCGGCTGACTGACGGGCGAAGGCAGACATTCGGCACCGTGGACTCCTCTGCTCAGCAGTTTGAATTCCAGTCGGGCGAGTTCATGTCGCAGCTCTCCCTGTGGGGCAATGGGGCCGGCACGCGTCTGGGTGCCATCAAGTTCAGAACGAGCCGCAACCGCGAGTTCTTTGCCAAGATGACGGACTGGGGGCTCAAGACCGAGTACAAGATCGAGGTGGGCTCCGGCATCTGCTTGGGCGTTCAGGGCCGAGCGGGGGCTGACATTGACAGCATGGGCTTCCTTTTCATCAATGATATAAAATCGTCGGTGATCCAGAACATGAACTACCCAACTTTGCACCAGGTTCTGCCTAACGTGCAGATGGAGGAGATTAAACAAATGGAGTACATAAACGACACCAGCGTCATGCAGTCTCACACCTTCGAGAGCTCCAAGACAATAACTAAAACGTCATCGTGGTCTACGACCAACAGCATCGAGTTCACCTTCAGCCTGACTGTCTCGGCCGGCATCCCGGAGGTCGTGGCGGTGGAGACCGGCTTCAGCTTTACCGTGGGCTCTTCGAGCACGTACAAGATCGAGAACACGGAGGAGCGGAAGGAAACTCTCACGTTCCCCGTCTCGGTTCCTCCGCACAAGACCGTCACCGTTGTTGCCAAAATCGGGCGTGCAAACATCGACCTCCCGTACACGGCCCTGCTGCGCATCACCTGCATGAACGGCGCTCTCTTTGACGTTCCCCTGAGTGGCGTCTACAAGGGGCTCACTTACACCAAAATGACCGCCCGTGCTACTGAGAAATAGCGAAGCAAGTTGTACCGTTTTTGATCAAATGTTCTGAAAGAATAATTGTGGCTGTCTACGAATAAAAGCCTTCTGCGTTGCACTGCAATTTTCTCTGTTTGTGGTTGCATGTAAGGAATTTACATTTTTACAAGGTTCTAATGTTTGTACACCGATATTTCGCCATTTACTGTTGGCAGGGATTATTTTGTAGTTACATTGATCTTCATACCCTCTAGTCCCCATTGAATGGCCATTATTGAAACTGAGTTAGTGGCATGGTATGTTTTTACAATTTTGCGTCGAATGACCATGCTATGCACCACTTAAAATAGGATGGGCATAATTCCAAAACGGACGCCTGCTACAGTACAGATTAAATTGAAATGTCCTTTTCCAAGCATTAACAGACTTGTTAAGGCACACTTCATTCTTTCTCCCAGGGAGCAATGCATGTCTCGCAAATAATTATGCAGGGATGTGGTTTCTAAGAATGACCATCAGTTGCTTGTTCTTTAACAATGTGAAGCTCTGCCTTGTGACCTTTACAAGGTCTCGTGCCAGGGCACATGTAGTGCATGGTGACTTCCCATAAAAAAAAATGTTTACGGCTTTGAACTTCCCAGTAAGTACATTAGTTGTGCACGTATTTTTCTGGGGTTGCAACTTGGGATTGACATTTGGTTACATTTCTAAAGTATGGCGATTTCTTTGTCCAACGGTTGCTTCTACATGGGCATGTGACCTGGTGCACGTCAAACTGGATTCCAATTCCGATCCTGTGTTAGGAATTGGAAACGCTTGCAAGGGTGGAGTGACAAGGTTTCTTAACCAGACTATTGAGACCCTTGTTCCCTGTGCCTTGATCGTTCAAGAACACGAGTGGTCATCGATACATTATTAAAAGTATTGGGTGCACTGCATTGCTTTCATTGTTTTATCTTTCCAATTACGACACGGTTCTGGCTCTCGTTCCCAACACTGGCACGTGCAAACCAGGACTTTGAGCGGATGACAAGTGGCCCACGTTTTTTTGTTGGTCTGGCTTGGGTGAGCGTCTACATCATGGGACTACTGTTGACAGTACCAAAATGAGAAAGGGGAAAACCTATTCTCATATTTTAGAACTGAAAAAGGAGGTCCCATGATGAAGGTAGAGCATGTTTAAAGCCGAAACCATTATGGTTGCCAGATAATCAATAAACAATCAGAGTTCACCATCGAATGGAGTGTAGTGTACCATTCATATTAAAGTTGTGTTTTTTGTACTTCAAAAGGGTTGAAAAATATTGGGCACCAAATCTATACCCAATAGCCATTTATTTTATGTTCATAATTAAAGTAAATTATGGTTTCACATTTTGGCAAGTAAAATAAGCAAACTTCACGCCATCCATGCGAGATTGTAATAATGCTTCTGCAAGGATTGCTCAGTAAAAAGTTCACGCTTTTGAACCCACCACTGAGTAATTAACAGTTAATCTTTAGGCACAAGCATGCATGCTCATGGAACTGCGGGGAATTATTGGTGGCTGGGAGAATTTTTTTTAAACTTTACTTTACCTTCCTACATCCATCAGCATATACAGTATAGTCAATACCACAACCCTCGATCCACACGGCCACAGTAACCCATCTAGCATTGGCAATACAAGGCGGGCTGAACATGTCAGGTTGTAGGGAGCGATTGCACAAATACCTTTTTCTTTCCACGAACAATAAAAAGCTTGGATAGACGATCCAGGGACTTAGCTGAAGCAGTTGGTTTAACATAGTGTGGGGAAATCAGATTGAACCCTACAATCCAAGACAACCAAGTTTGCATACGCAGATCGCCCTGGCAAAAATCATCCTGGCTCAAAAATGCCTAGCAGATGCCGTTTAGAGAGCAGGCACAATCGAGATGGTCATTAGGTGTGTAATCGTATTTAGGGTTGGGGCAATTTGATAGGATGGTTTGCAAAACTTGTCATTAAACCAGCCTTACATTTTAAACAATTAAGAGAACTCCCAGAAACTGTCTTAGAGGTGGATGTGACGATTTAAAAGTTGCAGGGCTTTCAGCTTCCTCATACAACCCTCAGATTTCAGGTCAGTAAAGAAGAGTTTCCCAATGGATAGGCACACTATGCTAATGAACCAAATTACAGCAGATTCTCACCGCGGTAATCATCCATGGCAGGTGAGGAATATAAACAGTACAGAGCATGGGTGGTTTGCGAAAAATGCAGGGAGAGCAAACCTACGAAATTTTTTTTAAAAAAATTAAAAGCACCCAGTTAATGTATCTACGGACAAAGAGACGCAAGTGAAACTTTTCAAGTACGCTTAAAACATGGTTTGCAAAGGCCAAAGCAACAACTGTTCCTAAATCGTGTAACGTTAGGCCCCACACTTATATAAGAAGTCGACTCCGTGAAGCGCAGATATTCTGTTGGTTCTGCCAACCTTTATGTACAAGGGAGTGCACATCACGTGGTACAATCACGCGGGCGTGCCTTCCCATCCCAGGCCAATCATGGGGGTGGGAGGGAGAAGGCAATCATCGCAAGCCAATCAGCGCAAGGATTCACTAATTGGATGAGTGGCACTTCCTGCACGCGTTCCTATTTTGCGTGAGACTCCATTAACGAGCCCAGCCATTCGCGCTAGCGCCTCATAGACGCAATCACGGCCCCCATATGTGTTATCAACCACGCAAAAAAGACTTAATTACACTTTTTTGGACCATCTTATCTGACAGGCACTATTTTACTTTACTTTACCGAGTGTTAACATCCCCAGTGTTTAACAGTACTCTCTTCATTGTTCAGCCAGCATTGGTATAAACATGGGCATTTTCGTTCTTTTCTATCATGTGTATCTGGCCTCCCCTCCCCCTCTCTGTCCAATGCGTTGGCGTGTGCAGCAGTAGTTGCTTGCGCACAACCGCGTCCACGCCGTCGTCCATCCTTTTGGCCCCGCCCCCCTCCCCCTCCCGATGCGTTGTACGTGGCACCACGTGCCGTCTTTGAGCCCCGCCCCCCTCCCTCCCGATACGTTCCATTCATTGGCTACCACATTCTGATGAGCTCCCCCCCCTCTCCTCCCCCCTCAACTTGCTTTTAAGGGATTACATCTTGAATCATTGCCTCACTTGATGCAGCAAATCTGGCTGTGACGGTCCCACCTGATGACGGAGACTTGTGTTGCCTCCAAAACGTCGTGATTTTTATTTTATTTTTATTAATTTTGATGTTTTACCTACGTGACTTTACCGAAAAAACCTAAGAATATGCCCCCATATGAGTCTGTTGAGAGTCCATTGAGGGAGCTTACGTCACGTGGCATAATTACCCGCGCGTGTCTCTCGCCCATCTTCCCCTACAGGCCAATCACAGCGAGCCAATCACTGCGAGGATTCGCTCATTGCACGGGTGGTAGTTCCGCGCACGCGCGACCATTGTGTGAGGCGCCGTTCATGAGCCGAGCCACTGCCACGCGCTTCGTTAATGCAATCACGGTCCCGATACCAGGTCGTGAGAGTCAATTGAGTTGTGTATTCAAGTTATTTTTTTATTTTTAACATGACCCACACGCAAAAAGGTCAAATTAGCCTCGCTACCATCGCCGTCTTGTAATTCACATTGTTAATAAGTGCCTTATTAAGTATAGACATTTGAACTGAACGTGCCTCTGGATATATTTTCTGTAACTTATTTGTTCAACTGTGGAATGCTTTGATATTGTCTGCTGGTGGGTCTCCTTCAACAATGATATTTTGAGTCAAGAGGCTCTACTCTAGAAATACACTTCTCATTCTGATTTGATGTTTTACAGGTAGAAACAACAGTTCCACACTGCCCACTAGGGATTATTTGTCTGTCTGTCTGTCTGTCGTGCATGGCCCTGCCCCACCAGAGCCCTCCCATTGGCTCGCGGGCGCCTACCAATGGGAGCGGTGGGTTGGTAGAGGGGGGGTTAGTTGTGGGGGGGGGGGGGGTTAGTGGTTGGGGGGGGTAGTGGTGGGGGGGGGGGCACCGCCGCGACTCGGGCCAATGAGCAGACGGGCGATATTTCATTCACAAAATGGAACTGGGGAAGGGTGGCTCCATTCATAAAATGGAAACCTTGAAAAGAAAGAAGCGGATCTTTTTGCCTCGTGTTTCATTCAACATTCCCAGCCTTAAGGTGATTCAGTTGGGGGTGAGAGGGGTGGGGCTGGGTGGAGAGGGGAGGGTGGGGAGGGGTGGAGTGGGGAGGGTGGGGAGGGGCTGGGTGGGGAGGGGAGGGTGGGGAGGGGCTGGATGGGGAGGGGTGGCTGGGTGGGCAGGGGAGGGTGGGGAGGGGCTGGGTGGGGAGGGGAGGGTTGGGAGGGGTTGGGTGGGGGGTGGGAGGGGTGGGGCTGGTCACCCCGTGGTGCCCTTATAAAACTCAACGTTTAACCTACTCACTACACTATACACGACACACTTATGCAGGTAGGAACAACAGCTTCCACACCGCCCACCAGGGATTATTTGTCTGTCTGTTGTGCACAAATGCGCTGTCCAACCAAGTTCCCACCTGTCCTCTCCAAAGGAACGTGTTTTCTGACGTCAAGCACCTTTAAATGGAATGACATGACCTAAAACTACGTAATGAGGACGTGTGGAAGGTGTGTCCATCTTGCATATATGTAATAGACGTAACAGATTAAACATACGTTAATGTCTGGTCTAATTTCTTCATCAGAATGTGACTTTATAATCTCGCTGTACTATTGCAAAACCATTATGCTTAATGATGGTTACCAGTCTTAATGGGGTGGAGCGGGTATTCTTCAAGCCAACACGCAGACAGTAAAGGGTTCCAGTCCTTTTTCCACCTCCATCACACACAGCTCCACTCCTTCATGTCCAGTTCTCTCCATCCACAGCGCTCGCCCCTCTATCATTCCCTCTCGTCACACATCTCCTCAATCTCCTGCCTTCACATCTCAGAGTTACTCCCGGTAATGTCGGTCCAGGGATTGCTGTCAATGTTTTATAATTAACCGCAATAAGAAAGATAATGTTCGGTCACTTTTACGTTTGTGGTTTCAGTTGCCACGAAATGGCAGCAAGTGCAACTGTGGGATTGATAGTGCAACTAATAAAAGTTGCATAGTCACACCGAAAGTATTAGTCGATGTTAATCTCGTCATTTGACCATTGCGAGCATTTAAAATTCCTAACTGGTTAAGAATTGCAATCCAAATTGAAGTGCACCTGATCACATGACCATGTTGAGGCAACCGTTGTACAATGCAGTAGACGTATTTAAAAAGGTAAAAGTGTCAATCCAGCGAAGTTACAAACCCAGAAGTCACAATTTTGAGCAACTATTGTAGCGACTGAAGTTTAACGCAATGGCAATTTTTAAAGGGAGAGTCACCATGCACTACATGTGTCCTGACGTTAGACATTGTCAAGGTCATAAGGCAGAGCTGCACATTGTTAAAAAACGAGCAATGTTGTTGGCGATTCTTTGAAACCGCTTCTCTGCATAATTATAAATGAGATCTGGGAGCAAGAATAACGAAGTGCCTTGTGACAAGTCTTTGTTAATGCTTGGACAGGGACATCAATTCAATCTTTACTATTATCCACCAACAGGGCATGACAAGCAGCCATTTAGGAATGTATTGATCATCTCTAAATGCAATCCTATTTTACATGGTGCATAGCATGCTCAATCGACAATGCTAAAATTCAGAGGCAATATACCATGCCACTAACCCACCATTTCAAGAATGGGGAACAAGATATGAAAGCTCAATGGAACTACAAAATAAGCCCTGCCAAGAACCACAGCAAATGGTGAAATTAAGGTCTATAAAGTATAAAATGAGTAGACATGTAAATTCCTTACATGCAACCACGAACATGCAAAGAGAAAATTGCAGGTGCAATGAAGAAGGCTTTTATTTGTAGTCGCCACAATTATGCTCAGAACATTTGATCAAAAACGGTACAAAATGCTGCTCTATTTCTCAGTAGCACGGGCTGTCATTTTGGTGTAGGTGAGCCCCTTGTAGACGCCGCTCAGGGGCACGTCAAAGACAGCTCCGTTCATGCAGGTGATGCGCAGCAGGGCCGTGTACGGGAGGTCGATGTTTGCACGCCCGATGTTGGCGACAACGGTGACGGTCTTGTGCGGAGGAACCGAGACGGGGAACGTGAGAGTTTCCATCCGCTCCTCCGTGTTCTCGATCTTGTACGTGCTCGAAGAGCCCACGGTGAAGCTGAAGCCGGTCTCCACCTCCACGACCTCCGGGATGCCGGCCGAGACGGTCAGGCTGAAGGTGAACTCGATGCTGTTGGTCGTAGACCACGATGACGTTTTGGTTATCTTCTTGGAGCTCTGGAAGGTGTGAGACTGCACGATGCTGGTGGCGTTTATGTACTCCATTTCTTTAATCTCCTCCATCTGCACGTTAGGCAGAACCTGGTGCATAGTTGGGTAGTTCATGTTCTGGATCACCGACGATTTTATATCATTGATGAAAAGAAAGCCCATGGAGTCGATGTCCGCCCCCGCTCGGCCCCCAACACCCAAGCAGACGCCAGAGCCCACGTCGATCTTGTACTCGGTCTTCAGCCCCCAGTCCGTCATCTTGGCAAAGAACTCACGGTTGCGGCTCGTTCTGAACTTGATGGCACCCAGACGCGTGCCGGCCCCATTGCCCCACAGGGAGAGCTGCGACATGAACTCGCCCGACTGGAATTCAAACTGCTGAGCAGAGAAGTCCACGGTGCCGAATGTCTGCCTTCGCCCGTCAGTCAGCCACACCTCCACGCCCCTCACTTGCCAGCCTCCAACGCTCACGGAGAGTTTCTGAAGCGTGGCCGCATTGCTCCTCCCATCAAACGAGAACGCATTTCCACCTTGGCCTCCAATGATGTGCAGTGTAAGCGGGTAGGACATTATGTCAACCTGGAACAGACAAAGGAGAGAATAGCAAGAATGTTTAAAGCCCAACGACATTATGGTTGTCCGAGTACAAACACAAGCATTAGTACAGTGCACCATAGAACGTACTATTCATCTTAAAGTTGAACATTTTGCAATTCAGGTCTGCAAACCTTTGGGCACCATATTAATACCCAATAGACATTCCTTTCGTGTTCATCATTATAGTTGTGGTTTCGCAATTTGGAAATTAAAATAAGCAAACTCAGGTCAACCATTTTAGATTGTTATTTTGCTTGTACAAGATTGCTCTGCACAAAGTGCACGCGAGTGATCCCGCCACTGAACATGGAATTGTGGTGGCCAGGAGTATCAAAAAGAATTAACTCTACCTTATCTTCCTACATTAACCAGCAGGATATACAGTACAGGCCCATTCCACAACCCTCAAGCCACACGGTCAGAGTAACCCATCTAGCATTGGGAATGTAATAGGGCTGCACGCATCATGTAGGGAGCGGTAGCACAGATACCTTTTGCTTTCCACGAATAGTCAAAAGCTCAGCGAGACGATCCAGGCACTTGGCTGCAGGTCGACCTACACGGGTTATAGCAACAGAAGCAGATGGGTTAAGGTGGCGAGGGGAAACCAGATTAATCCTAGAATCCAAGAACAACCAAATATCAATACGCAGATCGCCCAGACAAAAACCATCCTGCCTCAAAAATGCCTAGTAGAGGTCTTTTAGAGTAGGAAAAATCCAGACCAGTCATTTAGGCATCGAATCAGATTAGGGTTAAGGCAATACAAGATAAGACGGTTTGTAAACTTGTCAAATTAGACAAGTCTTAAAACATTCAGGGGCAGACCACAATTCAAAAACGTAATTCGGAGAACTCCCATGAACTGCAATTCTAAAGTTGCAGGGTTTTAGCTTCCTCCATGAAACCCTCAGATTTCAGGTCAGTTTAAACGAGTTTCCCCAGTGGATAGGCACACTATACGAATGAACCAACTTACAGCAGATTCTCAACCGCGCAAATTATCCATGGTAGGCGAGATTTAGAAACGGTACAACAGGGATGGTTTGAGAAAAATGCAGAGATATAAAACCTGCGCATTTTTTAAAAGACAGTGCAAACCATTAAACGGCAAAAGCACCCAGTTAATGTGTCTAAAGACAAAGACGCACAACTGAAATTTTTCGTGAGCACTTTTCAAATGGGTTGAAACGGTCAAAGCAACCACCGTACCAAAATCGTTATGCACCACACCCACCTCAGAAGTCAACTCTGTGAAGCGCAGATATTCTGTGTTGGTTCCGCCCTCCTTTATATGCAATAGAGCACACATCACGTGGTACAATCACGTGGGCGTACCTTCCCATCCCTGGCCAATCGTGGGGGTGGGAGGGATAAGGCAATTATCGCGAGCCAATCAGCGCGAGGTTTCACTAATTGTATGGCTGGCGCTTCCTGCACGGCGCGCCCATTTTGTGTGGGCAGCCGTTAATAAGCCGAGCCACGCGCGCTGACGCCTCATGAATGCAATCACGGTTCGCATATGAGTCAGTTGAGAGTCCATTGAGGGAGCTCATGTCACGTGGCATAATTACGCACGCGTTCCTCCGTCCATCTTCCTCTCCAAGCCAATCACTGCGAGCCAATTGCCACGAGGATTCGCTCATTGCATGGGTGGTCGTTCCGCGCACACGTGCCCATTGTGTGAGCCGCCGTTTATCAGCCGAGCTACTTACAAGCGCCTCGTTAATGCAATCACGGTCCCGATACGAGGCCTTGATAGTCAATTGATTTGCGGATTTAAGTGATTTTTTGAGTTTTTGTTTAAACTTTTTAACATGGCCTCAAAGTAAAAGGTCAATTTAGCTTCACTGTCATCGCCATCTTGAAATGCATAGTGTTGACGAGTGCCATATTAAGTAATGACCTTAGAACTGTACGTGCCTCTGGTCACTTTCTACCGTCACAAGTTTAACACGTAGGATTTCGTGACCAATGCCATCCATATACAAGTTTTTTTTGTTAGATTGCGTAAATATATAAATGCGTCATGAAACCTGCCAGCACCTTACAAAGCCAATTATTAAGGTTTCTCACGTGAACACAACATCCCAATTCGTTACTCGTACAGCACACCGGTGGATTGGAGAGCAACGCCACAACATTTGCAATCCGAGTACGACGTTTCGCCAATCATTATAACTAGCTGCATCAGGCTGCCAGACAGATTTGTGGATAAATACTCTTGTTTCGTTCCTTAAAAAAGATAGGTAGATGTGATGACATCACTTGTGAGCTTTTCTTGCGCGAATTTAGGTGGATGGGGGTTAGGAATGCGCATACATGATTACGGGTATCCATTACAAGTTGAGTAATTCATATGCTACTTCACGTACATTAAGCATGCTGTCTATGCAAGCCTATTGCTCGTGTTCCCACTGTCGATTGTGTGCACTAAATAGACATCCCTGCTATTGTTCAACGGTGATCCCCGTTGTGTAGGTATGCATTTAAACAATTTGTTATTTCATGATTCTCTTCCAAGAAGCACTAAGTTTGTAGCTATCTGAATGGTTAAAATTATTTTTACTTCTATCAATTTCTATAGATACTCAAATTAGTCTTGGCCAGTAGTAACTAGTTTTGCGCTCTTGTAACTAATTTGTTCAATTGTGGAATGATTTGATGTTGTCTGCCGGCCGAGTCTCCCTTGAAAAATCCCTTCTCACCTCAGGGCGTTTTATTCTGGAACTAAACATCTGATTCTGATATAAAGTGTTTTTTTACATCAAATACATTCAAATGGAACGACATGATCCAAAACGACGTATTGAGGATGTGGTAAATGTGTGTCCCTATTGCACGTAGTTAATCGACTAAACAGATGAAACATATTTTCATGTCTGGTCTCATTTCTTCAATATAATGTGACTTTATAATCTGACTGTACCATTGCGAAGCTATAATAATGCTCAATAATCGTTTCCAGTTTTAAAGCGGGGGGGGGGGGGGGTGAATATTCTTCACACCAACACGCAGAGACAGGTAAGGGTTCCAGTCCCTTTATTCCACGTCCATCCCACACAGCTCCCTCCTTGTACCATTATATCTCAATCCACAGATCTCTGCTCTCGTCACTCTTGCCGACGTCCCCTATCATCTCCATGACCCCTCCCTCATTCCCTCCAATGACATCTCTATCATCATTTCTCAGCGACCAATTCCCTGCCTTCACTTATGGGAGTTTACTCGCTGTAAACTCGGTACAGGGATTGACGTTGTCGATGCAATTTATAATTAACCTCACCAATAACAATAGTCAAATAACGTCCATTATTCGTTTGTGGTCTCAGTTGCAGCTAAATGGCAGCAAGCGCAACGGTGGGATTGATAGTGTAACCAGCGTGTTTGTGTTATGAAACCCGTTCCTTCGGAGTGGGCAGGTAGGAAGGTGTATACTCTTATTTCTTTCGGTAAAGTCACGTAGGTAAAAAATTAAATTAAAATTAATAAAAATAAAACAATAAAAATCACGACGTTTCGGAGGCAACACAAGTCTCCGTCATCAGGTAGGACCGTCACAGCCAGATTTGCTGCATCAAGTGAGGGAGGGATTAAGTACCAGTTGAGGGGGGAGGGGGGGAGGGGCTTATCAGAATGTGGTAGCCATTGAATGGAACGTATCGGTAGGGCGGGAGCTAACAGAGGGACGGGGTACTCGTGGTTGATAACATCTTTCCAATGATTACTAAGTTTGTACCCATCATCACGGTTGAAATTATGTCTGTGTTTGTATATCTGAATGGCTTCGTGTACAAACCTTTGATGGTAGCCAGAGGGTTTGCAGAGCACCTTAGTCTCGGAGAAAACAATCTCATGAGAGCCCACCGCGTTGTAGCAATGATCGGCATCGGCGGAAGACTCAATTTTGCCGTGTTTTAAATCTGACTTGTGCTCGAGGACACGATCAGAGACATGACATTTCGTTTCCCCAATGTAAGTCACCACAGATGGACCATCTTATCTGACAGGCACTATTTTACTTTACCGAGTGTTAACATCCCTAATGTTTAACAGTACTCTCTTATTTGTCAGCCAACACTGGTATAAACATGGGCATTTTCGTTCCTTTTCTATTATGTACATCCACAGTGACTTGCGCACAAACACGTCGTTGACCACGACCACGAGTACCCCGACCCTCTGTTAGCCCCGCCCCCCCCCCCCTCCCGATACGTTCCATTCATTGGCTACCACATTCTGATAAGCCCCTCCCCCCCTCCCCCCTTAACTGGTACTTAAGAGCTTACACCTTGAATCCCGCCTTCACTTGATGCAGCAAATCTGGCTGTGACGGTCCCACCTGATGACGGAGACTTGTGTTGCCTCCGAAACGTCGTGATTTTTATTGTTTTATTTTTATTAATTTGAACTTCATTTTTTACCTACGTGGCTTTACCGAAAGAACTAAGAGTATGAATCCTTGCAGTCACGAAAGCTTCAAATCTAGGTAGGAACGTGGTTCAACCAATCCGGAAGCGTACATGTTTGGGAGGGGCTACCTCTGGTTGGCTGCTGGCTCGCGGTCACGTGACGCACTTCAACCAATCCGAGAGCGTACATGTTTGGAAGGGGCTATGCAAGACACAGACAAAGAATCCCTGGTGGGCAGTGTGGAACTGTTTTTCCTACCTGTATAAATGGTACATCTCTTCATACCACAATATAATTAGTGGTTTTTAAACCTTTATTGCTGGGATAAAAAGGCCACGCCCCTCAGGATAGACAGGCACGCGATTCAATTTGCAGTCACGTGACCACTGGACGGGGGACTTTGGGGAGGGAGATTCTGTAGAAGGCCCAATCGTGACACTACCACGTCGACATTACAAGAGTCTTCGTTGGTGTACTCGTGTGCCTCACAAATGGACAGATGCCCTTTCTGGACCCTCATCAACCTCTCCGAGTCCTGGTGTGCATGTGGCCAGTGTTGGGAGCGAGAAGCATATCGCAGTTGACAAGATCACGCAGCAGAATCCAGGAAAATAAGGCAGCGTGCTACCCAAAACGTTTAGAGTCAGTTGATGACCACCATGGCCTCAATAACAATTGCAGCCAGGAAAGCTCAAGGCACAATAGCCTGGTAAGGAAACCTGGTCACACTTAACCCTTCTAAAGAAAGGTTAAAAATCCTAATTGACGTGACCATGCAGAGGGAGTCATTAAAAAATAAAATTCAATCACTACGTTTAAGCTCTGTGCCAAGGTGTTAATCCAGGCGAGATATATTTATGAAAAAACAATTGCAAGCAACAAATATGGTCAAGGTTGTAGGTGGAGTGGTGTTAATGCCATAACTGGAGGGAGCTCAATGCATTCTATATGTGCCTTAATCAGACCTCTTCAGGGCATAAGCCAGAGCAGCTCATTGTCAAAGAGCATTATTTTTGTTGCCCTAAATGCTCCCCCCGAAGCAGTAATGTGTGGCTTTACAAGTCTTACAAATGCTTGAACAGCAACGTTCCCATTCATTCTGTACGATTATTAGCCATTGGGGTACAATAGCCGGCGACCGCTTAAGAATTCACTCCGCAGCTCCAAATGACATTCTATTCGATGTGCTGCATAGCATTGTAATTTGAAAATACTGAAATCTAGTGGAAATATACCATGCCAACCAAACCAGGTCAAGAATGGCAATGTGGGAGCTTGTGAGTAGCGTGGACCTATAGGCCTGCTGGCTAGTGAAATGCCCACGTCTGTATACCCTTAAGCTGAAGGAGAAAAGCAAAATGAATATTCCTTACATGGCGACCACAAAAAAAACGGAAGCAAAAACTGCAGTGCAGAAGGCTTTTATTCGTAGTCAGCCACAGTTATTCTTTCAGAACATTTGATCAAAAACGGTACAAAATGCTGCTCTATTTCTCAGTAGCACGGGCGGTCATTTTGGTGTAGGTGAGCCCCTTGTAGACGCCGCTCAGGGGCACATCAAAGACAGCTCCGTTCATGCAGGTGATGCGCAGCAGGGCCGTGTATGGGAGGTCGATGTTTGCACGCCCGATGTTGGCGACAACGGTGACGGTCTTGTGCGGAGGAACCGAGACGGGGAACGTGAGAGTTTCCATCCGCTCCTCCGTGTTCTCGATCTTGTACGTGCTCGATGAGCCCACGGTGAAGCTGAAGCCGGTCTCCACTGCCACGACCTCCGGGATGCCGGCCGAGACGGTCAGGCTGAAGGTGAACTCGATGCTGTTGGTCGTAGACCACGATGACGTTTTAGTTATCTTCTTGGAGCTCTGGAAGGTGTGAGACTGCACGATGCTGGTGGCGTTTATGTACTCCATTTCTTTAATCTCCTCCATCTGCACGTTAGGCAGAACCTGGTGCATAGTTGGGTAGTTCATGTTCTGGATCACCGACGATTTTATATCATTGATGAAAAGGAAGCCCATGGAGTCGATGTCCGCCCCCGCTCGGCCCCCAACACCCAAGCAGACGCCAGAGCCCACGTCGATCTTGTACTCGGTCTTCAGTCCCCAGTCCGTCATCTTGGCAAAGAACTCACGGTTGCGGCTAGTTCTGAACTTGATGGCACCCAGACGCGTGCCAGCCCCATTGCCCCACAGGGAGAGCTGCGACATGAACTCGCCCGACTGGAATTCAAACTGCTGAGCAGAGAAGTCCACGGTGCCGAATTTCTGCCTTCGCCCGTCAGTCAGCCACACCTCCACGCCCCTCACTTGCCAGCCTCCAACGCTCACGGAGAGTTTCTGCAGCGTGGCCGCATTGCTCCTCCCATCAAACGAGAACGCATTTCCACCTTGGCCTCCAATGATGTGCAGCGTAAGTGGGTACGACATTATGTCAACCTGGAACAGACAGGAGAGAATGGCAAGAATGTTTAAAGCCCAACGACATTATGGTTGTCCGAGTACAAACACAAGCATTAGTACAGTGCACCATAGAACGTATCAGTCATCTTAAAGTTGAACATTTTGCAATTCAGTTCTGCAAACCTTTGGGCACCATATTAATACCTAATAGACATTCCTTTCGTGTTCATCATTATAGTTGTGGTTTCGCAATTTGGAAATTAAAATAAGCAAACTTCAGGTCAACCATTTTAGATTGTCATTTTGCTTGTACAAGATTGCTCTGCACAAAGTGCACGCGAGTGATCCCACCACTGAACATAGAATTGTGGTAGCCAGGAGTATCAAAAAAGAATTAACTCTACCTTATCTTCCTACATTAACCAGCAGGATATACAGTACAGGCCCATTCCACAACCCTCAAGCCACACGGTCAGAGTAACCCATCTAGCATTGGGAATGTAATAGGGCTGCACGCATCATGTAGGGAGCGGTAGCACAGATACCTTTTGCTTTCCACGAATAGTCAAAAGCTCAGGGAGACGATCCAGGCACTTGGCTGCAGGTCGACCTACACGGGTTATAGCAACAGAAGCAGATGGGTTAAGGTGGCGAGGGGAAACCAGATTAATCCTATAAGCCAATAACCACCAAATATCAATATGCAGATCGCCCAGACAAAACCATCCTGGCTCAAAAATGCCTAGTAGAGGTCTTTTAGAGTAGGAAAAATCCAGACCAGTCATTTAGGCATCGAATCAGATTAGGGTTAAGGCAATACAAGATAAGACGGTTTGTAAACTTGTCAAATTAGACAAGTCTTAAAACATTCAGGGGCAGACCACAATTCAAAAACGGAATTCGGAGAACTCCCATGAACTGCAATTCTAAAGTGGCAGGGTTTAGCTTCCACCATGAAACCCTCAGATTTCAGGCACGTTTAAAACGAGTTTCCCCAGTGGATAGGCACACTATGCGAATGAACCAAATTACAGCAGATTCTCAACCACGGAAATTATCCGTGGTAGGCGAGATTTAGAAACGGTACAACAGAGATGGTTTGAGAAAAATGCAGAGATATAAAACCTGCGCATTTTTTAAAAGCTAGTGCACACCATTAAACGGCAAAAGCACCCAGTTAATGTGTCTAAAGACAAAGAAGCGCAACTGAAATTTTTCGTGAGCACTTTACAAATGGGTTGAAACGGTCAAAGCAACCACCGTACCAAAATCGTATTCCGCTATGCACCACACCTACCTCAGAAGTCAACTCCGTGAAGCGCAGATATTCTGTGTTGGTTCCGCCCTCCTTTATATGCTATAGAGCACACATCACGTGGTACAATCACGTGGGCGTACCTTCCCATCCCTGGCCAATCGTGGGGGTGGGAGGGATAAGGCAATTATCGCGAGCCAATCAGCGCGAGGATTCACTAATTGAATGGCTGGCGCTTCCTGCACGGCGCGCCCATTTTGTGTGGGCAGCCGTTAATAAGCCGAGCCACGCGCGCTGACGCCTCATGAATGCAATCACGGTTCGCATATGAGTCAGTTGAGAGTCCATTGAGGGAGCTCATGTCACGTGGCATAATTACGCACGCGTTCCTCCGTCCATCTTCCTCTCCAGGCCAATCACTGCGAGCCAATTGCCACGAGGATTCGCTCATTGCATGGACGGCAGTTCCAAGCACGCGTGCCCATTGTGTGAGCCGCCGTTTATCAGCCGAGCTACTTACAAGCGCCTCGTTAATGCAATCACGGTCCCGATACGAGGCCTTGATAGTCAATTGATTTGCGGATTTAAGTGATTTTTTGAGTTTTTGTTTAAACTTTTTAACATGGCCTCAAAGTAAAAGGTCAATTTAGCCTCACTATCATCGCCATCTTGAAATTCATAGTGTTGACGAGTGCCATATTAAGTAATGACATTAGAACTGTAGGTGCCTCTGGTCACTTTCTACCGTCACAAGTTTAACACGTAGGCTTTCGTGACCAATACCATCCATATACAAGTTTTTTTTGTTAGATTGCGTAAATATATAAATGCGTCATGAAACCTGCCAGCACCTTACAAAGCCAATTATTAAGGTTTCTCACGTGAACACAACATCCCAATTCGTTACTCGTACAGCACACCGGTGGATTGGAGAGCAACGCCACAACATTTGCAATCCGAGTACGACGTTTCGCCAATCATTATAACTAGCTGCATCAGGCTGCCAGACAGATTTGTGGATAAATACTCTTGTTTCGTTCCTTAAAAAAGATAGGTAGATGTGATGACATCACTTGTGAGCTTTTCTTGCGCGAATTTAGGTGGATGGGGGTTAGGAATGCGCATACATGATTACGGGTATCCATTACAAGTTGAGTAATTCATATGCTACTTCACGTACATTAAGCATGCTGTCTATGCAAGCCTGTTGCTCGTGTTCCCACTGTCGATTGTGTGCACTAAATAGACATCCCTGCTATTGTTCAACGGTGATCCCCGTTGTGTAGGTATGCATTTAAACAATTTGTTATTTCATGATTCTCTTCCAAGAAGCACTAAGTTTGTAGCTATCTGAATGGTTAAAATTATTTTTACTTCTATCAATTTCTATAGATACTCAAATTAGTCTTGGCCAGTAGTAACTAGTTTTGCGCTCTTGTAACTAATTTGTTCAATTGTGGAATGATTTGATGTTGTCTGCCGGCCGAGTCTCCCTTGAAAAATCCCTTCTCACCTCAGGGCGTTTTATTCTGGAACTAAACATCTGATTCTGATATAAAGTGTTTTTTTACATCAAATACATTCAAATGGAACGACATGATCCAAAACGACGTATTGAGGATGTGGTAAATGTGTGTCCCTATTGCACGTAGTTAATCGACTAAACAGATGAAACATATTTTCATGTCTGGTCTCATTTCTTCAATATAATGTGACTTTATAATCTGACTGTACCATTGCGAAGCTATAATAATGCTCAATAATCGTTTCCAGTTTTAAAGCGGGGGGGGGGGGTGAATATTCTTCACACCAACACGCAGAGACAGGTAAGGGTTCCAGTCCCTTTATTCCACGTCCATCCCACACAGCTCCCTCCTTGTACCATTATATCTCAATCCACAGATCTCTGCTCTCGTCACTCTTGCCGACGTCCCCTATCATCTCCATGACCCCTCCCTCATTCCCTCCAATGACATCTCTATCATCATTTCTCAGCGACCAATTCCCTGCCTTCACTTATGGGAGTTTACTCGCTGTAAACTCGGTACAGGGATTGACGTTGTCGATGCAATTTATAATTAACCTCACCAATAACAATAGTCAAATAACGTCCATTATTCGTTTGTGGTCTCAGTTGCAGCTAAATGGCAGCAAGCGCAACGGTGGGATTGATAGTGTAACCAGCGTGTTTGTGTTATGAAACCCGTTCCTTCGGAGTGGGCAGGTAGGAAGGTGTATACTCTTATTTTTTTCGGTAAAGTCACGTAGGTAAAAAATTAAATTAAAATTAATAAAAATAAAACAATAAAAATCACGACGTTTCGGAGGCAACACAAGTCTCCGTTATCAGGTAGGACCGTCACAGCCAGATTTGCTGCATCAAGTGAGGGAGGGATTAAGTACCAGTTGAGGGGGGAGGGGGGGAGGGGCTTATCAGAATGTGGTAGCCATTGAATGGAACGTATCGGTAGGGCGGGAGCTAACAGAGGGACGGGGTACTCGTGGTTGATAACATCTTTCCAATGATTACTAAGTTTGTACCCATCATCACGGTTGAAATTATGTCTGTGTTTGTATATCTGAATGGCTTCGTGTACAAACCTTTGATGGTAGCCAGAGGGTTTGCAGAGCACCTTAGTCTCGGAGAAAACAATCTCATGAGAGCCCACCGCGTTGTAGCAATGATCGGCATCGGCGGAAGACTCAATTTTGCCGTGTTTTAAATCTGACTTGTGCTCGAGGACACGATCAGAGACATGACATTTCGTTTCCCCAATGTAAGTCACCACAGATGGACCATCTTATCTGACAGGCACTATTTTACTTTACCGAGTGTTAACATCCCTAATGTTTAACAGTACTCTCTTATTTGTCAGCCAACACTGGTATAAACATGGGCATTTTCGTTCCTTTTCTATTATGTACATCCACAGTGACTTGCGCACAAACACGTCGTTGACCACGACCACGAGTACCCCGACCCTCTGTTAGCCCCGCCCCCCCCCCCCCCCTCTCGATACGTTCCATTCATTGGCTACCACATTCTGATAAGCCCCTCCCCCCCCTCCCCCCTTAACTGGTACTTAAGAGCTTACACCTTGAATCCCGCCTTCACTTGATGCAGCAAATCTGGCTGTGACGGTCCCACCTGATGACGGAGACTTGTGTTGCCTCCGAAACGTCGTGATTTTTATTGTTTTATTTTTATTAATTTGAACTTCATTTTTTACCTACGTGGCTTTACCGAAAGAACTAAGAGTATGAATCCTTGCAGTCACGAAAGCTTCAAATCTAGGTAGGAACGTGGTTCAACCAATCCGGAAGCGTACATGTTTGGGAGGGGCTACCTCTGGTTGGCTGCTGGCTCGCGGTCACGTGACGCACTTCAACCAATCCGAGAGCGTACATGTTTGGAAGGGGCTATGCAAGACACAGACAAAGAATCCCTGGTGGGCAGTGTGGAACTGTTTTTCCTACCTGTATAAATGGTACATCTCTTCATACCACAATATAATTAGTGGTTTTTAAACCTTTATTGCTGGGATAAAAAGGCCACGCCCTTCAGGATAGACAGGCACGCGATTCAATTTGCAGTCACGTGACCACTGGACGGGGGACTTTGGGGAGGGAGATTCTGTAGAAGGCCCAATCGTGACACTACCACGTCGACATTACAAGAGTCCCCGTTGGTGTACTCGTGTGCCTCACAAATGGACAGATGCCCTTTCTGGACCCTCATCAACCTCTCCAAGTCCTGGTGTGCATGTGGCCAGTGTTGGGAGCGAGAAGCATATCGCAGTTGACAAGATCACGCAGCAGAATCCAGGAAAATAAGGCAGCGTGCTACCCAAAACGTTTAGAGTCAGTTGATGACCACCATGGCCTCAATAACAATTGCAGCCAGGAAAGCTCAAGGCACAATAGCCTGGTAAGGAAACCTGGTCACACTTAACCCTTCTAAAGAAAGGTTAAAAATCCTAATTGACGTGACCATGCAGAGGGAGTCATTAAAAAATAAAATGCAATCACTACGTTTAAGCTCTGTGCCAAGGTGTTAATCCAGGCGAGATATATTTATGAAAAAACAATTGCAAGCAACAAATATGGTCAAGGTTGTAGGTGGAGTGGTGTTAATGCCATAACTGGAGGGATCTCAATGCATTCTGTATGTGCCTTAATCAGACCTCTTCAGGGCATAAGCCAGAGCAGCTCATTGTCAAAGAGCATTATTTTTGTTGCCCTAAATGCTCCCCCCGAAGCAGTAATGTGTGGCTTTACAAGTCTTACAAATGCTTGAACAGCAACGTTCCCATTCATTCTGTACGATTATTAGCCAGTGGGGTACAATGGCCGGCGACCGCTTAAGAATTCACTCCCCAGCTCCAAATGACATTCTATTCGATGTGCTGCAAAGCATTGTAATTTGAAAATACTGAAATCTAGTGGAAATATACCATGCCTACCAAACCAGGTCAAGAATGGCAATGTGGGAGCTTGTGAGTAGCGTGGACCTATAGGCCTGCTGGCTAGTGAAATGCCCACGTCTGTAAACCCTTAAACTGAAGGAGAAAAGCAAAATGAATATTCCTTACATGGCGACCACAAAAAAAACGGAAGCAAAAACTGCAGTGCAGAAGGCTTTTATTCGTAGTCAGCCACAGTTATTCTTTCAGAACATTTGATCAAAAACGGTACAAAATGCTGCTCTATTTCTCAGTAGCACGGGCGGTCATTTTGGTGTAGGTGAGCCCCTTGTACACGCCACTCAGGGGCACATCAAAGACAGCTCCGTTCATGCAGGTGATGCGCAGCAGGGCCGTGTATGGGAGGTCGATGTTTGCACGCCCGATGTTGGCGACAACGGTGACGGTCTTGTGCGGAGGAACCGAGACGGGGAACGTGAGAGTTTCCATCCGCTCCTCCGTGTTCTCGATCTTGTACGTGCTCGATGAGCCCACGGTGAAACTGAAGCCGGTCTCCACCTCCACGACCTCCGGGATGCCGGCCGAGACGGTCAGGCTGAAGGTGAACTCGATGCTGTTGGTCGTAGACCACGATGACGTTTTAGTTATCTTCTTGGAGCTCTGGAAGGTGTGAGACTGCACGATGCTGGTGGCGTTTATGTACTCCATTTCTTTAATCTCCTCCATCTGCACGTTAGGCAGAACCTGGTGCATAGTTGGGTAGTTCATGTTCTGGATCACCGACGATTTTATATCATTGATGAAAAGGAAGCCCATGGAGTCGATGTCCGCCCCCGCTCGGCCCCCAACACCCAAGCAGACGCCAGAGCCCACGTCGATCTTGTACTCGGTCTTCAGCCCCCAGTCCGTCATCTTGGCAAAGAACTCACGGTTGCGGCTAGTTCTGAACTTGATGGCACCCAGACGCGTGCCAGCCCCATTGCCCCACAGGGAGAGCTGCGACATGAACTCGCCCGACTGGAATTCAAACTGCTGAGCAGAGAAGTCCACGGTGCCGAATTTCTGCCTTCGCCCGTCGGTCAGCCACACCTCCACGCCCCTCACTTGCCAGCCTCCAACGCTCACGGAGAGTTTCTGCAGCGTGGCCGCATTGCTCCTCCCATCAAACGAGAACGCATTTCCACCTTGGCCTCCAATGATGTGCAGCGTAAGTGGGTACGACATTATGTCAACCTGGAACAGACAGGAGAGAATGGCAAGAATGTTTAAAGCCCAACGACATTATGGTTGTCCGAGTACAAACACAAGCATTTGTACAGTGCACCATAGAACGTATCAGTCATCTTAAAGTTGAACATTTTGCAATTCAGTTCTGCAAACCTTTGGGCACCATATTAATACCCAATAGACATTCCTTTCGTGTTCATCATTATAGTTGTGGTTTCGCAATTTGGAAATTAAAATAAGCAAACTTCAGGTCAACCATTTTAGATTGTCATTTTGCTTGTACAAGATTGCTCTGCACAAAGTGCACGCGAGTGATCCCACCACTGAACATGGAATTGTGGTAGCCAGGAGTATCAAAAAAGAATTAACTCTACCCTATCTTCCTACATTAACCAGCAGGATATACAGTACAGGCCCATTCCACAACCCTCAAGCCACACGGTCAGAGTAACCCATCTAGCATTGGGAATGTAATAGGGCTGCACGCATCATGTAGGGAGCGGTAGCACAGATACCTTTTGCTTTCCACGAATAGTCAAAAGCTCAGGGAGACGATCCAGGCACTTGGCTGCAGGTCGACCTACACGGGTTATAGCAACAGAAGCAGATGGGTTAAGGTGGCGAGGGGAAACCAGATTAATCCTATAAGCCAATAACCACCAAATATCAATATGCAGATCGCCCAGACAAAACCATCCTGGCTCAAAAATGCCTAGTAGAGGTCTTTTAGAGTAGGAAAAATCCAGACCAGTCATTTAGGCATCGAATCAGATTAGGGTTAAGGCAATACAAGATAAGACGGTTTGTAAACTTGTCAAATTAGACAAGTCTTAAAACATTCAGGGGCAGACCACAATTCAAAAACGGAATTCGGAGAACTCCCATGAACTGCAATTCTAAAGTTGCAGGGTTTAGCTTCCACCATGAAACCCTCAGATTTCAGGCACGTTTAAAACGAGTTTCCCCAGTGGATAGGCACACTATGCGAATGAACCAAATTACAGCAGATTCTCAACCACGGAAATTATCCGTGGTAGGCGAGATTTAGAAACGGTACAACAGAGATGGTTTGAGAAAAATGCAGAGATATTAAACCTGCGCATTTTTTAAAAGCTAGTGCACACCATTAAACGGCAAAAGCACCAAGTTAATGTGTCTAAAGACAAAGAAGCGCAACTGAAATTTTTCGTGAGCACTTTACAAATGGGTTGAAACGGTCAAAGCAACCACCGTACCAAAATCGTATTCCGCTATGCGCCACACCTACCTCAGAAGTCAACTCCGTGAAGCGCAGATATTCTGTGTTGGTTCCGCCCTCCTTTATATGCAATAGAGCACACATCACGTGGTACAATCACGTGGGCGTACCTTCCCATCCCTGGCCAATCGTGGGGGTGAGAGGGATAAGGCAATTATCGCGAGCCAATCAGCGCGAGGATTCACTAATTGAATGGCTGGCGCTTCCTGCACGGCGCGCCCATTTTGTGTGGGCAGCCGTTAATAAGCCGAGCCACGCGCGCTGACGCCTCATGAATGCAATCACGGTTCGCATATGAGTCAGTTGAGAGTCCATTGAGGGAGCTCATGTCACGTGGCATAATTACGCACGCGTTCCTCCGTCCATCTTCCTCTCCAGGCCAATCACTGCGAGCCAATTGCCACGAGGATTCGCTCATTGCATGGACGGCAGTTCCAAGCACGCGTGCCCATTGTGTGAGCCGCCGTTTATCAGCCGAGCTACTTACAAGCGCCTCGTTAATGCAATCACGGTCCCGATACGAGGCCTTGATAGTCAATTGATTTGCGGATTTAAGTGATTTTTTGAGTTTTTGTTTAAACTTTTTAACATGGCCTCAAAGTAAAAGGTCAATTTAGCCTCACTATCATCGCCATCTTGAAATTCATAGTGTTGACGAGTGCCATATTAAGTAATGACCTTAGAACTGTAGGTGCCTCTGGTCACTTTCTACCGTCACAAGTTTAACACGTAGGCTTTCGTGACCAATACCATCCATATACAAGTTTTTTTTGTTAGATTGCGTAAATATATAAATGCGTCATGAAACCTGCCAGCACCTTACAAAGCCAATTATTAAGGTTTCTCACGTGAACACAACATCCCAATTCGTTACTCGTACAGCACACCGGTGGATTGGAGAGCAACGCCACAACATTTGCAATCCGAGTACGACGTTTCGCCAATCATTATAACTAGCTGCATCAGGCTGCCAGACAGATTTGTGGATAAATACTCTTGTTTCGTTCCTTAAAAAAGATAGGTAGATGTGATGACATCACTTGTGAGCTTTTCTTGCGCGAATTTAGGTGGATGGGGGTTAGGAATGCGCATACATGATTACGGGTATCCATTACAAGTTGAGTAATTCATATGCTACTTCACGTACATTAAGCATGCTGTCTATGCAAGCCTATTGCTCGTGTTCCCACTGTCGATTGTGTGCACTAAATAGACATCCCTGCTATTGTTCAACGGTGATCCCCGTTGTATAGGTATGCATTTAAACAATTTGTTATTTCATGATTCTCTTCCAAGAAGCACTAAGTTTGTAGCTATCTGAATGGTTAAAATTATGTTTACTTCTATCAATTTCTATAGATACTCAAGTTAGTCTTGGCCAGTAGTAACTAGTTTTGCGCTCTTGTAACTAATTTGTTCAATTGTGGAATGATTTGATGTTGTCTGCCGGCCGAGTCTCCCTTGAAAAATCCCTTCTCACCTCAGGGCGTTTTATTCTGGAACTAAACATCTGATTCTGATATAAAGTGTTTTTTTACATCAAATACATTCAAATGGAACGACATGATCCAAAACGACGTATTGAGGATGTGGTAAATGTGTGTCCCTATTGCACGTAGTTAATCGACTAAACAGATGAAACATATTTTCATGTCTGGTCTCATTTCTTCAATATAATGTGACTTTATAATCTGACTGTACCATTGCGAAGCTATAATAATGCTCAATAATCGTTTCCAGTTTTAAAGCGGGGGGGGGGGGGGTGAATATTCTTCACACCAACACGCAGAGACAGGTAAGGGTTCCAGTCCCTTTATTCCACGTCCATCCCACACAGCTCCCTCCTTGTACCATTATATCTCAATCCACAGATCTCTGCTCTCGTCACTCTTGCCGACGTCCCCTATCATCTCCATGACCCCTCCCTCATTCCCTCCAATGACATCTCTATCATCATTTCTCAGCGACCAATTCCCTGCCTTCACTTATGGGAGTTTACTCGCTGTAAACTCGGTACAGGGATTGACGTTGTCGATGCAATTTATAATTAACCTCACCAATAACAATAGTCAAATAACGTCCATTATTCGTTTGTGGTCTCAGTTGCAGCTAAATGGCAGCAAGCGCAACGGTGGGATTGATAGTGTAACCAGCGTGTTTGTGTTATGAAACCCGTTCCTTCGGAGTGGGCAGGTAGGAAGGTGTATACTCTTATTTCTTTCGGTAAAGTCACGTAGGTAAAAAATTAAATTAAAATTAATAAAAATAAAACAATAAAAATCACGACGTTTCGGAGGCAACACAAGTCTCCGTCATCAGGTAGGACCGTCACAGCCAGATTTGCTGCATCAAGTGAGGGAGGGATTAAGTACCAGTTGAGGGGGGAGGGGGGGAGGGGCTTATCAGAATGTGGTAGCCATTGAATGGAACGTATCGGTAGGGCGGGAGCTAACAGAGGGACGGGGTACTCGTGGTTGATAACATCTTTCCAATGATTACTAAGTTTGTACCCATCATCACGGTTGAAATTATGTCTGTGTTTGTATATCTGAATGGCTTCGTGTACAAACCTTTGATGGTAGCCAGAGGGTTTGCAGAGCACCTTAGTCTCGGAGAAAACACTCTCATGAGAGCCCACCGCGTTGTAGCAATGATCGGCATCGGCGGAAGACTCAATTTTGCCGTGTTTTAAATCTGACTTGTGCTCGAGGACACGATCAGAGACATGACATTTCGTTTCCCCAATGTAAGTCACCACAGATGGACCATCTTATCTGACAGGCACTATTTTACTTTACCGAGTGTTAACATCCCTAATGTTTAACAGTACTCTCTTATTTGTCAGCCAACACTGGTATAAACGTGGGCATTTTCGTTCCTTTTCTATTATGTACATCCACAGTGACTTGCGCACAAACACGTCGTTGACCACGACCACGAGTACCCCGACCCTCTGTTAGCCCCGCCCCCCCCCCCTCCCGATACGTTCCATTCATTGGCTACCACATTCTGATAAGCCCCTCCCCCCCTCCCCCCTTAACTGGTACTTAAGAGCTTACACCTTGAATCCCGCCTTCACTTGATGCAGCAAATCTGGCTGTGACGGTCCCACCTGATGACGGAGACTTGTGTTGCCTCCGAAACGTCGTGATTTTTATTGTTTTATTTTTATTAATTTGAACTTCATTTTTTACCTACGTGGCTTTACCGAAAGAACTAAGAGTATGAATCCTTGCAGTCACGAAAGCTTCAAATCTAGGTAGGAACGTGGTTCAACCAATCCGGAAGCGTACATGTTTGGGAGGGGCTACCTCTGGTTGGCTGCTGGCTCGCGGTCACGTGACGCACTTCAACCAATCCGAGAGCGTACATGTTTGGAAGGGGCTATGCAAGACACAGACAAAGAATCCCTGGTGGGCAGTGTGGAACTGTTTTTCCTACCTGTATAAATGGTACATCTCTTCATACCACAATATAATTAGTGGTTTTTAAACCTTTATTGCTGGGATAAAAAGGCCACGCCCTTCAGGATAGACAGGCACGCGATTCAATTTGCAGTCACGTGACCACTGGACGGGGGACTTTGGGGAGGGAGATTCTGTAGAAGGCCCAATCGTGACACTACCACGTCGACATTACAAGAGTCCCCGTTGGTGTACTCGTGTGCCTCACAAATGGACAGATGCCCTTTCTGGACCCTCATCAACCTCTCCAAGTCCTGGTGTGCATGTGGCCAGTGTTGGGAGCGAGAAGCATATCGCAGTTGACAAGATCACGCAGCAGAATCCAGGAAAATAAGGCAGCGTGCTACCCAAAACGTTTAGAGTCAGTTGATGACCACCATGGCCTCAATAACAATTGCAGCCAGGAAAGCTCAAGGCACAATAGCCTGGTAAGGAAACCTGGTCACACTTAACCCTTCTAAAGAAAGGTTAAAAATTGAAATCCTAATTGACGTGACCATGCAGAGGGAGTCATTAAAAAATAGAATGCAATCACTACGTTTAAGCTCTGTGCCAAGGTGTTAATCCAGGCGAGATATATTTATGAAAAAACAATTGCAAGCAACAAATATGGTCAAGGTTGTAGGTGGAGTGGTGTTAATGCCATAACTGGAGGGAGCTCAATGCATTCTATATGTGCCTTAATCAGACCTCTTCAGGGCATAAGCCAGAGCAGCTCATTGTCAAAGAGCATTATTTTTGTTGCCCTAAATGCTCCCCCCGAAGCAGTAATGTGTGGCTTTACAAGTCTTACAAATGCTTGAACAGCAACGTTCCCATTCATTCTGTACGATTATTAGCCAGTGGGGTACAATGGCCGGCGACCGCTTAAGAATTCACTCCGCAGCTCCAAATGACATTCTATTCGATGTGCTGCATAGCATTGTAATTTGAAAATACTGAAATCTAGTGGAAATATACCATGCCAACCAAACCAGGTCAAGAATGGCAATGTGGGAGCTTGTGAGTAGCGTGGACCTATAGGCCTGCTGGCTAGTGAAATGCCCACGTCTGTATACCCTTAAACTGAAGGAGAAAAGCAAAATGAATATTCCTTACATGGCGACCACAAAAAAAACGGAAGCAAAAACTGCAGTGCAGAAGGCTTTTATTCGTAGTCAGCCACAGTTATTCTTTCAGAACATTTGATCAAAAACGGTACAAAATGCTGCTCTATTTCTCAGTAGCACGGGCGGTCATTTTGGTGTAGGTGAGCCCCTTGTAGACGCCGCTCAGGGGCACATCAAAGACAGCTCCGTTCATGCAGGTGATGCGCAGCAGGGCCGTGTATGGGAGGTCGATGTTTGCACGCCCGATGTTGGCGACAACGGTGACGGTCTTGTGCGGAGGAACCGAGACGGGGAACGTGAGAGTTTCCATCCGCTCCTCCGTGTTCTCGATCTTGTACGTGCTCGATGAGCCCACGGTGAAGCTGAAGCCGGTCTCCACTGCCACGACCTCCGGGATGCCGGCCGAGACGGTCAGGCTGAAGGTGAACTCGATGCTGTTGGTCGTAGACCACGATGACGTTTTAGTTATCTTCTTGGAGCTCTGAAAGGTGTGAGACTGCACGATGCTGGTGGCGTTTATGTACTCCATTTCTTTAATCTCCTCCATCTGCACGTTAGGCAGAACCTGGTGCATAGTTGGGTAGTTCATGTTCTGGATCACCGACGATTTTATATCATTGATGAAAAGGAAGCCCATGGAGTCGATGTCCGCCCCCGCTCGGCCCCCAACACCCAAGCAGACGCCAGAGCCCACGTCGATCTTGTACTCGGTCTTCAGCCCCCAGTCCGTCATCTTGGCAAAGAACTCACGGTTGCGGCTAGTTCTGAACTTGATGGCACCCAGACGCGTGCCAGCCCCATTGCCCCACAGGGAGAGCTGCGACATGAACTCGCCCGACTGGAATTCAAACTGCTGAGCAGAGAAGTCCACGGTGCCGAATTTCTGCCTTCGCCCGTCAGTCAGCCACACCTCCACGCCCCTCACTTGCCAGCCTCCAACGCTCACGGAGAGTTTCTGCAGCGTGGCCGCATTGCTCCTCCCATCAAACGAGAACGCATTTCCACCTTGGCCTCCAATGATGTGCAGCGTAAGTGGGTACGACATTATGTCAACCTGGAACAGACAGGAGAGAATGGCAAGAATGTTTAAAGCCCAACGACATTATGGTTGTCCGAGTACAAACACAAGCATTAGTACAGTGCACCATAGAACGTATCAGTCATCTTAAAGTTGAACATTTTGCAATTCAGTTCTGCAAACCTTTGGGCACCATATTAATACCCAATAGATATTCCTTTCGTGTTCATCATCATTATAGTTGTGGTTTCGCAATTTGGAAATTAAAATAAGCAAACTTCAGGTCAACCATTTTAGATTGTCATTTTGCTTGTACAAGATTGCTCTGCACAAAGTGCACGCGAGTGATCCCACCACTGAACATGGAAATGTGGTAGCCAGGAGTATCAAAAAAGAATTAACTCTACCTTATCTTCCTACATTAACCAGCAGGATATACAGTACAGGCCCATTCCACAACCCTCAAGCCACACGGTCAGAGTAACCCATCTAGCATTGGGAATGTAATAGGGCTGCACGCATCATGTAGGGAGCGGTAGCACAGATACCTTTTGCTTTCCACGAATAGTCAAAAGCTCAGGGAGACGATCCAGGCACTTGGCTGCAGGTCGACCTACACGGGTTATAGCAACAGAAGCAGATGGGTTAAGGTGGCGAGGGGAAACCAGATTAATCCTATAAGCCAATAACCACCAAATATCAATATGCAGATCGCCCAGACAAAACCATCCTGGCTCAAAAATGCCTAGTAGAGGTCTTTTAGAGTAGGAAAAATCCAGACCAGTCATTTAGGCATCAAATCAGATTAGGGTTAAGGCAATACAAGATAAGACGGTTTGTAAACTTGTCAAATTAGACAAGTCTTAAAACATTCAGGGGCAGACCACAATTCAAAAACGGAATTCGGAGAACTCCCATGAACTGCAATTCTAAAGTTCACGGTTTAGCTTCCACCATGAAACCCTCAGATTTCAGGCACGTTCAAAACGAGTTTCCCCAGTGGATAGGCACACTATGCGAATGAACCAAATTACAGCAGATTCTCAACCACGGAAATTATCCGTGGTAGGCGAGATTTAGAAACGGTACAACAGAGATG
Organism: Lampetra planeri; assembly: GCF_965212315.1. NCBI lineage: Eukaryota > Metazoa > Chordata > Hyperoartia > Petromyzontiformes > Petromyzontidae > Lampetra > Lampetra planeri. The sequence goes on along the minus strand of NC_136151.1, from coordinate 9,373,787 downwards.
GTTTGAGAAAAATGCAGAGATATAAAACCTGCGCATTTTTTATAAGCTAGTGCACACCATTAAACGGCAAAAGCACCCAGTTAATGTGTCTAAAGACAAAGAAGCGCAACTGAAATTTTTCGTGAGCACTTTACAAATGAGTTGAAACGGTCAAAGCAACCACCGTACCAAAATCGTATTCCGCTATGCACCACACCTACCTCAGAAGTCAACTCCGTGAAGCGCAGATATTCTGTGTTGGTTCCGCCCTCCTTTATATGCAATAGAGCACACATCACGTGGTACAATCACGTGGGCGTACCTTCCCATCCCTGGCCAATCGTGGGGGTGGGAGGGATAAGGCAATTATCGCGAGCCAATCAGCGCGAGGATTCACTAATTGAATGGCTGGCGCTTCCTGCACGGCGCGCCCATTTTGTGTGGGCAGCCGTTAATAAGCCGAGCCACGCGCGCTGACGCCTCATGAATGCAATCACGGTTCGCATATGAGTCAGTTGAGAGTCCATTGAGGGAGCTCATGTCACGTGGCATAATTACGCACGCGTTCCTCCGTCCATCTTCCTCTCCAGGCCAATCACTGCGAGCCAATTGCCACGAGGATTCGCTCATTGCATGGACGGCAGTTCCAAGCACGCGTGCCCATTGTGTGAGCCGCCGTTTATCAGCCGAGCTACTTACAAGCGCCTCGTTAATGCAATCACGGTCCCGATACGAGGCCTTGATAGTCAATTGATTTGCGGATTTAAGTGATTTTTTGAGTTTTTGTTTAAACTTTTTAACATGGCCTCAAAGTAAAAGGTCAATTTAGCCTCACTATCATCGCCATCTTGAAATTCATAGTGTTGACGAGTGCCATATTAAGTAATGACCTTAGAACTGTAGGTGCCTCTGGTCACTTTCTACCGTCACAAGTTTAACACGTAGGCTTTCGTGACCAATGCCATCCATATACAAGTTTTTTTTGTTAGATTGCGTAAATATATAAATGCGTCATGAAACCTGCCAGCACCTTACAAAGCCAATTATTAAGGTTTCTCACGTGAACACAACATCCCAATTCGTTACTCGTACAGCACACCGGTGGATTGGAGAGCAACGCCACAACATTTGCAATCCGAGTACGACGTTTCGCCAATCATTATAACTAGCTGCATCAGGCTGCCAGACAGATTTGTGGATAAATACTCTTGTTTCGTTCCTTAAAAAAGATAGGTAGATGTGATGACATCACTTGTGAGCTTTTCTTGCGCGAATTTAGGTGGATGGGGGTTAGGAATGCGCATACATGATTACGGGTATCCATTACAAGTTGAGTAATTCATATGCTACTTCACGTACATTAAGCATGCTGTCTATGCAAGCCTATTGCTCGTGTTCCCACTGTCGATTGTGTGCACTAAATAGACATCCCTGCTATTGTTCAACGGTGATCCCCGTTGTGTAGGTATGCATTTAAACAATTTGTTATTTCATGATTCTCTTCCAAGAAGCACTAAGTTTGTAGCTATCTGAATGGTTAAAATTATTTTTACTTCTATCAATTTCTATAGATACTCAAATTAGTCTTGGCCAGTAGTAACTAGTTTTGCGCTCTTGTAACTAATTTGTTCAATTGTGGAATGATTTGATGTTGTCTGCCGGCCGAGTCTCCCTTGAAAAATCCCTTCTCACCTCAGGGCGTTTTATTCTGGAACTAAACATCTGATTCTGATATAAAGTGTTTTTTTACATCAAATACATTCAAATGGAACGACATGATCCAAAACGACGTATTGAGGATGTGGTAAATGTGTGTCCCTATTGCACGTAGTTAATCGACTAAACAGATGAAACATACTTTCATGTCTGGTCTCATTTCTTCAATATAATGTGACTTTATAATCGGACTGTACCATTGCGAAGCTATAATAATGCTCAATAATCGTTTCCAGTTTTAAAGCGGGGGTGGGGGGGGTGAATATTCGTCACACCAACACGCAGAGACAGGTAAGGGTTCCAGTCCCTTTATTCCACGTCCATCCCACACAGCTCCCTCCTTGTACCATTATATATCAATCCACAGATCTCTGCTCTCGTCACTCTTGCCGACGTCCCCTATCATCTCCATGACCCCTCCCTCATTCCCTCCAATGACATTTCTATCATCATTTCTCAGCGACCAATTCCCTGCCTTCACTTATGGGAGTTTACTCGCTGTAAACTCGGTACAGGGATTGACGTTGTCGATGCAATTTATAATTAACCTCACCAATAACAATAGTCAAATAACGTCCATTATTCGTTTGTGGTCTCAGTTGCAGCTAAATGGCAGTAAGCGCAACGGTGGGATTGATAGTGTAACCAGCGTGTTTGTGTTATGAAACCCGTTCCTTCGGAGTGGGCAGGTAGGAACGTGTATACTCTTAGTTCTTTCGGTAAAGTCACGTAGGTAAAAAAATAAATTAAAATTAATAAAAATAAAACAATAAAAATCACGACGTGTCGGAGGCAACACAAGTCTCCGTCATCAGGTGAGACCGTCACAGCCAGATTTGCTGCATCAAGTGAGGGAGGGATTAAGTACCAGTTGAGGGGGGAGGGGGGGAGGGGCTTATCAGAATGTGGTAGCCAATGAATGGAACGTATCGGGAGGGCGGGGGCTAACAGAGGGACGGGGTACTCGTGGTTGATAACATCTTTCCAATGATTACTAAGTTTGTACCCATCATCACGGTTGAAATTATGTCTGTGTTTGTATATCTGAATGGCTTCGTGTACAACCCTTTGATGGTAGCCAGAGGGTTTGCAGAGCACCTTAGTCTCGGAGAAAACAATCTCATGAGAGCCCACCGCGTTGTAGCAATGATCGGCAACGGCGGAAGACTCAATTTTGCCGTGTTTCAAATCTGACTTGTGCTCGAGGACACGATCAGAGACATGACATTTCGTTTCCCCAATGTAACAGTCACCACAGATGGACCATCTTATCTGACAGGCACTATTTTACTTTACCGAGTGTTAACATCCCTAACGTTTAACAGTACTCTCTTAATTGTCAGCCAACACTGGTATAAACATGGGCATTTTCGTTCCTTTTCTATTATGTACATCCACAGTGACATGCGCACAAACATGTCGTTGACCACGACCACGAGTACCCCGTCCCTCTGTTAGCCCCCCCCCCCTGGTACTTAAGAGCTTACACCTTGAATCCCGCCTTCACTTGATGCAGCAAATCTGACTGTGACGGTCCCACCTGATGACAGAGACTTGTGTTGCCTCCGAAACGTCGTGATTTTTATTGTTTTATTTTTATTAATTTGAACTTCATTTTTTACCTACGTGGCTTTACCGAAAGAACTAAGAGTATGAATCCTTGCAGTCACGAAACCTTCAAATCTAGGTAGGAACGTGGTTCAACCAATCCGGAAGCGTACATGTTTGGGAGGGGCGCACCTCTGGTTGGCTGCTGGCTCGCGGTCACGTGACGCACTTCAACCAATCCGAGAGCGTACATGTTTGGAAGGGGCTATGCAAGACACAGACAAAGAATCCCTGGTGGGCAGTGTGGAACTGTTTATCCTACCTGTATAAATGGTACATCTCTTCATACCGTTGCTGGGATAAATAGGCCACGCCCTTCAGCATAGACAGGCACGCTATTCAATTTGCAGTCACGTGACCACTGGACGGGGGACTTTGGGGAGGGAGATTCTGTAGAAGGGCCAATCGTGACACTACCACGTCGACATTACAGGAGTCCCCGTTGGTGTACTCGTGTGCCTCACGAATGTACAGATGCCCTTTCTGGACCCTCGTCAACCTCTCCAAGTCCTGGTGAGCATGTGGCAAGTGTTGGGAGCGAGAGGCACATCGCAGTTGACAAGATCACGCAGCAGAATCCAGGAAAACAAGGCAGAGCGCTACCCAAAACGTTTAGAGTCAGTTGATGACCACCATGTCCTCAATAACAATTGCAGCCAGGAAAGCTCAAGGCACAATAGCCTGGTAATGAAACCTGGTCACACTTAACCCTTCTAAAGAAAGGTTAAAAATTGGAATCCTAATTGACGTGACCATGCAGAGGGAGTCCTTAAAAAATAAAATGCAATCACTACGTTTAAGCTCTGTGCCAAGGTGTTAATCCAGGCGAGCTATATTTATGAAAAAACAATTGCAAGCAACAAATATGGTCAAGGTTGTAGGTGGAGTGGTGTTAATGCCATAACTGGAGGGATCTCAATGCATTCTGTATGTGCCTTAATCAGACCTCTTCAGGGCATAAGCCAGAGCAGCTCATTGTCAAAGAGCATTATTTTTGTTGCCCTCATTGCTCCCCGAAGCAGTAATGTGTGGTTTTACAAGTCTTACAAATGCTTGAACAGCAACGTTCCCATTCAGTCTGTACGATTATTAGCCAGTGGGGTACAATGGCCGGCGACCGTTTAAGAATTCACTCCCCAGCTCCAAATGACATTGTATTCGATGTGCTGCATAGCATTGTAATTTGAAAATACTGAAATCTAGTGGAAATATACCATGCCAACCAAACCAGGTCAAGAACGGCAATGTGGGAGCTTGTGAGCAGCGTGGACCTATAGGCCTGCTGGCTAGTGAAATGCCCATGTTTGTAAACCCTTAAACTGAAGGAGAAAAGCAAAATGAATATTCCTTACATGGCAACCACAAAAATCGGAAAAGGCAAAAACTGCAGTGCAGAAGGATTTTATTCGTAGTCAGCCACAGTTATTCTTTCAGAACATTTGATCAAAAACGGTACAAAATGCTGCTCTATTTCTCAGTAGCACGGGCGGTCATTTTGGTGTAGGTGAGCCCCTTGTAGACGCCGCTCAGGGGCACATCAAAGACAGCTCCGTTCATGCAGATGATGCGCAGCAGGGCCGTGTACGGGAGGTCGATGTTTGCACGCCCGATGTTGGCGACAACGGTGACGGTCTTGTGCGGAGGAACCGAGACGGGGAACGTGAGAGTTTCCATCCGCTCCTCCGTGTTCTCGATCTTGTACGTGCTCGAAGAGCCCACGGTGAAGCTGAAGCCGGTCTTCACATCCACGACCTCAGGGATGCCTGCAGAGACCTCCAGGCTGAACGTGAACTCGATCTTGTTGGTTGTAGACCACGATGACGTTTTGGTTATTTTCTTAGAGGTCAGGAAGGTGTGAGACTGCACGATGCTGGTGTTGTTTATATACTTTAGGTCTTTAATCTCCTCCATTTGCACGTTGGGGCGAACCTGGTGCAAAGTTGGATAGTTCATGTTCTGGATCACCGACGACTTTACATCATTGATGAAAAGGAAACCCATGCAGTCTATGTCGGCCCCCCCTCGGCCCCCAACGCCCAAGCAGATGCCAGAGCCCACGTCAATCTTGTACTCGGTCTTGAGCCCCCAGTCCGTCATCTTGGCAAAGAACTCGCGGTTGCGGTTCGTTCTGAACTTGATGGCACCCAGACGCGTGCCGGCCCCATTGCCCCACAGGGAGAGCTGCGCCATGAACTCGCCCGACTGGAATTCAAACTGCCGAGCAGAGGAGTCCACGGTGCCGAATGTCTGCCTTCGCCCGTCAGTCAGCCACACCTCCACACCCCTCACTTGCCAGCCTCCAACGCTCACGGAGAGTTTCTGCAGCGTGGCCGCATTGCTCCTCCCATCAAACGAGAACGCATTTCCACCTTGGCCTCCAATGATGTGCAGCGTAAGCGGGTACGACATTATGTCAACCTGGAACACACAAAGGAGAGAATGGCAAGAATGTTTAAAGCCCAACGACATTATGGTTGTCCGAGTACAAACACAAGCATTAGTACAGTGCACCATAGAACGTACTATTCATCTTAAAGTTGAACATTTTGCAATTCAGGTCTGCAAACCTTTGGGCACCATATTAATACCCAATAGACATTCCTTTCGTGTTCATCATTATAGTTGTGGTTTCGCAATTTGGAAATTAAAATAAGCAAACTTCAGGTCAACCATTTTAGATTGTTATTTTGCTTGTACAAGATTGCTCTGCACAAAGTGCACGCGAGTGATCCCACCACTGAACATGGAATTGTGGTAGCCAGGAGTATCAAAAAAGAATTAACTCTACCTTATCTTCCTACATTAACCAGCAGGATATACAGTACAGGCCCATTCCACAACCCTCAAGCCACACGGTCAGAGTAACCCATCTAGCATTGGGAATGTAATAGGGCTGCACGCGTCATGTAGGGAGCGGTAGCACAGATACATTTTGCTTTCCACGAATAGGCAAAAGCTCAGCGAGACGATCCAGGCACTTGGCTGCAGGTCGACCTACACGGATTATAGCAACAGAAGCAGATGGGTTAAGGTGGCAAGGGGAAACCAGATGAATCCTCCAAGCCAATAACCACCAAATATCAATATGCAGATCGTCCCAGACAAAAACCATCCTCGCTCAGAAATGCCTAGTAGGTCTTTTAGAGTAGGAAAAATCCAGACCAGTCATTTAGGCATCGAATCAGATTAGGGTTAAGGCAATATAAGATAAGACGGTTTGTAAACTTGTCAAATTAGACAAGTCTTAAAACATTCAGGGGCAGACCACAATTCAAAAACGGAATTCGGAGAACTCCCATGAACTGCAATTCTAAAGTTGCAGTGTTTTTAGCTTCCACCATGAAACCCTCAGATTTCAGGCGCGTTTAAAACGAGTTTCCCCAGTGGATAGGCACACTATGCGAATGAACCAAATTACAGCAGATTCTCAACCGCGGAAATTATCCGTGGTAGGCGAGATTTAGAAACGGTACAACAGGGATGGTTTGAGAAAAATGCGGAGATATAAAACCTGCGAATTTTTTAAAAGCTAGTGCAAACCATTAAACGGCAAAAGCACCCAGTTAACGTGTCTAAAGACAAAGAAGCGCAACTGAAATTTTTCGTGAGCACTTTACAAATGGGTTGAAACGGTCAAAGCAGCCACCGTACCAAAATCGTATTCCGCTATGCACCACACCTACCTTAAGAGTCAACTCCGTGAAGCGCAGATATTCTGTGTTGGTTCTGCCCTCCTTTATATGCAAGGGAACACACATCACGTGGTACAATCACGTGGGCGTGCCTTCCCATCCCTGGCCAATCGTGAGGGTGGGAGGGATAAGGCAATTATCGCGAGCCAATCAGCGCGAGGATTCACTAATTAGATGGGTGGCGCTTCCTGCACGGCGCGCCCATTTTGTGTGGGCAGCCGTTAATAAGCCGAGCCACGCGCGCTGACGCCTCATGAATGCAATCACGGTTCGCATATGAGTCAGTTGAGAGTCCATTGAGGGAGCTCATGTCACGTGGCATAATTATGCACGCGTTCCTTCGTCCATCTTCCTCTCCAGGCCAATCGCTGCGAGCCAATTGCCACGAGGATTCGCTCATTGCATGGACGGCAGTTCCAAGCACGCGTGCCCATTGTGTGAGCCGCCGTTTATCAGCCGAGCTACTTACAAGCGCCTCGTTAATGCAATCACGGTCCCGATACGGGGCCTTGATAGTCAATTGATTTGCGGATTTAAGTGATTTTTTGAGTTTTTGTTTAAACTTTTTAACATGGCCTCAAAGTAAAAGGTCAATTTAGCCTCACTATCATCGCCATCTTGAAATGCATAGTGTTGACGAGTGCCATATTAAGTAATGACCTTAGAACTGTACGTGCCTTTGGTCACTTTCTACCATTACTAGTTTAACACGTAGGCTTTCGTAACCAATACCATCCATATACAAGTTTTTTTTTATTAGATTGCGTAAATATATAAATGCGTCATGAAACTTGCCAGCACCTTACAAAGCCAATTATTAAGGTTTCTCACGTGAACACAACATGTCAATTCGTTACTCGTACAGCACACCGGTGGATTGGAGAGCAACGCCACAACATTTGCAATCCGAGTACGACGTTTCGCCAATCATTATAACTAGCTGCATCAGGCTGCCAGACAGATTTGTGGATAAATACTCTTGTTTCGTTCCTTAAATAGATAGGTAGATGTGATGACATCACATGTGAGCTCTTCTTGCGCGAATTTAGGGGGATGCTACTCCACGTACATTAAGCATTCTGTCTATGCAAGCTCATTGCTCTTGTTCCTACTGTCAATTGTGTGCACTAAATAGATGTCCCTGTTATTGTTCATCGGTGATCCCCGTTGAAGTATGGTGACCTGTATCGGCATGCATTTAAACAATGTGTTATTTGATTATTCGCTTCCAAGAAGCACTCAGTTTGTAGCTATCCGAACGGTTAAATTATTTTTACTTCTATCAATTTCTATAGATTCTTGAATTAGTCTTGGCCAGTAGTAACTAGTGTTGCACTCTTGTAACTAATTTGTCCAATTGTGGAACACTTTGATGTCTGCCGGCCGAGTTTCGCTCGAAAAATTACTGGTTTTTAAACCTTTATTGCTGGGATAAATAGGCCACGCCCTTCAAGATAGACAGGCACGCGATTCAATTTGCAGTCACGTGACCACTGGACGGGGACTTTGGGGAGGGAGATTCTGTAGAAGGGCCAATCATGACACCACCGTGTCGACATTACAGGAGTCCGTTGGTGTACTCGTGTGCCTCACGAATGGACAGATGTCCTTTCTGGACCCTCGTCAACCTCTCCAAGTCCTGGTGTGTGTGCATGTGGCCAGTGTTGGGAGCGAGAGGCATATCGCAGTTGACAAGATCACGCAGCAGAATCCAGGAAAACAAGGCAGTGTGCTACCTAAAACGTTTATATCGTCAGTTGATGACCACCATGTCCTCAATAACAATTGCAGCCAGGAAATATCAAGGCACAGGTCACAATAGCTTGGTAAGGAAACCTGGTCACACTTACCATTCTAAAAGGTCAAGCATTGGAATCCCGATTGACGTGACCCCTGATCGTGACCATGCAGAAAAAAATTGCAATCACTACGTTTAAGCTCTGCACCAATCCAGGCGAGATCTATTAATGGAAAAACAATTGAGCAACAAATATGGTCAAGGTTGTAGGTAGAAGTGGTGTTAATGCCATAACTGGAGGGAGCTCGATGCATTCTATACGTGCCTTGTTCAGACCTCTTCAGGGCATAAGCCAGAGCAGCTCATTGCCAAAAAGCAATATTTTTGGTCGCCCTTTGGAGAAAGTACTTCTTTGCACAATTGAGACGCACGCATTGCTCCCCAAAGCAAGTGTGGCCTGACAAGTCTTACAAATGCTTGAACAGGGACGTTCCCATTCATTCTGTATGGTTATTACTTATTAGCCAGTGGGGTACAATGGCCGGCGACCGATTAAGAACTTACTCCCCGGCTCCAAATGAAATTTTATTCGATGCTCTGCATAGCATTTTAATTTGACAATACTGAAATCTAGTGGAAATATACCATGCCAACCAACCCAGGTCAATAATGGCAATGTGGGAGCTTGTGAGCAGCGTGGACCTACTATAGGCCTTCTGGCCAGTGAAATGCCCATGTCTGTAAGCCCTTTATTCGCAGTCAGCCACAATTATTAATTCAGAACATTTGATCAAAAACGGTACAAAATGCAGCTCTATTTCTCAGTAGCACGGGCGGTCATGTTGGTCTAGGCGAGCCCCTTGTAGATGCCACGCAGGGGAACATCTAAGAGTGCGCCATTCATGCAGGTGATGCGCAGCAGGGCAGTGTACGGGAGGTCGATGTTTGCACGCCCAATTTTGGCGACAACGGTGATGATCTTGTGCGGAGGAACAGAGACGGGGAATGTGAGTTTCCTTCCGCTCCTCCGTGTTCTCGAACGATCAAGGAACAGAGGGCAAGGGTCACAATGGTCTAGGGTTAGGAAACCTGGTCACTCCACCCTTGCAAGAATTTACAATTCCTAACACAAGTTAATAATTGGAATCCAGATTGACGTGCACCTGGTCACATTGTAGAGGACTAGTCCTCAACAACATGACCATGTAGAGGCAACCGCTGTAAAAATGCAATCGCCATGCTAAAGTAACAAAGTGTCTATCCAGCAAAGTTGCAACCCCAGAAAAAAACAATTGCGAGCAACTAATGTAGCTTGTGAAGTTTAACGTCGCAAAATTATTTTAAAGGGCTAGTCAATGCACTACATGTGCCCTGACATGAGACCTTGTCAAGGTCACAAGGCAGAGCTGCACATTGTGAAAGAATGAGCAAGTATTGGTCATTCTTTAAAACCGCATCCCTGCATAATTCTTGCCCATCTCCAAATACAATCCTTTTTAAAGGTGGTTGCATAGCATGGTCATTTGACGATCCTAAATCTAGTTAACAAGTTCCTTTTGGAGTGGGCAGGTAGGAACTTGGTTGGATAGCACATTCGTGCACAACAGACGGACAAATAATCCCAGGTGAGAAGTGTGGAACCTGTTGTTACCACCTGTAAAAACATACCATGCCACTAACTCACCGTTTCAAAAATGGCCACGCAATGCAGAATGGAGGATATGAAGTTCTACAATGATATGAAGCTCAATGCAACTGTAATAAACGACTGGACCACGATGTCTGGCTCAGTGTCCTTTATTCGGTTCGTGCTGTACACCCACACGGCTGTCTTTACTCTGTAGCTTCTCCACGGTGCTGACTCCAATGTCGGCCCGATCCACAACAGCAGCTCCGCTGCTGTTTCTCTCACACAGCCCCCCTTGGCTGTACTCGCTGCAACTCCTCTCCCTCCGCAGCTCTGACAGCCTCTTGCTGTCTCTCTCTCTCTCCGCAGCTCCTCCTGGCAGCCACACCGCTGCCTCTAACACGCAGCCCTCTCTCTCTCTCTCTCTCCGCAGCTCCTCCTGGCAGCCACACCGCTGCCTCTAACACGCAGCCCTTCTGGCTGTCTCCTCTGCAGCTGCACACCACTCCGCAGCTTCCTCTTATCTTCGGGGTTGGCTCCCGATGGCCGTCGGCGCCCCCCCCTCTCCACACTCGCCCGCGTGGCCTCACTCTTTTCCGCTCACACCCCGACTGCCTTCCCCTTCCGGTTTACCCGCTTAAGGACCCGAACCTTCCCCCCACGTCACATGACTCCACCCCCCGTGACGTCACATCCGGAAGGTCGCTTACGCCCGCATTACACCACCCTCCCCCGTAGAAAAATCCCAGCCGACCTCGGCTGACCAATAGCAAATCGTAATGCGGCGAACCGAGCTTCCCCCCCTAAAGGACACTAAGCATACAATGTAACAGCAAGAACAACAACAACAACGCAATTAACATCAACGAACGTACAAAAAGCATGCAATAAATACAACTGTAAGAAAAAAATAACAAGACAACAACAATCAACGAAACGTAAGCGATTTGGAACGTGTGCGGGTCGCCGGCCCGTCCCGGACGGTCGGCGGCCCACTCGCAGAACGGGAACGCGATGAAAGTCGAGGAATGACAGGGGGTAATCCCCCTGTCGCAGCTGGAAGTCCACCGCCGTCCCGTGTCTCTAAAGAGTTAGTCTTGGGCTTGTCCTGTGACCGTGCCCGCAGCTGGGTCGGAAGGGCTGCAGGGCTCGAAGGTCCCGCAGACCTGGCAGGCGTCCTCCGAGCAGGGCCCCTCGTCCCCCGCAATGTCACGGCCGGCCTGTCTGGAACAGGTACGACAGGCGCTCTAGCAAGATCAATGGACGCAGGCAGGGGAGAGTCAGCAGCAACAGACCCCGGCAAGGCAACATTGGGGGATGACGCATCATGTAAGGGAGCAACATATGGTTTCAAGCGCGACGTATGCACAACCCAGCGACGAGACCCAATCTGGACGCGTGCTGACTGTGGGTTGGGAACCGCAATGAGGCGTACGGGACCATGCCAGGGTTTGTGCAATTTCGGCGAGGTCCCCGGACGTACCTGTGGACAATGAAGCCAGGCTAGGTCCCCAACCTTCCAAGGGCACTCCCCCTCAGACCGTCGCGCATATCGCTCGTTCCGGGCCTGGGCTTTGGCCGTAGCCACGCGGGCATTCTCCCGCGCCTCCGTGACTCGGCGAACCGTGTCCTGAATGTATTCAGGAAGTGGTTTACGAGGTCCCTTCACCCCAGTTCCCAATTGCACATCCACCGGCGGCACGTTTTCCCGACCATACATAAGGTAAAACGGCGAATATCCTGTAGCCGCATGAGGCGTCATCCTGTACGCCGAAAGCACCCCGGGGATGTGCAGATCCCAATCCGATTGTTGTTCACTCACGGTATGGCAAAGCATGGCAGACAATGTCCTGTTCAGCCGTTCAACCATACCATCCGTCTGCGGATGGTATGGGGATGTCCGTACTTTCTTAGTCCCAAGGCCCGCGCACACTTCCGCCAATAATTTAGAAGAGAAATTCCTGCCCTGGTCCGTGAGGAGTCTCTCAGGCGCCCCCTTATCCATAATATACCCAAACAAAAAGGCGTCGGTAATGGCCGCGGCCGACTGATCGGGCAACGGCCAGGCCATCGGCCAACGGGAGAGGTACTCAACCCCTACCAGCAAATATTTATTACCCCTCGCCGATGGTGGAAAAGGTCCCAATATGTCCAGTGCCACCAATTCATTGACTCGAGACACCTGAATCGACTGGAGAGGCGGCACGTAAGGATGTTTCGGCGGCTTACGTCGTGCACACGCAGGGCACGCGCGCACGTGCCCTACGACATCTGTCGCCATGCCGTGCCAAAAATAATGACGTTGCAACGTCAACAAGGTCTTCTGCACCCCTAAATGTAAGAGAGTGTCACAATGGAGGGTTCTAATCAACTCGAATCGCAAGGACGTTGGTACCACCAGGCGCCAACGTTCCTGGAACCCCTCCCGCCACATAAGCAGACCATCTCGGAGAGCGGTTTGTGGCCCCACAGCCGTACTCGGACTCCCATTGTCCTTAGCAGACCGCTTCCGCAAGGACACCAATGACTCATCCATCATCTGTTCCCGGATCCAGACAGACCGCGGCAGATTCAAAACCCCGTCAGCCGGTCCCGGTTCCATCGGAGTGTCCGACTTCTCGACGGCCAACGTAAGCGGCTGAGGGGGGTTTGGAATCGGCGAACACCTATGCGTCCCCGACTCACATTTACAAGGGGCGCGCCGCGGTAATCTGGAAAGTGCGTCAGCGTTCGCATGGCGCACTCCCTTCCGATGTTGAATTTGGAAGGAAAATTCCTGTAGCGTGTCCAACCAACGTGCCAACTGTCCGGATGGCTGGTCAATTTTAAGGGCATATTGCAAGGCCGCATGATCCGTACGCACAATAAAAGAACGACCGTAGAGGTATGGTCGAAATTGCCGTAGGAAAAAAACAACCGCCAATAGTTCTCTGCGAGTGACACAGTAGCGGGTTTCCGCAGGAGACAAGACTCGGCTACCATACGCCACGACACGCTCTACACCCCCTTTAGACTGTGATAACACCGCCCCAATACCTGTGTCACTCGCGTCCGTATCAAGAATGAATGGGTGATCGAAATCGGGATAATCCAATGTTGGGGCCGTGGCCAATAGATCACGCAGACTCCGAAAGGCCGCCTCCTCCGGCTGTCCCCAAACAAACTTCCGTCCTTTACCCGTAAGTAGATGCAAGGGCCTCGCAATCGTCGCAAAACCCGGCACAAATCTTCGGTAATACGAGGCAAATCCCAAAAACCGCCGAACATCCCCCACGGTGGCCGGAGTCGGCCAATCCCGGACGCACGCCGTCTTTTCCGGATCCGTGGACACTCCCTCAGCACTCACAATGTGCCCCAAATAGCGGACGGACCGTTGCAGTAGGTGACATTTCTTTGGTTTGAATTTCAATTTGGCAGAACGCATCCTCGTGAACACTGTCTCCAGCCGCGTCAAATGTTCATCAAATGTGCGGCTGAAGACAATGATATCGTCCAAATATATAAGACATGTCTCCCACTGCAACCCCGTCAAAACGAGCTCCATCAATCTTTGAAATGTAGCAGGGGCCGCATTCAATCCCATCGGGAGACAGTTGAATTGAAATAACCCCTGCGGCGTACGGAATGCGGTTTTCTCCCGTGAGGACTCGTCAAGGGGAAGCTGCCAAAATCCCGAAGAGAGGTCCAGTGTGGAAAAGAACTTAGCCCCCGACAATGCGTCGAGGGAGTCATCCATACGCGGCAGGGGGTACGCATCTGCCACCGATATCTTATTCAATTTGCGGAAATCAACACAAAATCGCAATTTGCCATCCTTCTTCTTAACCAAGACGACTGGAGCGCCCCATGGGCTGTTAGATGGCGATATAATGTCCGCAGCCAACATGTCTTCCACTGCCCCCCGTACGTGTTCTCGCTCCGCAGGACTCATCCGATGCAAATTTAATCGAATAGGGGCAGCATCGCCCGTCTCAATGTGATGGTAAAGCAACGAAGTGCGGCCCAAATCCAAATCATCGGAGCTGAACACATCGGAATATGTCAACAACAATTTACGCAGCGCACCACGTTGCTCCATGGACAGGGAAGAATTTTCGTCACATAAATGAGCAACCCAACGATCATCCGAACTCCTTGGCTCGGAAACCCCAGCAACAACTCCCCGGCTATGTGGACAATCATGGGTCGCAAACGCCGTAGTGGCATGTGCCACAACCGTACCGGCCGGGACACGGACGCTTTCTCCCCCCGCATTAAGCACCTGTAAAAACGGTAATTGATCCGGCCGGACGATGGTCTGTGCCCCCACTAACGCCAACCCGGTTGTTATCGCGGCGGACGGTGACAACAAGACCCCTACTGCTCCTAGCCGATCAGGCAGGGGCTTCCGATACCGCAAGGGTATAAGCATCTGTGTACCAGGTGGGATGTCCACAGATGCGATGGACAGCGCCTGCACTTGTACGGCCGAAGCAGGTCGCCCCCAGGGCGACGGCAGAAACGAGATTTGACGGCCCCCCGGCAGTTCAATACAATTCTCATTGATTTTGATCAAAATGGGCATCTTAGCCAAAAAATCGGTGCCTAACAAACAAGGAACCGCCAAAGATCTCGATATCAACACAACACCCGAGGCCGACACATCCCCAATAGATATCTTAGCATCCACCTGACCCACGATACCCATGCTACCCCCGTTCGCAGCGACGCACGACCCATAAACCGCACGCACAGCCCCCGGCGGGATGCCCAACAGATGAAAAATGACATCCGAAATAATAGTCGCAGACGCGCCGGAGACGACCAAAATGCGTACGTCCACCCCTTGTATAGACCCCGGTACAGTGGACGAGCCCGTAGCGGCCGCGACGACTCTCCGTGCCAACTTGCGCCATTGCGTGACCGAGCGACAAGGCCCCGTCGAAGGGCATGCTTTAACCACAACGTTAGGATGGCGCAACGACGGTGATGGGTGAGGTGTAAAGCCTTGCCGAGTGTCTGGTGCGTGCCAACATGCCTGTTTCGGAGGATCTTTAGCCGACTTGACCGGTGCCGAGGCCTCCTGCTGCGGCGGAGCCGGGAAGCGGGCCCAGCAGTCTCTGGCGTAGTGGCCCCTACGCCCGCAGCGGAAACATTCGGCCTCGTTGCGCCGAAGCGCAGGCCTCGCCTCCTGACAGCCCCGTTCTGGTAGCGCCGCGCGCGGTCTCGGCCCGCCGCGTCCCGTCCATGGAGCGGAGGCGGCCGTCAGTTGTTGAGGGCCCCGGTCATCCGGAACATAGACAGCCTGCGCAGGGTTCCACCCCAGCGCATCCCCTTCTTTGACGGGCCCCCCCGTCCACGCCGTCACTTGTTTCCAGCGACGGAGGTTGAATTGCGCATCGAGACACTTAGCAGCCGTCCGGGAAGTTAGCTTCTCATGCCCACACACAGGCATGGGGATCCCTAGATCCCGAGACAGCTCCAACATTTTCCCTAATATGAGAGGCTCGAGCAGGTCCTGTGGCGTCTCAGGATAAGCTGCCATGGCCAGCTCCAGCACCGCACCCCTGAACGCCACGGGCGACTCCTCTGGTGCTCGTTGTCGTTGAGCGAATCGCCGATGCGCATCATCTGGTGGCTCATAAGCATCGGCCATTTCTTGAAAAACACCACATAAAGTTGCCTTCTTATCGGTCGTTATGGAACGGAAGAATCGGACAGATTCGTCGTCCAGGAGAGTCGGCAACACCTCCAAAGCCTCCGCATCGGTCCATCTTGCTGTGCGTACCGCCGCCAAGAAGCGGCAGGCGAACGCGCTCCAGTCCCCACCGACGGAAAATTCTTTAACCGTTGTAAGGTGGCGACTCCGACTCCTCTTCCCGCCGTCTTCCAATGGTGGTGGTTGTGATGGCAAATTCAAAATGGCGTCGGCCCGCGGCGTGGCCAAGATGGCGGTTTGGCGCCACGGAGCGCGCAAAATGGCGGCCTCTTGCCGCGTGGGCAATGGCGGCGGCAGGACAGGCAACGTGGCGGCCCGCGGAGCACCACTTGCATCATCCATCGTCCCTGGCGCGACGAGATGGCATAGATGCGCCAGGACGTCCTTAAGTGCCTCCAGTTGTACCGCCATCGCTTGCCATCGTTGATCCGCGTCTGATGATGTCGACGGACCCGCCACCGCGCCAACATCCTCCACTCCCGTTCCCGTGGTCGCCTCAGCCTGGCTCTCCTCCACCACCCCAACAGGATCCGTGGTTGGAGGGAGTTCGTCGTCGTCGGACGAAGAAGCCGATGCAGGCGCCGGATTAACTTTCTTCCTCACTTGTTTCGACATGCCGTTGCACTTCCGACACCAGTGTAATAAATGACTGGACCACGATGTCTGGCTCAGTGTCCTTTATTCGGTTCGTGCTGTACACCCACACGGCTGTCTTTACTCTGTAGCTTCTCCACGGTGCTGACTCCAATGTCGGCCCGATCCACAACAGCAGCTCCGCTGCTGTTTCTCTCACACAGCCCCCCTTGGCTGTACTCGCTGCAACTCCTCTCCCTCCGCAGCTCTGACAGCCTCTTGCTGTCTCTCTCTCTCTCTCTCTCCGCAGCTCCTCCTGGCAGCCACACCGCTGCCTCTTAACACGCAGCCCTTCTGGCTGTCTCCTCTGCAGCTGCACACCACTCCGCAGCTTCCTCTTATCTTCGGGGTTGGCTCCCGATGGCCGTCGGCAACCCCCCTCTCCACACTCGCCCGCGTGGCCTCACTCTTTTCCGCTCACACCCCGACTGCCTTCCCCTTCCGGTTTACCCGCTTAAGGACCCGAACCTTCCCCCCACGTCACATGACTCCACCCCCCGTGACGTCACATCCGGAAGGTCGCTTACGCCCACATTACACAACTACAAAAATCCCTGCCAAACAGCAAATGGTGAAATATCCATGTCTATAAACATTAGAACCTCGTAAAAATGTAAATTCCTTACATGCAACCACAAACATGCAAAGAGAAAATTGCAGTGCAATGCAGAAGGCTTTTATTTGTAGTCAGCCACAATTATTCTTTCAGAACATTTGATCAAAAACGGTACAAAATGCTGCTCTATTTCTCAATAGCACGGGCAGTCATTTTGGTGTAAGTGAGCCCCTTGTAGACACCACGCAGGGGAATGTCCATGCGAGCACCGTTCTTGCAGGTGATGCGCAGCAGGGCCGTGTATGGGAGGTCGATGTTTGCACGCCCGATTTTGGCGACAACGGTGACGGTCTTGTGTGGAGGAATAGAGACAGGGAACGTGAGAGTGTCCAGCCGCTCCTCAGATTCCGCCAATGCGTGCGTGGTCTCCGAGCTCACGGTGAAGCTGAAGCCAGTCTTCGCCTCCACGACCTCAGGGATGCCTGCAGAGACCTCCAGGCTGAACGTGAACTCGAGCTTGTTGGTTGTAGACCACGATGACGTTTTGGTTATTTTCTTAGAGGTCAGGAAGGTGTGAGACTGCACGATGCTGGTGTTGTTTGTATACTTTAGGTCTTTAATCTCCTCCATTTGCACGTTGGGGCGAACCTGGTGCAAAGTTGGGTAGTTCATGTTCTGGATCACCGACGACTTTACAGCATTGATGAAAAGGAAGCCCATGCAGTCTATGTCGGCCCCCCCTCGGCCCCCAACGCCCAAGCAGATGCCAGAGCCCACGTCGATCTTGTACTCGGTCTTGAGCCCCCAGTTCGTCATCTTGGCAAAAAATTCGCGGTTGCGGCTCGTTCTGAACTTGATGGCACCCAGACGCGTGCCGGCCCCATTGCCCCACATGGAGAGCTGCGACATGAACTCGCCCGACTGGAATTCAAACTGCTGAGCAGAGAAGTCCACGGTGCCGAATTTCTGCCTTCGCCCATCAGTCAGCCACACCTCCACGCCCCTCACTTGCCAGCCTCCAACGCTCACGGAGAGTTTCTGCAGCGTGGCCGCATTGCTCTTCCCATCAAAAGAGAACGCAGTTCCACCTTGGCCTCCAATGATGTGCAGCGTATATGGGTACGACATTGTCAACCTAGAACAGGCACAAGCAAGGGAGAGCATGACAAGAATGTTTCAAGCCCAACCCATTATGGCTGCATTACTAGCATTTAAATAAACAGAATTACTGCAATTTACTAGCAACTGGAGTTCCGTGTACCAGTTTATATATTTAAATACTTTTGAAAAGTTGAAAAAAACTAGGGGGCACCAAAGTGCACAATAGCCATTTCACATGTATATAATAGAGTAATTTATTGCATCAATTTTTGGCACATTTGCAAAGTAAACCTAATTTTACCATCGTCAAAATTACCATTCTAGATTTAATAATTTGTGTAAGCAATATACCAAAGTGCATCACAATTAACAATTAGTTCTTTCAGGCACAAGTGTGCGTGCTTTTGGAAGTGGGACATTTTGAGGCAGGGGAGTAGCTAAAAAACACAACTGCATCTTACTTTATCTGCCTACTACAAAGTGGAATATAAAAAAAGGTATGGAACGTTCCACACCAAAGTAGGCCATCATGCAGAGGTGGCAATCCAAAAAGGGCTGCACGCATCTCATTGAAGAGTGGTAGCACAAACCTTTTTCTCACCAAAAAACGATAGCTCGGACAGGCGATCCAGGCACTTGGGTGAAGCAGACCTGCATAGTTCGTAGGCACAGAAGCAGTTGGGTTAAGGTGGCAAGGAAACCAGATTAAAGCCGACAATCTAATGACAAACACAATGATTTGAGAATTCCCAGTAACTGTGAATCAAAGTTTAAAGGGCCGTCAGCTTCTTCCATACAACTCTGATGATTACAGGTCAGTAAAACGGAAATAGTTAAGCAATATTCTACGAAGCCATCTTTTTTTACAACATTAGACTGAACAGCCGGAATTATGGCAGGTGAGAATTTATAAACGGTACAAAATAGGCATGGGTATAAGAATATTGCAGGGAGATGAAACCGGCTAATACAAGAAAAATATATCGTGCAACCGACACAAGCCCACCTGTTGATAGAAGGGAAAATTAGGTAAACAATCGTTTCAATGCAAACTTTATTTGGCACAAAGTAGAAAACGTACCGACACCGAAATTAAAATCAAATGGTGTTTAAAAAAAAGTGGTTGTCTTGCATAAAAGAAAACGGCGAAAAAAGGTAGGTTTCATTAATTCGTGTACATTTTAGTTTAACTGCGATAAGAGTACAATGTGCGGCACCTGGACAGGGTTTCTTTTTTAAGGAAAACTTGAATCGTCATGCGCGCCGAGTGCATGTAGAAATCTTCAGCTCGTTAGGCTGCAAAGATCAGAAGATACTAATGCTCAGTCAACTAAAAAAAAGTCCATAAAAGACAACACAGAATAAAAGTTAGAAAAAAAAGACAACCCACACGATCCCAACATGGTCTGAAAAGGGGTACAACTGTAAAACCTAAAGCAAGCCGCGCACTCTAGACGCCCCACCCACCACTTACCTAAGCAGCCTACCCCGTGAAGAGCAGATTAAGTGTTCCATCTGCTCCCTCCTTTATATCGGGGAAGCCCACGTCACGTGGTACAATCACGCGGGTTTGCCTTCCTATCACTGGCCAATCATGGGGGTCGGAGGGAGAATGCAATCATCACGAGCCTGGCACTTCCTTCATACGTTCCTAGTTTGCGTGAGACTCCGTTAACGAGATGAGCCACGCGCGCGAGAGCCTCATTAGACGCAATCACGGTTACCATACGAGTCTGTTGAGAGTCCATTGAGGGAGCTCACATCACGTGACATAATTACGCGCGCGTGCCTCCGCCCATCTTCTCCTGCAGGCGAATCACCGCGAGCCAATCACCGCGAGAATTCGCTCATTGCACGGGTGGCAGTTTCGCGCACGCGCGCCCATTGTGTGAGGCGCCGTTCATGAGCCGAGCTACTGGCACGCGCCTCGTTAATGCAATCACGGTCCAGATTCCAGGACGTGAGTCAATTGAGTTGTGTATTCAAGTGATTTTAAAGTTTGTTTCTTTTTAACATGGTCCACACGAAAACGTTCAAATTAGCCTCGCTACCATCACCATCTGTAGTTCATGTAGTTAATAAGTGCCTTATCGATTATAGACCTTTGAACTAAACGTGCCTCTGGATACTTTTTGGTAACTCATTTGTTCAATTGTGGATTGCTTTGATATGTCTGCTGGCCGCGTCTCCCTTCAAAATGAGCTTCTGAGTCAATGTGCTATTTTTGAAAATGAACTTCTCGTGCTGATTTGATGTGTTTTCTGATATCAAACACCTTCAAATGGAATGACATGAGCCAAAACTCCTTAATGAGGACGTGTGAAAGGTGTGTCCATCTTGAATGGATGTAATAGACGCAACAGATTAAACATACGATAATTTCTGGTCTAATTTATTGATTAGAATATGACTTTATAATGTCACTGTACTATTGCAAAACCATAATAAAGCTTAATTATGGTGTCCTGTCTTAATAGGGTAAAGCGGGCATTCTTCACACCAACATGCAGACAGTTAAGGGTTCCGGTCCCGTCATTACACCATCACACATTGCTCCACTCGTTCATGTAAAGTTATCTCTCCATCCACAGCGCGCTCCTCTCTTTACTCTTGCCGGCGGCCCCTCTTTCATTCCCTCTCCTCACACGTCTCCTCAATCCCAGCCACCAATCCCCTGCCTTCACATCTCGGAGTTACTCTCGGTAAACTCGGTACAGGTATTGATGTCAATGTTATTTATAATTAACCGCAATAATAAGAAAAATAATATTCTTGGTTCTTTCGGTAAAGTCACGTAGAAGGGAAATAATACAATAATATAAATATAAAACAATAAAAATTCTCACGACGTTTCGAATGCAACACAAGCAATCATCATCAGGTGTAAAATCCACAGAAAGAACCTTTTTTCAAATTTTCAAGGAACTTTTTTCAAATTTTCTTGCTGTGGATTTCACACCTGATGATGATTGCTTGTGTTGCAGTCGAAACGTCGTGAGAATTTTTATTGTTTTATATTTATATTATTTTATTATTTCCCTTTTACGTGACTTTACCGAAATAACCAAGAATATGAATCCCTGCAGTCACGAAAGCTTTAAATCAAAATTTTTTAAAAAAAAATAATGTTTGGTCCCTTTTCGTTTGTGGGCTCAGTTGCCACTAAATGCCCGAGAGTGCAACTTTGGGATTGATAGTGTAACCAGTGCGGTTGAGTAACTAATAAATGGTTAATCTGAAATACTGTTAGTCGTTGTTAATGCTTGTGAATGTTGCTGGGTTAGGATTGACAGAGGATAAATGGGTGGTATGGCTAGGCCACGCCATTCAAACTTAGAATAGGCAGGCACGTGATTCAATCGCAAGTCACGTGACCATTGGACAAAGATTTTGAAGAGAAAATATCGGTATGGGGTAGTGGGCAATATTGATGCCTGCACATCGATATTATAGGGATCCATACTCTTTGGTTCTTTCTGTAAAGTCGCGTCGGTAGAAAAAAATATAGATCACGACGTTTCGATAGAAACACAAGCAATCGTCCTCAGGTGAAAAAATACAGCAGAACTGCTGAGGCAGGAGAAATGTAGCAAGAGAACTGCTGCAACAATAAGTTATACAGGTAGGAACAACAGTTCCACACTGCCCACCAGGGATTATCTGTCTGTCTGTCTGTCGTTCATAGCCACGCCCTCGATTTGTATTTCATAGAGCGCTTCGGGCGGGCTCAGCACCACGTGACACGCCGCCCCAGGCAGCTTGCGCCGCGTGACACGGATCGCACGAATGCGCTGTCCAACCAAGTTCCTACCTGTCCACTCCGAAGGAACGTGTACTCTCCCACAAGAGTGGCCATTGTATTGCTAGAGATTAGCATGTCAATCTGTTAATGTAAGATTAACCTGTCCGCTTGAGAAAACCGGGTGCCAGCTGAGCCTTGAGGGTGGCAATTGTGTTGTGAGAGATTAGGGATTAATTTCAACCGAGAAGATGGGTACAAACTGAGCAATCATTTGGAAGGACATCATGGACCAAGTAAAGTCACAACTCCGTGACATTTTCATCCTAACTTAGCCACCACTGCTCCCTTTTCCTCGATGAGGCCGCAGCTCACGTTTGTTTAATCGGCTGAATGGCTCACTGGCACAGCCACCGTTACATTAGTTATATTGCGTTGACATGCTGGTATCTCAGTGCAGCGACCAACGCTGCTATATATTTTTCCACGAGGTGGCGTTTTCCCCGTTTTTTTTACACTGATATTCCAATTTTCTCAAACAACCGCTACTGCAGCCGTCTTTCATTTACATAATCTCTCAAACACAATGGCCACCCTCACGGCTCTGCTGGCACCCGTTTTTCTCACACCGACAGGCTAATCTTACATTAACAGATTTACATGCCAATCTCTAGCAATAAAATTGCCACTCTTGTAGCAGCGTGGTCGTGGGGTCTTTATAACCTTTTGTTGCAGCAGTACTCTCGCTACATTTCTCCTGCTATATTTTTTCACCGAGGACGATTGCTTGTGTTGCGATCATAATGGGATCAATAATTGTTTCTAACCAAGTGACTTAACCGAAATAACCAGAGTATAGATTCCTGCAGTCACAAAAAACTTCAAATCAAGACTGCAGAGGTTCGTTGCCATACCTGTGCCGAGAGCCAGACGAACAAAAGACGTGACCGCTCAACCTTTCAAAGTCCTGATCTGCACGTGGCCAGTTGTTGGGATCGAACGCCGTCACATTTGAGATCACGCAAAGCAAGCAATGCAGTGCTACCAATACTTTGTCATTTTTCGATGACCACCCTTGTGGTTCTCTAACGCTCAAGGAACAGGGACCTCGGGTCACAGCCTGGTTTGGAAACCTGGTCACTCCACCCTTTCAAGCATTTACAACTCCTAACACAGGTTAGAAATTTGAATCCAGATCGACGTGAACGTGGTCATATGACCATGTAGAGGCAACCGTTGGTGCAATGAAATCGCCACTCAAGAAATGTAACGAAGGGTCAAGCCAGCAAAGCTGCAACTCGGGAAACCGGAATTGAGCAACCAATGTAGTTCCCTTAAATTGGAGCTGGTCAATGTAGAGAATTTAAGTAAAACTACCATGCATTTAAAAGTTGTGACAGACCTACGTCATAGTCATAAGGTTGAGCAGCACATTAATTTTTAACGAGATATGCATTGCTGCCTGGGAGCAAGAATAATGAAGTGTGCCTTGTGACAAGTCTGTTAGTGCTTGGACAGGGACACTTACAGTCAATATGTACTGTTATCCACCAGTAATTCATTGCCCATCTCCAAATCAAATCCTATTTTAAGCGGTGCATAACATTGTCATTCGACACCGCCAAAATCTAGTTGAAATATACCATACAATGGGGAATTGAGGATATGAAGCTCAGGTGAAAACACAAAATAAGCCCTGCCAACATCAACAGCAAAACGGTAAAATAACCACATCTGGCAAACAATACAACCTATTAAGTAAATTCCATACATGCAAACAGAAAATTGCAGTGCAATGCAGAAGGTTTTTATTCGTAGTCAGCCACACTTATTCTTTCAGAACATTTGATCAAAAACGGTACAAAATGCTGCTCTATTTCTCAGTAGCACGGGCGGTCATTTTGGTGTAAGTGAGCCCCTTGTAGACGCCACGCAGGGGAACGTCAAAGAGAGCGCCGTTCATGCAGGTGATGCGCAGCAGGGCCGTGTACGGGAGGTCGATGTTTGCACGCCCGATGTTGGCGACAACGGTGACGGTCTTGTGCGGAGGAACCGAGACGGGGAACGTGAGAGTTTCCATCCGCTCCTCCGTGTTCTCGATCTTGTACGTGCTCGAAGAGCCCACGGTGAAGCTGAAGCCAGTTTCCACCGCCACGACCTCCGGGATGCCCGCCGAGACGGTCAGGCTGAAGGTGAACTCGATGCTGTTGGTTGTCGACCACGATGACATTTTGGTTATCTTCTTGGAGCTCTGGAAGGTGTGAGACTGCACGATGCTGGTGTCGTTTATGTACTCCATTTCTTTAATCTCCTCCATCTGCACGTTAGGCAGAACCTGGTGCATAGTTGGGTAGTTCATGTTCTGGATCACCGACGATTTTATATCATTGATGAAAAGGAAGCCCATGCTGTCAATGTCAGCCCCCGCTCGGCCCTGAACGCCCAAGCAGACGCCAGAGCCCACGTCGATCTTGTACTCGGTCTTGAGCCCCCAGTCCGTCATCTTGGCAAAAAACTCGCGGTTGCGGCTCGTTCTGAACTTGATGGCACCCAGACGCGTGCCGGCCCCATTGCCCCACAGGGAGAGCTGCGACATGAACTCGCCCGACTGGAATTCAAACTGCTGAGCAGAGAAGTCCACGGTGCCGAATTTCTGCCTTCGCCCGTCAGTCAGCCACACCTCCACGCCCCTCACTTGCCAGCCTCCAACGCTCACGGAGATTTTCTGCAGCGTGGCGGCATTGCTCCTCCCATCAAACGTGAACGCATATCCACCTTGGCCTCCAATGATGTGCAGCGTAAGCGGGTACGACATTATGTCAACCTGGAACAGACAAAGGAGAGCATGGCAAGAATGATTAAAGCCCAACGACATTATATAGATTGCCCGAGTATAAACACAAGCATTAGTACAGTGCACCATAGAACAATGTGCCATTCATCTTAAAGTTAAACATTTTGCAATTCAGGTCTGCAAACCATTGGGCAACAATAATAACCAATTACACATTCCTTTCATGTTAATCATTATAATTCGCAATTTGGGAAGTAAAATAAGCAAACTCCATGCTAACCATTTTCGAGCGTATTTTTGCTTATGCAAGATTGCTCAGCAAAACGCGTACGAGTGAACAATCAAAAGTTAAACTTATGCTCATGTGTGCATGCTCACGGAACTGGGGGGCATTATTGGTGGCCAGGAGTTTCAAAAATAATTAACTTTACCTCATCTTCCTACATCAACCAGCAGGATACAGTACAGGCCATTCCACAACCCTCAATCCGCACGGCCACAGTAACCCATCTAGCATTGGCAATTTAAGAGGGATGCACGTGTCATGGAGGGAGCGGTAGCACGGATACCTTTTTCTTTCCACGAATAATCAAAAGCTCGGAGAGACGATCCAGGCACTTGGCTGCAGTCGACCTACACGGGTTATAGCAACAGAAGCAGATGGGTTAAGGTGGCGAGGGGAAACCAGATGAATCCTAGAATCCATGAACAACCAAATATCAATACGCAGATCGCCTAGTGGAGGTCTTTTAGAGAGTAGGCAAAATCCAGACCGGTAATTTTAGGCATCGAATCATATTAGGGTTAAGGCAACATAAGACGCGTGGTAAACGTGGCAAATTAAATAAGTCTCAAACATTAAGGAGTACACCACAATTCGGAGAACTCCCATGAACTGCTTCCTCCATACAACGCACAGATGTCAGATCCGAAAAGGATGATTTTCTCCAGTAGATAGGCACACTATGTTAATGAAACAAATTACAGCAGATTCTCATCCGCGGAAATTATCCGTGGTCGCTGAGATTTAGAAACGGTACAGAGCAGGGATGGTTTGAGAAAACCTGCGAATTTATTTAAAATATAGTGCAAACCATTGAATGTCAAAAGCGCACAGTTAATGTATCTACTGACAAAGAGCCACAAGTGTAACGTTTCGTCAACGCGTATGACATGGTTTGAAAAGGCCGAGGCAACAAATTCATATTCAGCTAGGCACCACACCTACCTCAGGAGTCAGCTCCGTGAAACGCAGATACTCCGTGTTGGTTCTGCCCTCCTTTATATACAATGGAGCACACATCACGTGGTACTATCATGTGGGTGTGGCTTCCCATCCCTGGCCAATCGTGGAGGGGAGGGATAAGGCAATTAGTCCGAGCCAATCAGCGCGAGGATTCACAAATTGGATGGGTGGCGCTTCCTGCACGCGCGCCCATTTTGTGTGGGCAGCCGTTAATAAGCCGAGCCACGCGCGCTGACGCCTCAAGAATGCAATCACGTTTCGAATACGAGTCTGTTGAGAGTCCATTGAGGGAGCTCACGTCACGTGGCATAATTACGCACGCGTTCCTTCGTCCATCTTCCTCTCCAGGCCAATCACTGCGAGCCAATCACCGCGAGGATTCACTCATTGCATGGGTGGTCGTTCCGCTCACGCGTGCCCATTGTGTGAGGGACAATTTCAACCGAGAAGATGGATTCTGGCTCAGCACTCATTGGAAGGACGTGATACACCGTTTCGGGTCTTGATTGATTTTGTTTTACTGACTTTCGGACTGCGGTCCATTCGCTGGCATTGTCTCTTTGGACCGTTCACGCGACGGTCAATGGTATGGTTTATAACAGATTGTATAATAATAAATAGTATAATAATATAATGTTTAATATAATTCATGAGGTAATATATAGTATCGTAATTGCATAGTGAGAATACAGCAGTGTGGTATACAGTAGGGTTGATAGAATAATACCAATATTACAAGTATTATTATAGTCTATAGTAACGCAGTGTATAATTCAATGTTGGGGTCTGTCTATGGCAGTTTATAATACGGGGTATAGTCGTGTGATGTAAGAAAAAAGATGAAATGAAGGCATATTATAATCGTTTTTGCGACATTGAAGTGTAATGTATAATGACTTATTGTTAGTAGCTCGACTTATTGAAGATTATATTGAGTATATTGATGATATTGATGTAGTTTATATTTTAGTTTTTTTATGGGTTCACTATATGATAGTCATTATATAGTGTATTGTATACCCAGTTACTTAATGTAGATAGCTCAGCTTATTGGAGAATATGTTGAGTACATTGATTATATTGATGTAGTTTATATTTAGTTCTTTCACATCGGTTTATTGTATGATAGTGGGTGGTTGCAGTTCTTTAGCATCAATATACTAAATGCCTCTGTTGATATGTAAACTCTGACTTTAACATAGCCACTTCCGTGACCAGTTACATGATAATTCCTCGCATTAACATCATGCTAATCTCCCAGTTACATGCTATTTTCTGACTTTAACATCCTGCTAACTCTCTCACATTAACACAGCTTATTCAATGCTAAATTCTTCTGTAGATATGTAAACTCCTTTGTCAAGGCGCTCTTCTCCTCCCACCCAGCTTAAAATACAATGCCAACCTTAGCAGTGTTCATTGGAGCACTGTCTTTCAGACAGCTGTCTTCACCTGAGCACGGCTGCTTGTGTTGTGGCCGAAACGTCGTGAGAATTTTATTTTTTAATGTTTTACTTTTATTATTTTATTATTTCCCTTCAATGTGACTTTACCGAAAGAACCAAGAAGATGCTTATTGATGGTTACCAGTCTTAATGGGGTGGAGCGGGCAATTAAGGGTTCCAGCCCCTTTTCCACCTCCATCACACACAGCTCCACTCCTTCATGTAAAGTTATCTCTCCATCCACAGCGCTCTCCTCTCTTCACTCTTGCCGACGGCCCCTCCCTCATTCCCTCTCCTCACACGTCTCCTCAATCCCAGCCACCAATCCCCTGCCTTCTCCTCTCAGAGTTACTCCCGTTCAACTCGGTACAGGGATTCATGTCAATGTTATTTATAATTAACTGCAATAATAACAATAATGTTACGTCCCTTTTTCGTTTGTCCACTCAGTTGCTGCTAAATAGTTGCAAGCGCAATCGTGGGATTGTAACCAGTGTGGTTGGGTAACTAATAAATGGCGCTTATATTCACACTACAATGTTATAAGTCATTGCTAATCCTTGTGAATGTTGCTCGGTTATGATTGACCTCGGATAAATTGGTGGTACGGCTATGCCACACCCTTCCATCTCAGAATAGGCAGGCACATGATTCAAATGCCAGTTAGGAGACTTGACAGGGGTTTTGAAGCGAAACAAATCTGTAGGGGGGGGGGGGGCAATAGTGATGCCAGCACGTCGATATTGCAGGGGTCCATTGGCATACATGTGCTGGGAGCGGGACAAAAAACAATGTCGTTGGACAATCGTCAACCTCTCAAAGTCCTGGTGTGCAGGTGGCAGGTCCTGGGAACGAGCCAGAGCAGTGTCGCAAGATAAGATCACGCAATAGAAACAAGGAAAGCAACAGAGTGCTACCAATACTTGCAATCATTTATCAAGGACCTCCCTGGTCCTCCAACGATCAAGGCACAGGTCATAATATCCTGGTTAGGAAAAGGTGGTCACTTCACCCTTGTGAGCATTTACAATTCCTAACCCCAGAAAACATAATTAAGCACCTAACGTAGTTACCGTGACGTTTACCGCCGTGTGACAATTATTTACAGGAGAGTTACAATGCACTGTGCCCTGACATGAAACCCAAGTCAAGGTGATAAGGCCAAGCTGCAAAATTTAAGGAGCTAGTGTTGGTCATTCTTTGAAACCGCTTCCCAGCATTATTAAAACACGTCTCTTCGGAGTGGGCAAGTAGGAACTTGGTTGGACAGCGCATTCGTGCGATCCGTGTCACGCGGCGCAAGCTGCGTGGGGTGGCGCGTCACGTGGTGCTGAGCCCGCCCGAAGTGCTCTATGAAATACAAATCGAGGGCGTGGCTATGCACGACAAAGAAAAAGAATCCCTGGTGGGCAGTGTGGAACTGTTGTTCCTACCTGTATAAATGGTGCATATATTCGCACTACAGACTGATTTTTTATTATTGTGAATGTTGCTGGGATTAATGGGTGGTACACTCGTCCATCCCCTTCATCCATCAAACTTTCGTAACAGGCAGGCACGTGATTCAATTGCCATAGTCGCGTGACCACTTGATGGATTTTGGAGAGATTTGCATCAAAAGGCCAATCGTGACACCAGCAGTTGGATTGTAGAGGTGTCCATTGGCGTACCTGTTTGCTGTGAGTTGGACGAATAAACCCATGCCAGGTTGGACCCTCAACCTCTCAGAAAGTCCTGGTGTGCACGTGGCCAGCGTTTGGAGCGAGAGGCTTGACACAGTTGACAAGGAAGATCAGGCAGTGGAACCCAGGAAAAAGCAGTGGTACCAAATATTTTATTTCATCATTTCTTGAAGACCGTCTACTTGACAACAATCGCGGCCAGGAAAGATCGAGGCACAGGGGGCACAATAACCTGGTTAGGAAACCTGGTTACTTGACCCTTGAGATCATTTACAATTCCCAACACTGTTAAAGGTTAAGAATTGGAATCCCAATAAATGCCCCTAATCACAACCATACAGAGGCAGCCATTTTTAAATGCAATCTCCACGTTTAAGCTCTGTAACAGAGTGTCAATCCAGAGTTGCAACCTTATAAAAAAAAATGTTAACTAAATGTGGTTATCGTCGTAGGTTGAGTTTATTATTACCGCCGTGATAATTTTAAAGGGAGTGTTCCATTCGTTACACATGTGCCCTGACATGGGTCCTAGCCAGTCATAACACAGAGCAGCTCATTTTGTTAACGGAGCAATATGGTTGGCTTTATCATAATATTCTTGGCGATATAAGCATTGCTCCCTGGCGCAGGAATAATGAAGTTGGCCTTGTGACAAATCCCCCCCCCCCCCCAAAAAAAAAGAGGCCAAACGCCAAGTGCATAAAAGCGAATATTTTTATTTAATTTTTAAAAGCTTTACAGATTGTATCCTTTATTTTAATCGGGAGATGAACCGCAGGCATATTTAAAACACGCGATAAGTGATTTGGCTCCTTTTGCGCAAAAGGCCAATGCTGTGTAGCGTGGATAAGAACTTACTTCGGGAAAGAAATACGCGACAAAATGCTCCATCCAACAAATCCATAGACTAAATTTAACAATTATTCAATGTAAATTGGAAAATAGCTAATCATAGAAGGCGAATTGGACTTATTTTTTACATTTAGAGAAACTTATACAATATATGTGGTTGTCTCGTGGTGTGCCTGGGTTTTCTTGCTGACATGGACATCTGTGAACAAGAGCTTCATAGCTCACAGGATTCATCCTGATAATTGTTTTTTTACCCTTCTATCTGGCAACAAAACTGACACCTTTTTTTACAAGGAGTCATGTTTGCATAGACCACAATACCTGCAGCCATAATGCATATAAAAAACATAACTCTGATAATATATGCAATGTCCTTGAAGTTGATTGGTCCATATCCGAGACAGCTTTCCTTAGAGCCTAGTCTCACATGGGTTGGACCAGATGACGCCAAAAGGTGCACAACTCAAAGACAATGCACCATCAGAGTATGAGAGCTCGGCGTAAGCATTTACATCATTGGAACCTCATTTGCCAGTAAAAAATATGATGATTGTTTTTTTACCCTTCTATCTGGCAACAAAACTGACAATTATCATATTTTTTACTGGCAAATGAGGTTCCAATGGTGTAAGATGATTCATCCTCCCTCCTACTCTTCCCTACTCCCTCCCTCTCCCTCCTCCTTCCTCCTGCAGTCGAAAAAAGATGGGGATTTTTGGAAACTGGGTAGTGTTAGTTCATGGGCAGTGTTGAATCTACATGGGTAGTGTCAGTCTATGGGCAGTGTTGAATCTATATGGGTAGTGTTAGTCTATGGGCAGTGTTGAATCTATATGGGTAGTGTTAGTCCATTGGCGGTGTTGAATATATATGGGTAGTGTTAATCCATGGGCAGTGTTGGATCTACATGGGTAGTGTCAGTCTATGGGCAGTGTTGAATCTACATGGGTAGTGTTAGTCTATGGGCAGTGCTGAATCTAAATGGGTAGTGTTAGTCTATGGGCTGTGTTGAATCTATATGGGCAGTGTTAGTCTATTGGCTGTGTTGAATCTATATGGGTAGTGTTAGTCCATGGGCGGTGTTGAATCTATATGAGTAGTGTTAGTCTATTGGCAGTGTTGAATCTATATGGGTAGTGTTAGTCCATGGGCGCTGTTGAATTTATATGGGTAGTGTTAATCTATGGGCTGGGTTGAATCTATATGGGTATTGTTAGTCTATGGGCGGTATTGAATCTATACGAGTATTGTTAGTGTATGGCTGTGATCGCTGCGTCTGTACATGCGACTGAATGTCCGGCGGTATAACTGGTCAGTGAGCAGTTGCTCGACCTGTAGCTGCAGCGTGCTGGGCCCACATGCGTGTGGACATGTCCCGATGCTCAGTAACAGCTCCCTCTGCTCTGAGGTTAACGGAGCAGCCGGGTAGCTGGCTCAAGGAAACCCAACATCGAAGTCTCCCAGCTACCTATCCTGGTCTCCCGGCAAGAGACCGGGGGAACACAACTGCCAAGAATTCCCCCACGAGTGACACGACCAAGTACATCTTCATGCCGCATTGCCAGTTGCGCGGGTCAACAAGGAGCGCAAAGTCTGGTTTTCACCAGCCAGCTGTGACGAGTGCGCTACACTAGCCCTAGAAATCATGCATCGTGAAGCCCTCCCATGTGGCCTGGAAATAAACTGGAGCTAAAAAACTAAGAATACAGACCACTGATGAACCTTCACACAGATTGCCTGAGGTTACAAATAGCGGACAACAACGTTAAATTGGTAAAATCGTTCATCTATCTCGGCTGCACTATTCAACGAGATAGAACTTAAAAGGAGAATCTCGATTGCACGCGAGTGCATGAACCAGCTCGACGGACACATCTTGCGCTCCAGTATTACGACAGCAACACATATTCGACTTACACAATGCATCCCTTACAACTGTACGGCTCGGAGACGTGGTCAATGACGGCGTCCCTGAGCAGGGACGCTGGATGCCTTCGACCAGTGGGTGCCTGCGATGGACACTCCGCGTCCACTTCAGTGAACGCATCGCCAATGCTGGGGTCCGCCTTCGCACGGGATGCCCGGCAGTGCATGAAACGGTCAGAGCCACTAGACTTCAAGCTCTTCGGACACGCTGCCCGGGCGGACGCATCTATGTATCACGCCAGGGACCTGAGCGTGATCATCGACGGCCCACTGCTGGACTTGAGGCGCACCCGGGGCAGACCACGGCTGACGCGGACACGCACGATCGAGGCTCGTGGGGACTGCTACGCCCCGAGGGGCATGCACAGGATGATGATGGGGATTGGGGCGGGGGGGAAGGAGAAAGGTTGTCTACGTCTAACGCAAGTCGATGCACGTCACCGATCCGTCGTGCAGGTGGACCGCGAAACACAGGGGCCTGGCGAAATTGGCGTGGAACGAGTGGAACAACCGCCTGGGCTCGGCGATGTAGAACGCCACTACGCCCTCGTCGCAGTTCACGTAGACGCCCACCCTCTGTGGAGCCTCGTGCACCACGTGGCACACCGCCAGCCTCCCGTGCATCGCGATGCACCTGGCGCCGTCCTTGCGCAGCGCCCACGAGTCACGGTTGCAGCCCAACGCGCAGCCGAGTTCCGCCCCCTTCCGCGAGATCGTCTCGTAGGCCACACCCACCCGGCAGTCCCACGAATTGCTCACGTCCACCTCCCAGTAGTGCTGACCCGTCGAGAAATAGTTGGAGCACAGCGCCTGGTGCCAGTGGTCGAACCTGCCTTCGTGCGCTCGGCACGGTTGAGCCTCTTCCGTCTTCGTCGCCATCTTCAGGTCTTCGGAGATCAAGAGGTTTGGATGGGCGGTGCTTTTGTTGAACGTTATTGAGCAGCCATCTGTCAGCATAGACACATTACTTGTTTGTTAGATCGTTTTCTCTTCACGCGTGTGTTATATATATGTGTGTGTGTAGAGGCAGACTTCGCTTAGTGTGACCCTGTGTAAAGCTGATTCGTTATAGCACTCTTTTGTCATTGATATAATTTTTTACAAACCAACACAATAAAAATCGAACCATCATACAAAAAAACTCTTACGAGTGAGAACACACAGTGGCAGCACTGGCCGAGCAAACGTCCCCACCCCCATCATTCGCTCGGCCAATGAGAGAGCGGCGCACTCTTGACAACCAACCAGATCTCACCTCACTCCCCCACCACAATTCGATCATGAAAATTCGTGGTCACGATTATTATTATTTTAAATATATAAAAATCTATTTTTCTTTCCGTTTCAACATTAACCAGGGCGAATTTGTTCCATTGAAGGGGGGCGGGCAAGAAGAGAAAGAGAGAACGAAAGCATGGATTAAGCGCAAGGAGAAACAGAGAGACAACAAAGATTGAGAACGTAGAGAGGGAGCGAGAATGCAACGCGTGGAGAGATGGCAAGATGGCAAGATACGGGCTGGGCAAGACCACGGAGGGATGTGTAGACCCCCCCCCCCCCTCCCTCCGTGGGTCAGCTCAGCGCAGCTTTACTTATGTAGGGGTGTCGGGAAGGATTCCCACCAATAGGAGGGTTAGTGGGAGGGGTAATCGAGGAGATATAAGGGGAGAACGGGCGGGAAGAGGGGTCTTTTGGCGGGAACGAGATTGGGACGGCTGGGGACAGGTGTGGAGAAGAGGAAAGGATTAAAAGACGAACCCCCCTGCAATCTTGTGTCGGCTCTCCTTTACACTTACATCGAGAGGCGAGCGCTTGCATGGCCGACGCCTGCTCCCTCATGATGCCGGAGAACATGTCCAGGAGCTTCTGCGCACTTGCCTCCCCTCTCTCCACGACGGTCTGCAGGATGTAGTCGGTGCGCCGCCACACGTTGGACTGCGCGGCCGCCACGTCGCGCGCTTCTTCCGTGATGATGCCCTGGCCGCACAGCCTCTCGGTGAACAGCTGAGGACCCAGGTCGATGCATTCCCGGAGCTGCGGCAGGTTTTCCCCCATCGCTTTCCACACCGCCGCCTCGCTCGCGTCGATCTTGCCCTCTATGATTTCCTTAACGTTCTTCGGTGTTTCGAGTTCGTACTGCAGCATTGGCACGGTGGGGGGGGGGGGAGGTCAGACAGCATTCAATAATAGTTCAAGGCACTGTATAGGCATCGCACATTGATGCTGCAAATAACCCCAACTTCTTACTCTGCAACAGTAATTGGAAGAAACAAATCTAGCACAAACCACGACACGCAACAACCAAAATACAAAGACAAAAGATCCCCCATACAGCCAGAACAGACTCTTGGGGTAAGTGCTGTTAGCGAGTAGCACTTATGAAGGCCGCACTGTGGCAACACGAGGCGATTTGGGAGGCCAGCATCACGCCCGGCCGCCTTTGTCTCCTGGGTGGCGATGCTTATTACACACTGCACCAGGTGCTCATTTGAGGCCGAGTCGACCTTGGGGGGAGGCCCGGGACCGATTCAGATAATTGCTAAACACTGCTGTTTGCATGCACGTACAGTGCTAATACTTACGTGATCCGGGGGTACAAATACCCACGGGATCCTAAGTTACAGGTAAGATAACGTCACGAATGAAAGGAAAGAGAAGGCCGGGGGCGTGAGAGAGAGATGGAACGCACAGGGAGGGGAGCGGTGACGTCACTGTATGAGGCGGGGCGATCAGGGCGGGTTCCTGGAGGGATTAAGGAGCGGAGTGGTCCATCCGCAGCGTGAGCTCGTGCGATGAATAAAGAAGCATGTGTCATCCTTATCTTCGTCTGGTGGACTAATTAAACACGTATCAATATGCTGCATTGGCGATATGTTAACTACCTCGTCGAATCTGACGCCTGCTGTATATTTTGGAATCTGCATCTCCTCGCGTGCCCTCTCTCTGCCCGTCAACGGGACCATGGCCCTCTCGGGCCCGCTTCCCTGCCGTGCCTACGCCTGTGCCAGAGAGGCACAAGATGCGCAGTTACAGGCTTGTGACCCATAGATGGCGTACACGCCGTAGATCAGCCATTAATGTCTCTATATATTTACCCTAGAGAGAAATTCCTTCTTCAGCGGTGGATCCTTTGGCAAAATCTCTTCACATTGCACTTCCGTTTCCATCGGTCTCCCTGTTTGGGGGGGGGGAGAGGGGGAATTAAATAAATATATGCACCTTAATTTGTATTGATTCCTTTCAAAAAGATATAATTTATTGTGGTGTTTGAACATCTTAACACAACGCCTGTTTTGTTACTGCAACAAAGGGTAACAAAAGCCATCTTCTTATTATTGCATGATGTATTATTGAGTGTTTTAAATGTGTTTACCGTGTGAAATTGGCGTAAACAATGACACAAATGAGCAAAACAAATAAACACCCTATTTCAACAAAAGTTAACATGCTTGCTGTACCGTGATGCGTACACAAGTGGGCAGTACTTTCATTGTTTTGTATTGCATGTAGTGTACGATGTAACGTATGTAATATTTGTCGCCGTGGCGAATGTCGGTACAGGACTTGCATCTTTGTACACGAATGATTCAGCCGGTGCAAGAGTTTGTGGACCAGAGAGATCGTCAAAGCCACCCAGAGTACTCTCGCACGCTTCATTGAACTTGCAGACTAAGTCGATTGCTTTTGTCACAAATATAACTATGTCAGATGCAGCACATTTTGACCCTAGCGGCTTCATCAATTAACATGAATGCAGGTTCTGGGGTTCATACGTAATGATATCAGTGTTGAGTGTATGGACAGTGTTGAATCTATATGGGTAGTGTTAGTCTATGGGCAGTGTTGAATCTATATGGGCAGTGTTGAGCCTATGGGCAGTGTTGAATGTATATGGGTAGTGTTAGTCGATGGACAGTGTTGAATCTATATGGGTAGTGTTAGTCTAGGGGCAGTATATATGTGTGTGTGTGTATGTTGAACTTCTTTCGCACCACCGTACGTGGCCAACCGTGTGCCGATCAGAGGTGCAGTGTCGGGTCGTGAAACGGTCACGGATGATGAAATGGCAAATCGGCAATGGACCCCACTTACGTCGTTTGCGTTGCTGGTTGCGCCGCTTGCGATAGCAACAGAAGGCGGCAAGGGACGCAAGGACGACAAACACGGTCCCGCCACCGACGGCCCAGAAAATCCAACCGTTCACTCCTAAAAATAAAAAAAATTAAACAGAACACAGCAGTGATAACGAACACAAAGATCATCCCTCTCTCTCCCACCCCTCCCGTCCCGTGTAGCCTCTAAGGGACAGTCAGCGGCAAGTGCTGTTAGTAGAGAGTAACACCACCTGTAAAGTCCGGTATTGTGGCACACACAGAGAGGGTGGGTGGCCAACACCACGCCCGGCCGCTTTTGTCGATACTATACACAACACTACTATACACTAGACTACTATACACTACTACACACTACACTACTATACACTACACTATACGCTACCCTATACACTACACTATTAAACCCTACAGGTAACTCATTTGAGGCTGAGTCGACCAAGGAGATGGCCAAGGACTGGTTCAAACAATCGCTATCACTGGTGTTGGCCATGAGTGGGAATCGAACTCAGGTCTTTGCCGGGTTCGTAGCGCAGCGCTGACCGCTATGCTATAGCATGACGTCAATTCTAAATGTGGAGACAAAAAACCAGGAGGACCCCCCCTCCCCGACCAGCAATCGTTACGCGACCACGGGGGGGGGGGGAGGGAGGGGGGGAGAGGAGACACACAAACTCTCCAAATGTCCGGCAGGCATCGTCAGTCAGTGTCGCGGCCGAACCCTCGACCGCTCCCCCGCATGCCAGGCGAGGAAGATACCACCGGAGAACCGTCACCCACAATCTGCTGTCCTTCTCTTGCAATGCGGCGGTAGTGGTAGTGGTCGCGCTCCCCCGATGAACGCCGCGTTATGGTGAAAGATCGCACCGTGAGGTACCATGGTAAATGACGTACCACTTGAAGCGCGGTCCACCGTTTAACGAGTGTGATGATGGCGTAACGCGGGGCCTGAGTGAAGGCAGAGGTGCGCGGTGGGTGGCGTCTACTAGAAGCATCCAGCAGCATCCCAGCGCCTCGTGCGATGATGACGACGAGGATGATGATGACGATGAGGATGATGATGACGATTATATTGATGACGATGATGATGATGACGATGATGTTGATGACGACGATGATGATGACGATGATGATGACGACGACGATAGTGACCATGATGATGATCATACTTGATTTGAAGCTTTCGTGACCGCAGGAATTACTCTTTCGTTCTTTCGGTAAAGTCAAGTAGAAAGAAAATAAATTAAACATTAATTAAAGAAACTAAATTAAATATGATTTAATGTATTTATTTTCTACGTGACTATACCGAAAGAACCAAAGAGATGATGATCATGACGACGACGATGACAATGATAATGATGATCACGATGATGACGATGACGATGATGACGACGACGATGATGACGACACCACGCCGATCAGCCAAACTACAAACCACCGCATGTTCCTAACTTGCACTCGATCGCGTTACATATCTTCAATTCGCGTTGCGCGTTAAGACAGCAAGAAAAAAATGTGTTTCCTCACGCAGGAACTCCTCTACTTATGAACATTCGACTTTCAGAGATATGAACAAACCTGTCCGTTATGTCCAGTTGCCCATTCGGACCGAGGGCTGTAAGTTCAACTGGTGCGCAACAGATGCCGATGGTGGAATCGACATCTTCAGAATATGAAGAACCAGTGGCATCTACATCTGCATAACGTGAAGAACCAGTGGCATCTACATCTGCAGGACGTGAAGAACCAGTGGCATCTACATCTGCAGAATGTGAAGAACCAATAGCATCTACGTCTGCAGAATGTGAAGAACCAGTGGCATCTACATCTGCAGAACGTGAAGAACCAGTGGCATCTACATCTGCAGAACGTGAAGAACCAGTGGCATCTATGTTTAAAGCCATTCCCCGTGTTTAGTGTAAATGCCGTTACATTGCGTTTGGAATTGACGGGAGTAACTTTGGACTTACGAACATAATCGATTTACAAACACAGACCTCTAGAACCTAACTGGTTCGTAAATAGAGGAGTCCCTGTATAGTGCAGTAGTGTAGTGTTTATAGTAGTGTCGTAGTATATAATGCAGTGTAGGAGTGTATAATATATAGTAATGCTTTAGATGCCATGCAGCATGTGAGGAATCGACGGGAGTAAAGTTGCACTTACGAACTGACCTCTGGACGCCAACTCGTTCGTAAGTAAGAGGAGCCCCTGGCAGACATTCATCCAAAAGTCCGCGCCATTAAAAAACCTCCACGGCGGCGTTCACCCAAAGGGACGGAATCGTTGCGCCTCTGACCTGTGCCTTGCTCGCTGCAGGGCCGGTCGGGTTCGAGGCGCCCGTATCCCTCCTTGCACCGGCACACAGTGGCGGTCTCTGCCGTGCATTCGCTCACGATTTCTTCATCTACACGGCGATGAGGTGGGGGGGTGGGGTGGGGTGGGGTGGGGAAGAGACCACATAGACAGCCATCCCCAACATTTCCCGTGTACTGTTGGGGCGAGGGTTCCTCACACAGCCCCAGCAGACGGCGATGCTGCTTCTGTTCCCTTCACAGCCCCAGCTGGGTGAAGTAAATTATTTCTATTGCCAATTTGTACCCCTTTTACGGCATTAATGGCATTGGCCATAATGACCTCTTGACCTTCTCCAATATAAAACACTGTTTCATTCCTGTCATGTCTACTCAGGTGGATACTGCGTGAGAGGAGTCAGAGCTCACCTCAGCACATGAACTCAAAAAAGTTCCAGAGTCCGTGGCCCCAGCTGAGTGAAGTCAAATATCACTCCTTTTTTCTCCAGCTCTTCAATATTCTCTGTCTTTCTAAACAACTTTTCTCATGTTGCAGAATGCTGTTCGTAGCGAGTGCCTGTTCATGGCGAGTGCCTGTTCGTGGCGATTGCCTGTTCGTAGCGAGTGTCTGTTCGTAGCGAGTGGCTGTTCGTAGCGAGTGGCCACGCCTATGACGGCTGGCACCGGTTTGTGTTGGAGAATCAACTCGATTTGTAAATGTGGCGGTGGGGTTTACTTTCCAACCCACAACAACCGGTTTAGCGCTGTACCATTCAACGAACTGACACCACGTTTTGTTTACGTGACGCAAACCTCCTTACTGATTTGCCGTTTCGGGTGGTGGCGGGTTTAACGACACATTTATATTCACGCGATCTAACACAAAATACCTTCAATTACGGATAATATTGTCCGCAAAGGCCACCTACTGAGTGTTAAACTCAAAAACGAAATCTGTTCAAGAACGGCCTTCTCTCATTTT
Organism: Lampetra planeri; assembly: GCF_965212315.1. Lineage (NCBI taxonomy): Eukaryota > Metazoa > Chordata > Hyperoartia > Petromyzontiformes > Petromyzontidae > Lampetra > Lampetra planeri. The sequence continues at coordinate 9,334,364 of NC_136151.1, read as the reverse complement.
AGTTTTATTTTTTCCCTAAAGCCTTGAACTCGCTCATCGTTAACTATTTTCCACCCTTTTCCCATGCGTAGCGCCCTGACAAGGATTGTTTGAGGGCGCTTTATGAGTTTAAATCATTATTATTATCACTACTACCAGCGGCATTCGAGTCCAAAATGCATTTTATGGGGAGGCGGCGGTGGTGTTGTAGGGGTTAGCGCTACATTGCGAACCCGGAAGAGATCCTAGTTCCATTCCCGCTCACGGCCACCAACACCAGTGACGATTATCTGAATCGGTCCTGGGCCTCCCCTAGGTCGACTTAGCCTCAAATGAGTACCTGGTGTAGCAGTGTGTAGTAAACATCGCCAGTACTGGGGAGACAAAGCTGACCGGGCGTGGTACTGGCCACCCACTCCCTCGTGTGCCGTGCCGGCATTCATAGGTGCTGCTACTCGCTAACAACACTTGCCCCAAGAGTCTGTTAGAGGCGAAACGTGGGGTGGGGTGGGGGGTGGTGGTGAATCTTTGTTACCTGGCGAACAAAGCGCACAGCAGAAGCCGGCCGCCGACTTGTACCGGCCCTGAGTTTGGCACTCATCCTGTGCATCCACACGATGAAGGTTCAACGAGTTAACAACACAACAGAGTGAGGGCGGGGGGGGGTAGCAGTGGCGCAACGGTTAGCAACGATCGCGTTATTTATAAATGTGTCGCAACCCTCCATCACCCGACACGGCCAATCGGTAAAAAATGTGTCACGATGACAAAAGACAAAATAGTGTACTACTTTAGCCCACCGGTGTGTTGAAGAGTGAATCCACAACATTTACAATTTTTGACTACGACGTTTCGCTGGGCAGGCGGGGGGGACTTTTGCCTAATGAGCCATGCGGTGTGTTTCTTGCCTGATTTGAAGGCGAGGGTTGACCGCAGCTCACATCGGCCATCCGTGTTACGATCTGGGCGGCAAAAAACGGGAGGACGAAAGGCAAAGCATCGTCAATGTGCCACGCAAGTTACGAACGTGTTGGCAGTAACAACCGGTGGCAATCTCATCGTCTTATCTAGCATTTTACATAAAGCGCTTTTACCAAAGCGCCTTACGGGAACTATGATGACGGCACCTGTGGTCATGAGATAACCCTCCGGCGACGACCAAAATTCCTCAAATTTCGGGTTCCGATGTCTCGTTTTCTATGTGCACCTGGCCACATCTGAACCTTATGGCGGGTCCCCGGGGTCCCGAATAAACGGAAGTCGAAATCGTGATTAATTAGATAGAAAATTAATAGATCACGAAGTTTCGATCGCAAGCAACCTGTTGTGTTTGTCTCACTTGATGACGGTTGGTTGTGTTGCGATTGAATCGTCGTGATCTATTAATTTTCTACCTCCGTGACTTTACCAAAAGAACCAAAGAGTATGGATTCCTGCAGTCACGAAAGATTCAAATCAAGATCGTAATTAATTAATTTATTTTTGGCGACTGCATCCCCACCGCGCACAGAAACGCCGTGATCATTCTGTTGTCACGTCGTCCAAGCGCAGCAATGAGGACGAATGCCGCAGTCATAAACAAACCTTTGAAACTTTGATTGGCGCATCGCGTAGAGCTCGCCGAGAGGAGGGATAGACTGCCTTCAACGGACATAAAATGGCGTCGCAAATGCAGTTTACGTGAGAGCCGGGGGCTTATGGGACTTCAGAGACCTGCTACAAGGTTCGTCTCTCCCCAAGCCCTACTCTGCCATCCTCCATCGGCTCAACTGTCCGGCCACCAGATCTCTGCTCCCCTACCACCCTCCACTTACCCTCGTCCGTGCCCATTTCGCAACTTCACGTTGCACCCATCGGACACCCTCAACTCACCATCACACTCCACCTTATTCCGCCTTACCTACCCCTGCAACATCAGCAGCTCCATTCCCAGTCCCTGACCCTCCATAGCATTGTGTATAGTAGTGTAGTGTGTAGTGTATAGTGTAGTGTATAGTAGTGTAGTGTATAGTAGTGGAGTGTATAGTAGTGGAGTGTATAGTAGTGTAGTTTAGTGTATAGTAATGTAGTGTATAGTAATGTAGTGTATAGTGTAGTAGTTTATAGTTGTGTAGTTTATAGTAGTGTATTTTATAGTCTAGCATGAAAAATAAGAATAGCTTTTACCCTTCCTGGCAATAAAACGGGTGTTAAGATGTTCAACACCTGTTTTATTACCTGAAATTGTAAAACCTATTCTTATTCTTTCAAACGTTGCTGCTCGAGGGTGGATGGGGGATTGAGGTGCCGCCCGGCCTCACGGGCATTGTGCAGGGACGCCTGCTGCAGGTAGGGAAGGGTTATGATGTGGGCTCGCAGGTAGATTTCAAGGATGCCAGTTGCAGGTGATGAAGTGCTGGGGTTTTGGCAACAACTGTCCCACTTTGTAACTGCTCACCCCGAGCTATACGTGTGGCATTGCCCTTGTACTGTTCGCCTTTTGGCGTTCTCTGGTCTGACACTGGTGAACGATGCCATAAAGAAGGATGTCTCTGGTGCAGGCCAATCAGTTTCAAAGGCAATGCCATATATTAATTATCAGAGCCATGTTTGTTTGCAAGTTCACCACAAGTAATGTGTGTGGTTAATGCGAACTTTATTCCTTGCAAAATGTTTCTATCCGGTGTTTGAACACCTTAACACAACTGTTTTATTGCAAAAAAGGGGTAAAATATATTATTATTATTTTTTCATACTTTGATACCGGCAAAAAGGTCCCATTTTATAGTGTAGTAGTGTATGGTAGTGTATCGTGTAGTAGTGTGTAGTAGTGTAAAGTAGTGTAGTGTATAGTAGTGTGTATCGTAGTGTATAGTGTAGTTATGTACAGTATTGTATAGTGTAGTAGTGTGTAGTAGTGTAGTATATAGTAGTGTGCAGCGTAGTGTATAGTGTAGTCGTGTATAGCAATATATTGTGCTGTAGTGTGTAGCGTAGTGTATAGTGTAGTAGTGTGTAGTAATGTATAATGTAGTAATGTATAGTTCTGGTAGTGCTGGGGTCTGTCGCCAGGGAAAAGGACCGCCACTCCTCAACACGCTGCTACCGCCGCGACCCTTGCCAGGACAAGCGAACTGAGAAATGAATGAACGAGCATTCGTTATTGGCCAATAGGGGAGAGGGGTAGGATTTGAGTGTTGGGGAAGGGAAGGGATGCGCACACGAAATGCTCCTTTCCTCGCCCCGATGGTGCCAGGTTGTTGATGGAATTGTCGGCGACATGTCGCGGTGCTCTAATTGTAAAAATGTTGTCGTGGTGGGTTTACTCTCTCACACAACACAGCTGGTTTAGTGCTGTACTAGCATAATACACTATACACTACACAACTATACACTACACTACTATACACTACTATACTATACAATACACTACTACACACTCTACTACTACACACTACACTATACACGACTATACACTACACTACTATACACTCTCTTGTTCGTCCATCATAGTTGATGATGACCATGGCACGTTTGTCATTTTGTTGGGTTTTGATGAGTGCGCAGATGGCTGAACAGGAAAATCCGAGCCCGGAATTATCTGTGGCACACTGGACAGGTCAGGGAGGATGTAGAGCTCTGAAGTGAAGCCACCAGTCCTTCCTTGGTAGATTTGCGCTGCTGCCTCTTCAATATAGCACAGGAGCTTCACTACTATACATTACACTACTACACACTACACTATACACTACACTATTATACAATGCACTATACACTACTACACAATACACTATACACTACACTATTATACAATGCACTATACACTACCATACACTACACTATAAAATACACACTACCTGTAATTGTAAATGTGTGTAGTGAGGTTTAACGCTCCAACACACAACCGCTTTAGTGCTGCATCAATAACTAGTTGGCCACCACGTTTTGTGGTGACGCGACAACACAACCCTCGCTGGCGATTGGACCATGTCGGATGGTGGTGGTGGCGGATTTAACGACACACGCAAACACATCACATTAATACATTGACGCGTATTGTAACCCGACTCCCCCAAAAAAAAACTTTGTTGTGGATAAATATTACGTTGACGAATGTCTCTCTCTCTGTCTTGAGTCCTGGGGGCTTATGCCGTGGTAGCGAACAAGGAGGCCCTAACCCAATCAACTTTTATTTTCGATAATAAAACTCAAATAAATCCGTAAACTAATTATGTATCTCTCCCTTCTGGCCTCCCTATTGAATTTATAACGGTAGCCAAATTCTCGAAACTCATTGAGATGCATAGAAACACTCAGAGACCCACAGATTGAACAATTTATTTATTTGTATTTTACCAGGTAAGGCCCCACTGGTCAGAAGCGACCCTGGCCATAGCAGCTCAACCAAGTGGCTGATGATATCATCATCACGGTGTGGAAATTTATAGCAGCGAAATATTCTAAACACGTGGTGATGTTAATTCTAAATCTGAAAGGGAAAAACAACTGAAGAGGAAACAGAGACAAATCCAAGCGACCACGGAGAGAGACGCAAACTCCAAATATACAGCAGGAGTCGGCATCGGGATCGAACCCACGACCTCCTGTAGACCAGGCGAGGGAGTTAACATCTCCTAGCCACTGTGATGATGATGAGAGAGACACGGAAACTCCAAATATAAACCAGTAGGCATCGTCAGGGTCGGGATCGAACCCACGACTTCCTGTAAACCAAGCGAGGGAGTTAAAATCTCACCACCGTGATGATGATGAGAGAGAGAGAGAGAGACGCAAACTACAAATATACAGCAGACATAAGTGTCGGGATCGAACCCACGACCTCCTACATACCAGGCGATGTAGTTAACATCTTGGTGCCACGGGTACCTATATATGTAATAAATAGTAATTTAATATACAAAAAAAAATCTCCCACTCACCAGAACTATTAGCAGTCGGGATGTCGCGTCGTTAAGGAGTCCCATTCTGATGAGCGTGCCTTGAATCAACCCCAACGCACCCCTTGGGCTGGTACGAGCGAGGTGTGCGCGTGTGGCGGTAACGCGACGGATATTTCTACGCCTTCACGATCTCCAAGAAACTCGATAAATCCACGGGGCTGCCTACCCTCTCTCCCTCCCCACTTTCCCTTTCCCCCTTTGTTACATCAACACGCAAAATAACCCCGCAACCGTTCAGTAAGGTGACTTAAACGACACGGCTCCCGGGTCTGTGTGTGTGTGTCGGGTCGGGTGGCGTGGAGTCAGAATAATTTGTGTGGGTTTCCTGGCACCCACGGGTACGACCAACCCTGGGAGGGTAAGGACCTTTGGCCAGTGGGAGCGGCTGATCAGAGGAAATTACAGAACGGGAGGTGCCCTTTGCCCCATAGGCAGGTTACTCAACTTGAATGTAACAGGCAGTTTAACACTCAGCAGGAGGCTTTGTCGCGACCAATGTAATCCATAGTATAGGTTTATTTTTTATTGGGTTAGATTGTGTAAATATAAATGTGGTGTTGAACCCACCACCACCCGACATGGCCAATTAGTTAGAGGGTTTGTCACGTAAACTGAACGTGCCAATTCGTCACTAGCACAGCACACCGGTTCTGTGTTGGGGAGTAAATCCACTACAACATTCACAATTTGAGTACTCTGCCAACTCACTGCGTTTTAACCGCTCGTTGTTGTGAGCGCCGCTCCTCTGCCCCTCGTTGTTGTTGCTGGAGGACGGCCACCTCCAACTGGCCAGTAGCAGCGTCCTCAACGTGCACCTAGCCTGGCACTGCCCAGTGTCGTCCTTCACGAGCCTCCTCCATAGACGCAGAGATTGACACCGCTGGTACAAATCTATAAACTAATTACTAAAGTATCATTATTTTACCAGTTAAGACCCACTTACCTATGTAGTAGCTCTTTTTCAAAAGCGGCCTGGCCATGAGTGATAGCTCAACCATCATCATCATCACGTGGAATTGTATAGCAGTAGCCAAAACACCCTAAAAAGCGTGTCGTTGATTCTAAATGTGGATGGAAAACACGGAGAACCTGGAGAAAAAGGCACGCGACCACGGGGAAAGAGAGCCGCAGGCCCCAAATATACAGCAGCAGTAGGCGTCAGAGTCGGGTTCGAACCGACGACCTCCTGTATACCAGGTGAGGTAGTTAACATCTCCTATCCACCGTGATGATGATGAGAGAGCGAGACACACATACTCCAATGATACAGCAGGCATCATCAGGGTCGGGATCGAACCCACGACCTCCTGCGTACCAGGCGAGATAGTCAACATCTCATCACAACAGGACGCACGAGAGGGAGCATTTTTGGGTCTCCTCTTCCACGCTGCGCCAACGACGTTGTAAGAGGCGGGGGTAGCCAAACCTCAGACCACCGTGCGGGGGCGCGGACCTGGAGCGCAACTTTAATGGTTTTACAACACTGCCGTGCCAAGAAACCCCCGCGAGCTCTCTTTCTCTCTCTCTCTTGTGTGAGTTCACAACGCATCGATCGCTGCCGTCTGGCTCAAAGGTCGCCGACGAGGCACAAGACGACGACGACGATGGAGACCATTTTGGCCGTTCTTTCAGCTCTCTCTTCAGTCGGCGCCACTTAAGCCACCTCACGGGGAGTGTTCCAGAGCGGTTTGGCCCGATTGACAGCGAAGAAGCCGCAGCGCAGAGGAAGAAAAATCACCGACGTGGGGCTGGCGGGCGTAAAAAATGAATATTCCGTCGTGTTTCATCGCCCTTCAATTGTTCGCGACGCTGGTGAGTGAACTTACGCACGGCGCCTTCGCAAACCGGAGGACGCCTGGTGTGGTCTGGGACTGTTGTTGTTGTCTTGGTGTGGTCTGGGACTGTTGTTGTTGTTGTCTTGGTGTGGTCTGGGACTGTTGTTGTTGTCTTGGTGGGGTCTCCGACTGTTGTTGTGTTGCCTTGCCCCAAGCTTGCATTTAGTGTTGATAAACCGCCACTAATTTATATCCAGTAGACTCTCGTTTCTTCGCGCGAATTTTCCCCGGATGTCTATGTCAAGATGACGGAGACTTGTGTTGCCTCCGAAACGTCGTGATTTTTATTTTATTTTTATTAATTTTAATTTAATTTTTTACCTACGTGACTTTACCGAAAGAACTAAGAGTATGAATCATTGCAGTCACGAAAGCTTCAAATCTAGAAAGAAACAAATAATTTAGGGTTATAAATTATTTTTAAGCTTCTCTGCCATGTCAAAGTTTAAAAAAGTACAAACTCACAATTGGAATGACCAGATAAGTCGCTCACAATGAAGCACAACTGATGACGATTTCAATTATTACTCTTTCGATTGAGAATGTTCGACCGACGGATGATGCACATGCTCAGTGATAATATGAATTTCCTGTCACCCACCCAGCAGAAGATTCGGCCCCCTAATTTGATGATAGCATCGCCACAACCAATCAACATCAATCAAATTCGGCCCCACTAAGTGAATGATATCAGAGCCATAGCCAATCATCACTCCAACTCAGCCCACTAATTGGATGATAGCAGAGCCATAGCTAATCGATATATGGGGAATCCTGGTGGTAGCTATGAAGATGTTGACTAGCTAGCCGGGTATGCAGGAGTCCATGGGTTCGATCCCGACCCTGACATCACGGTGGCTAGGAGATGTTAACTATCTCGCCGGGTATAGACGATGTTGTGGGTTCCATCCCAGACCCTGACGCCTTGCTGCTGTATATTTGGAATCTCTCTCCCCGTGGTCGCGTGGATTTTTCTACAGGGTCCTCCAGTTTATCCCTGCCACATTTAGAATCAACATCACCACGCGTTCCGAGTCTTTGTTTGCTGCTATAAATTCCTAAGTGACGATGATATCAGCCACTTCGTAGAGCTGCGATCATTTGTGATGACCAGAGTCGCTTCTTAAAAAGAGCTACAGAGCTCAGCTGGTACGTAACATTGTTTAGTTTATGGGTCTATATGGATATCTGTGTGTCTCTGTGCACTTCTATTTGCCTCTATGGGTTTCTATGTGCCTCTGTGGGTCACTATGTATCTCCATGAATCTTTATGCGTCTACATTTTTTTGCTGCCGCTATAAATGTCCACGCCAATTGGTTGAGCTGCTATCATTGGGTGTGGTGGCCAAGGGTCGCCTCTGAACAAACAGCAGTTCAGTGGTGGCAGCCTTACACGTGGTTAAATAAATGCATATGTTGGTTTAGTCTATAATTATGTAAGTGTATCTATAGGTTTCTATCAATCTCTATGGATTCGCCACTTTCTCATTTACCGTTGTGCATTTTTTGGTCCTAATTTTTTTTATCTTTGGGATTCGAAATGGACGTAGTTTTAGTTTAAATGGCGTATTTTGAGAACGTGTTGACGGACGCGTGCTCAAAGTGATTGTTTTTACGTTTCCTGTTGTCTGCAGATACTTTCCTCTGAAAGTGCGACGATAAGCAACGGGCTACAAGAGGTAAGGTGCAAACAAAAATGTCCGGCCACCAGGAATATTGTAGGGCTCATCAATTGCCCCCAGCATCTCTAAGCGCCCTAGATAACTTTTCAAGTGGGACGATTCACGTGAACATTACATCCAGCTCAGCACTTGCACCCATTCCCATCCACCCCACTGTGTGCGGCGTTTTTTGAAGTGGGGTGGGCAGGGTTATCGCAAATTCCAGTATCCGCCATTAGCCACGAAGTGACGGTGACGTCACCACGGTGCCTGTGCCAGGCCAGGTGCACTTTGAGGCCACGGGAATTTTCGAAGACTCGCTGCTGACAGGAGGTCTCGGGAGAGACCCAGCAGGTGCCATGGGTTGGCTGACTGAGATGACCGGTAGATGCACCAGCAGCTGTGCCCCCTACTGCGCCAGGCTAGGTGCAGGAGGTCACAGACAGATCCAGCTAGTGCTATGGGTTGTCTGACTGAGATGACTGGGCGACGCACCACTAGCTGTACCCCCTACTGTGCCAACTTGCAGCACTTTATCCGCCCTTTTCTCCACTCGTTGTTATGAGCGTCGCTCCTGTGCCCTCAGTTATTGCGCACACGTAAACACACACATACATATACTGCCTTCAAAAGTGAAGATTCCCCCATTTGAGGCTGGGTCGACCTAGAGGAACCCCTCAGCCCCTGGGTTACAGATATTCGTCCTGTAACTCGATGGCACGGGTGAAGGCAGAATACTTTGGTTGTTACATTCTCGTCTTTAATGTTTTTTTTGTCCACACAGGTTATCAAAGGCGGATGTAACGAAACGACGCACTACTTGTCAAGACGTGGCATCTGTTGTGAGCTCTGCCAAGCAGGTAATGCGCAAAGACATAAAGGCCTGACTCAAATACCACTATTGAAAGGTTTTAATGTGGGCACTTTGAGCTTCTTTGGCACCGCACGTAGCCAACCGTGGCTAATCGGAGGTGCAGTTTTGAGTCGATAGGCAGTGTTTAATATATATGGGTAGTGTTAGTCTATGGGCATTGTTGAATTTATATGGGTAGCGTTGGTCTATGGGCATTGTTGAATCTATGTGGGTCGTGTTGAATATATATGGGTAGTGTTAGTCTATGGACAATGTTGAATCTATATAGGTAGTGTTAGTCTATGGACAGTGTTAAATCTATATAGGAATGTTAGTCTATGGGCAGTGTTGAATCTATATGGGTAGTGTAAGTATAATGGCATTGTTGAATCTATATTCCTAAGTGGAACGGTGCTCGAGTCTGGAACACAGCAAGGTGGTGAAGGGCAACAAACACCAAAACCTTTTGATTTGTATTCTCGTTCAGTCGATGCGTCTGTTTCCCTCCCACACCCACCCACCACCTATGCTGCCGCCTTGTAGGTAGCAAGAAGGTGATGGATTGCGAATCCAACATGAGCGGCACGTTTTGTACGAGTTGCCGCGCGGGAGAAGGCTACACGGATGAACCGAACAGCTCCAACGAGTGCAAGAAATGCACCGTTTGCAACGTGAATTGTAAGAGGGGTGGGTGGTTGTTTGTGGACACGACGTGAACCCGTTCACAAAATGGAGGGGACTGGTTTGGAGAAATCGGGGGGTTTGCTTGATTCATGCAACACTCGCAATCAATCTCGCCAACTGGGCGCCATTGCAGCAAGGGAGATGGTAACTACCTCGCCTGATACACGGGAGGTCGTGGGTTTGATCCCGAGCCTGACGACACCTGCTATATATTTGTAGTTGGCATGTCTCTCTTTCTCTCTCTCTCATGTCTCTCTTTCTCATCATCATCACAGTGGCTATGAGATGTTAACTACCTCGCCTGGTACGCAGAAGGTCCTGAGTTTGCTCCCAACCCTGACAATGCCTGCTGCTGCACATTTGGAGTTTGCGTCGCTCTGCATCACCGCTCGTCGCTCCCGCATCACCGCGCTTTGCCCTGCATCCGAGGCCGTTCCATTCTGTATGTCCGTGTACGTGAGCAGTTCTGCTGCATGCGCAGACGCTGTCACAACGTACTACCCACGTGCGGTGGTGGTGTTGTTCCGCAGCCGAGGACACCGAGAGCAGATGCACCATCAGGCAGGACACTCGCTGTCGCTGTAAAGACGGCTTCCAGAGGGCTGCCCCATCGGACCCCTGCACGGAAGTGAATGGAGACGCAGGTTCGGACGACTGGTCGCCGCACCCACGCGGCTCTAACGCACTCACAATCTACGCTGAGGGGTCGGGGAGGGGATCGGGAAAGCTGCGCGGGAAAGATGAACGACGACCATGATGAGAAGTGTAGTGTATAGTGTAGTGTGGAGTTTAGTGTATAGTGTAGTGTATCGTATAGTAGAAAGTAGTGTAGTGTATAGTGTAGTGTATAGTAGTGTATAGTGTATGTATAGTGTCGTGTTTAGTATAGTGTATAGTAGTGTAGTGTATATTGTAGTGTAAAGGAGTGCAGTATATAGTGTAGTGCATAGGAGTGTAGTGGATGGTGTAATATATAGAAGTGTAGTGTATAGTGTATTGTATAGTGTCGTGTAGTGTATAGTGTAATGTATAGTAGTGTAATGTATAGTCGTGTAGTGCATAGTCGTGTAGTGCACATTGGTGTATAGTGTAGTGTATAGTGTAGTGTATTGTTGTGTAGGGGGCAGTGGCGACTCCTGCAAAATCTCTCAGGGGGGGGCAAACGTCTGGATGATTGATAAGGATAAGGTCCACCCATGCAATGGATAAATTAACAGCTTAAGCATGTAAAGGCAACTTCACTTCTTTAATATTAATGAAAAATAAAGTGACTCTTACAATACATCTTGTTTGTTTCTATACTCACTATTATTACAATCAATTCAGTTTCTTTTATTAAAGATTCCACTAGGTGGCGACAAATAATATTGTTGACTGAAACGTGCTTACGTATGATGACGTAAGCACGTTAGTGCGAGCCCTCCCGGAAGCCATAGAGAATAAATTGCAGCGCCCGCCGTTCGAAAAAAAACATCTTTGAATATAAGTCTATGGGAACACTCTGGGCGATTCTCAGCCGGATTGAAATTGCCCAAAAAGAGGCGGTACTCCACAGAACGTGACATGACGCTGATTGGACTATATCCAGAGGCACAGTAACGGCTCGCGTAACTCTGTGGTTGAATGAGATTGGTGGTGCGTCGCCCAATCGCCCTAATGAAGAAACCGCCCCTGGTAGGGGGTAGTATTGTCGTGTACAGTGTAGTGTATAGTGTCGTGTATAGTGTAGTGTATAGTGTAGTGGTGTGGCTTGCACGAGGAGGAGGGATCTGAGGAGCTATGAAGCTATTTCTTCACAGACGTCCCGGTGAGGCACACGCGGTGAGCGAGTTACAGGAACGAACACACGTATACACGATAAGAATTCAGACCAGAGGACAGTCCCACACCACACCAAGACAATAACAACAGTCCAAGACCACACCAAACAACAACAGTCCCATACCACACCAAGACATCAACAACTCGATAAAATTACACATTCTAATGTAACTATCGGTGATGTACACGTGGCCAATGATCAACGTTACAAATAACATTTGCCAATGCGATTTGTAGCATCATGAGACCTCCCTTGGCACTCAAAATCTAAGAATAGGTTTTAATCTTTCTGGCAGTAAAACAGGAAGTGTGTTAAGATATTAAAACATGTGGACCAATCAGTTTGAAAGGCAATGAGCATGTTTTGTTTGCATGCTCACCACCAGTACAGTATATGTGGTGAATGCAATAACTTGACTCCTTGCATAAGGTATTTGTTTGGTGATTTAACATCTTAACACAACTCCTGTTTTGTTGCCAGAAAGGGTCAAACTTATTCTGCGATTTGTAGCGTTGATCATCCGTTGTGTATGTCGGGTTTAGAGCAGGACACAACAAAAAACCTTCGTGTTGCAAGTGCTAAGTGTGAAGGCCTACCACCCATACCCCTACCCCCAATCCATTCCCATCTCTCGCGATCTACCAACAACTGCAGCTGCTCAATTCTAAGTGGCAGTGACGTACCCACTGCGCCTGTGCCAGGCTAGGTGCACTCTTCGGGCCACGTGAGGTGTAAAAGTCTCCCGTGACCTCGTTGCCACGAAAGAGAGAAGCTGATGGCAATCACACCGTGACAATTCACTGCACCAGTGGGGGTTCTTAGCCTGCAGGGGGGGGGGGGTGGCGGGACATGGCCAGATTTTTGTTTTAGAATGTGAATCATCGAAACACAAATTAAGCACGGGGCACGTTAGGTTACAACTTACTTTGTTTTGTCAAATTCTATGTATTTATTACGCTACAATCGACACTACACTATACACTACACTACTATATACAAGTACACTACTACACTACACTACTATTCACTATACACTACATACCATACTACACTACACACTTCACTATTATACACTACACTACTATACACGACACTAAACACGACAATATACACTACACTATACAACTACACTACGATATAACTACACTACTATATCAAGGACACTACTATACAACTACAATATTGCAATACTACACGACACTACTAGACACTACACCAGGGGCGGTTTCTTCATTAGGGCGATTGGGCGACGCACCACCAATGTCATTCAACCAGAGTCACGCTAGCCGTCACTGTCAGCCTCTGGATATAGTCCAAGCAGCGTCATGTCACGTTCTGTGGAGTACCGCCTCTTTTTGGGCGATTTCACTACGGCTGAGAATCGCCCCGAGTGGCCCCATAGACTTACATTCAAAGATGTTTTTTTTCGAACGGAGGCGCTGCAATGCATTCTCTATGGCTTCCGGGAGGGCATGCACTAACGTGCTTACGTCATCATACGTGCTAACGTCATCATACGTAAGCACGTTTCATCCAACAATATAATTTATCGCCACCTAGTGGAATCTTTAATAAAATAAACTTGAGTGGTTTGTTTTAATAGTGAGTATATAAACAAACAAGATGTATTGTAAGAGTCACTTTATTTTTCATTAATATTAAAGAAGTGAAGTTGCCTTTACATGCTTAAGCTGTTAATTTATTCATTGCATGGGTGGACCTTATCCTTATCAATCATCCAGACATTTGCCCCCCCTGAGAGATTTTGCAGGAGCCGCCACTGCACTACACAACTTGACACTATACACTACACACCAGACTACTATACAATACTATACACTACACTGCACACTACACGGCACACGACACTACTATACACTGCACACATACTACACTATACTACTTTACACTACACTCCTATACACGACTATACACTCCACTATACACGACTCTACTATATGTGTACGATCCTCAGACGTTGCTGGAGCTATCGCCGGTGTTGTCGTGTTCCTCATTCTACTTGTGGTGACCGTGGGCCTCCTTTACTACAGAATCCGCCATAAACGCTTCCCCTGGGGTAAGTCGCAGTGGCGAGGAGGATGTTGACTCCCTCGCCTGGAGGTCGTTGGTTCAATGCAGGACCCTGACGATGCCTGCTGCTGTATATTTAGAGTTTGCATGTCTCTCTGTCATCATCATCACGGTGTAGTGTAATGTATATTAGTATACTGTATTGTAGTGTAGCGTATAGTAGTGAATGGTATAGTGTATAGTGTAGTATACTTCTTCAGCTCACCAGTGCGTTGGAGAGTAAATCCACAACATTTACAATTTTAGTACCATCCTCCTTGAGTGGGTGTGATATTACACTTTAAATTTGCCTTTTAAGCCATATGAAAAAGAGAATAACATGATAATCATCGTCATCATCAACATAAGCCCATCACGACAAGTCTATATGATGTAATGTATAATTCTCAAGCACATATATGTGAGAATGTTCTATAATAATGTATTTGTCTCTCTTATATAGGAAGAAATCCTGTTACAAGTGAGAACATAGCATTGAATAATGAAGAGCGTTTGAATGTAAGTCATTCCACCTCGCCAAGTCTGTGAGCTGACCAAAAACACTCCTGTTATTTGTGTTCTTGCTGAATGAAAACCTCAGCAGAACGCGTGAGTCCCCAGGGTCATTTGCCCGTCCTGTATCTCGATGGTCAGCATGGGTCGGTGAAGCATTAGGCGTGGCAGCACTCGTCATTATAATCTGCAGCAACCGGTCCGTGTTGACTCTCCCAACGAGGTCCCTCGAATCTTCGGACTTCTTTCTAAGGAATCTGAGGTCGAGGATCTGATCCTGGGGTGATTGGGCCGAGTGAGTGGGTGGATGGGTATGTGAGTGAGTGGCTGAGTGTGCATGAGTGAGTGAATGACTAAGTGGGTGAGTTAGTGAGTGAGTGGGTGTGGTTAAGTGAGTGGGTGTATGGTTGAGAGTGAGTGGGTCAGCGAGTGAGTGGGTGTATGGTTGAGTCAGTGGCTGATTGTGTAAAGCAGCATTTACCCACCTAGTTCTGGCCATCTACCCTTCATGTTCTGGATATTCCCTGTCTTCCAAACACGGTGGTGCATGGGGATTTATGGAGTAAATGCGCCACTTCGTGTGTAGTGTTATTACTCACGTGATTATGTGGTCAAAACACCCACTGGATTCCAGGCTACTGTTAAAGATGACGTCACGGACGAAGGAAAAGAGAAGGCGGGGCGTGAGAGAGGGAACGCCCAGGAGGGGAGTGGTGACGTCACCGGATGAGGCGGGGCGATTGGGGGGGCGGCTTCCTGGTAGAGTTTGGAGTGGAGTGGTCCGCACGTGGCGTGAGCTCGTGCCGAAAACAGAAAAGCTGTGTCGTCTCAACCTTCGTCTGGTGGCCTCATTACACATTGAATGTATCATCATTTCCTTCTTTTAAAAGGCAATTAGCCGTTGTTTCTTCTGTAAATATCCTTTAAAAAAATGTTGAGCCAAAATGTACGGTTGCATTTTCGTCTATAATCAAAGCACTCGGCATATCTTCAGGCGAGCATCTTTCCCATCATGGTGTTCAGTGATGATGGAGCTATGCCTTGCAAGACACAAGATGCGCAATTGGCAAGTGTGAATAAAGCGAACGGAAAGACAACCCGAGTACGAGTCCTACAAATATATGGAGGGGGAGGGGTGGAGAAATTGTCCAGCATTCTCGGGGGAGATCAGTTGTGGAGAGAGTGGAGAGGTTTTCCGTACCTGGGCATTCCATGGCTGTACTGGAGGAATTCCCATCTGGTTAAGGTAAAATGGGAGGCTGATCGATGCTCGGGTGCGGTCAAGCGATGGCTCCCTATTGGTCAGCCGTGTTGTGTGAGATGATGATGATCTGGCGATTGCTGCTCACTCACTTGCCGTGCCTTTACTCTGACAGAGTGCAGATGAATTCATCGGTGAAATGATCACGGAAGATCAAGAGGGCAACTGGAAGGACGTCAAGAGAGAGTTGCCAGAGTTGCGAGAGTGGATCGGCAAAACTCCCTCCCTTTTCCTGCACGAGCTGAAGAGGAGGAATGTGGTTACGGAAGAGGAGTACTGGAGGGCGTTTACAATCCCCGACGCCGCCAAGCGCATGGACTCAATCCTGTTGCCCGTCATGAGACGAGGGGAAGGCGAACGCCGACAGCTGCTGGAGATACTCGAACAGCAGCGGAGCAGAGAACAGCATTTCCTGGACATGCTGAAGACGAGCCGTGCGTACACTTTACACACTCGTCAGCATTGAAATCCATTACTCGTAGCCTTTTTTCACTTTTTCAGGCCGGAGCACTTAGTTATAATAATTTAATTAAATATTGGGACATTCATGCTAATTATATTCCATGACGCTGTACAAATCCTATTAGAATATAGCAATTACCGAGCATTTGAACACTCTCAGAAAGTAAAATGATAATAATTTTATAATAATCAAATGCATGTCACCAAAACTAAAAAGACACAAACAACAATGACAAAAAAGTCATCACAACAAAGAAATTAGTCCACTAAGTCTCAGCATCAGAGGCCCACAGTCCCAGCGTCTCACTCAAGCGGCAAATCCTTCACAGGTAGGGCAGTGGTGGAGTTGCCAGCAAAGTTGCGACTAATTTAGGCCGATCTCAGTGGACACTGGATACAAATCATACTCATCCCCTTTACATCATCATCGTCAGCCAAGGTCAATCCACTGCTGGATGAAGGCCTCCCCAAGACTTTAATACCTCCCACGACCCTGTTATGCAACGATCCACTTAGCACTCGCACGTGAGGTGATATAATCACCGGCAGTAGCTCCATGCATATATGAACATACATCTGCAGTTCGATGTAGCTTGGGGCAATGCAATAGTTTGAATACATTTCTGAAAAAGTAAGCGTAGTATTCATCAATTGTCTGCTTGCATTCCCGGGAGCCTCGATAACACTGTGAAACATTTTAAAAACAATTGCCCCTGGGTAGTAAGTGTTATTTTCTAATTGCATATGCCTCAAAAGTACAGAAAATGGCTATTTATTCCCCACAAACTTTTGTGACCAGGACAGTGATATTTAGAAATTTACCTATTTTCTAGAATATTCCATATAGATTCAGTGTTGAATAAACTTGGGGTAAATTCTATAACATTCGATATCTTTCCAGTAATATAAATAGTATAATACCCTAGCCTACCAGTTCAGTTTAGTTCCAGCTGCCTAAGTGGATGCATATCTGGATTTTTCTGAGATGGCATCAAGAGGCTGCAAACATCTGTCAGATGCATTTTGCGATGTCTGCGGCCAATTTATCAAGACAATCAATGTTGAAGTAACATGGCACGGGCACCACGTGCTCCGATGCTGCCGCGGTGTAAAGGTTTGGTACATGACGAGGCAATCCCACTGGCTACATCACAATGAGTGGTCATCGGTAGTGGAGTAAACTAAACTAAAACAATTATTTTTTAACCGAAGCTATTTAATTTTACAAGGTAAAGCCCCACTGAGCTGCTATGTAGTAGTTCTTTTTCAGAAGCGACCTGGCCACAAATAACAGCTCAAGGAAGTAGATTATCCATGATCACTATGTGGTCATTCATAGTAGAAGCCAAATACTCTGAACTGAGCTATCTAACTCTTTTTCAGAAGCGAGCTGGCCATCACAAATGATAGATCAACCAAGTGGCTGATATCATCATCACGTGGAAATTTGTAGCAGCCTAATGCTCTAAACGGGTAATATTGATTCTAAATGTGGAGAAAATTCCACGGGGAGAGAGAGACACACAGACTCCAAATATAGAATAGGAGTCAGGGTCGGGATTGAACACGTGACCTCATACATAACAGGCGAGGTAGTTAACATCTCCTAGCCACTGTGGCACACGTCACCAGCTTGGAATGGAGGGCAAAATATCCTCACGAAGGGGGCTCTATAGCTGCTTCTAGTCGAGATCCTTCCACCAGCAGTGGCGTGGGCAAGAAATACCCAGGTGCACCTTTGCCTCTCATTGCGACCACTTAATCACGTCTGACGATAGTGAGAAAGAAACTGAGTCGTGATTGTAAAGATTTACACAATAATTTGTTTATCTTGCAGATGTGTGCTCGCCCACTCTGAACCCCAACTCAGCACATCGATGGCTTACAATTTCTTCCGATCTCAGGACAGTCACGTGTAACAAGGAAGATCAGCCTTACTCTGATCACGCAGAGAGGTTTGAGTGGTGGCCAATAGTCCTCTGCTTCGAGAACTTCTCGTCGGGTGACCACTACTGGGAAGTGGACGTGAGAGCCTCGGAAAACTGTTCTATAGGCGTCGCACGTGGGTCGATTCCTCGGAATCGTCAAGAAAAGTCTGGCAGGCTGAGCTGGAATGAGCAGTCTTGGGCGTTCGTTCAATGGGATTCAAATTATTCTGCAAGACATGATGACCAATGCAAAGCTTATCTGGAGATTAAGCATTTGCAGAGAGTAGGCATTCGCTTGGACTTTAACGCACGAAAGCTTTCGTTTTACAACGCCAGCACCATGGAGCTCTTGCACTCATTTGACGACATTTCAAGTGGGCCGCTCTTTCCGGCTTTCCACGTGAAGTCGGGCTCGGTCGCGATTTACGAAGGTGAGTACAAGGAAATCCTTGGCACTTACTTGTTGTGTATTCATACCCAGTAGGGAAAAAACGGTTCAAAATCGTCGCTGCTGAGTGTGCATGCAGGCGATGTAGCCACAGCAGTAGAGCACGTGAACATCTCCTTAGTTAATCCACTGCTGGATGAGTGCCCACTCAAATCCTATGGCTCAGTCGTGGAGGTTAATTGGCCCAACTTCACCCTGCTATGTCTATGTGCGGTGGGGGTAGTGAAGGTGAGGGAGTCTAGACGCGAGGTAATAGCAGAACACACCCACAGCGGTGGTTCCTGAAACACTGCGGCAGTGTTCGTGTTACCACTCGGGAAGCGAAGAAGGCAGATTGTCTCAATCTGAAACAAACAATCAACGATTACAATTTACAATTGTCTGAAATTTCCTATCGAGGCTTGATTTTGGTATTTTTTCTTTTCAAATATACTTCTAAAATCGGGAGCACAGATGCCGAATGATGAAAGCGGAAATTAAGCAAAGCCAAAAAAAATACAAAAAGTGATGGAGGAGGTGGCTGTTCTAAATTATACTGGGAGAATGTATAACGCAAAGAGTGGTGGTGGGCACATTGATGGCAGTAGGAGACAGAAACGGAGATTTCAGTGATTTCAGTTAACGTGCAGAAATATATTGCGAGAGTGAAATTGATTGTCAGCGCAGGACCATAATAAATGGTAGTCGCTTGGGGAGACCCCCCAGCAATGACTTAAAATGAATGTATCATGATGATAATAATCGTGATGAAGGCATTAAACAATTGCGAAGTTAGAACTCAAATTTGTTTTGTTAATTCTTACAAATATTTTAACAGCTCAATCATTGAAGAACCTGGCTGTGGATGAGAGCAGAGAAGACATTTGGATTTTTGATCACTTTGCAAACAGCGGAGATCATCGCCCAAACAACACCGATGCAGAGAAGGGTGACAGCAAAGATGCATTTCTCAGAACAACAACGGAGGAACCTCCGGTGGTAGAAGATTTGATCGGTAGGATCCCTGCAATGCTACATCACGAGTTGCTCGTCCAGGGTCTCATCACGCAATCCGAGCTCTCAGAAGTCTATTCGATGCCCTGTGCGTCAGAACGAGCTGACTTCATCATAAGCTGCCTCGATCGCAAACAGGAAGAGAGCATGCAACTCCAAGACATTCTGCGTGAACATCGTGAAAAGCAAGAGTCATTCCTGAAAATGAGGAACGAGTCGAGTACGTGATATGCTGTACACGCCACACAACGTGCATTGCTGAGTGTATTAATGCATCATCTTTGTCACTCATCCCGAATGCTGATGGATGATGAAGAAAGATATCCATATGAGATGTGAACCCTTAATACGGTGCAATGAGTAATCGTTTAGTGCGGTAGATGCGTTGCTTAAAAGCGTCACGTTAAGCAAAATGCGTTCATGCATTGTGGCAGTAAACATGGAAAAAACCCACGAGTATCAATCTTTATCCTGAATGAGGAATCCGATGAGCAATTAAGCTCTTTTTCACAGATATCCAGTGGGGACATGGGGTTAACACCAAACAGTAAGTATGAACCAGGTAACGCGACATCCCCATATTAATGGATTCCGGATGAAGATGAATCCAGTTGCTGTACTGCCGTACCCTGGCATGGCAGCAGGTGGCGACTTCGTCGTCCTTGCGTCGGCAGATTTATGAATCTGTGTGGTCCAGCAACCCTCACCTCCAAAGTGCTGGATTACAGGCGACGCCACTGCTAACGTTCAGACAATTTGGTGGACAATTCTAGATTTGAAGCTTTCGTGACTGCAAGGATTCATATTCTTAGGTTTTTTCGGTAAAGTCACGTGGGTAAAAAATTTGAAATAAATTTTTTTTACCTACGTGACTTTACCGAAAAAACGTAAGAATTTGGTGGACAGTTTACTGAGAGTGAAATTCGGTCAGTCGGTTGATATATTGGCCTTTATTTGATTTGCCTTCCATAGTCAGGGCAGGAACCTAGGACAGGAATGTAGGAACCCCTCATAAAGACTACGTCAGCTGTGTTAAGTGCAGCCCGGCACGCTGATGTTTATAATTCTTACCGACATTTTTTGCAAATTGCAAAGTGTGTTTCTCAAAAGTAATCAATGTTCGCTTAACACAATATTTGCATTATCGTTTACAGGCACTTGCTCGCCGACTCTGAACCCAAACACGGCACATCGGAACCTCAAGATATCTGCCGACTTTAAAACCGTCAGGACCTCCACACACACCCAACCTTACCCTGACAACTTAGGCAGGTTCGACCACTACCGAGTGGTCATTTGCTCAGATAAATTTTCGTCGGGTCGCCACTACTGGGAGGTGGACGTGAGAGGTTCTGATAAATTCAACATCGGTGTCACATATGACGCGATACCACGGAGAGGTGATGACGAAGCCTGTAAAATTGGGTGCAATGAAGTTTCCTGGAGCCTTAAGAAAAGGGACAACGCCTACACGGCGCTACATAAAGAGACGGAAACTAAATTGTCGGTGCGAGATGCTCCCCAAAGAGTCGGTGTTCACCTGGACTGGGAGGCGGGCGTCTTGTCATTCTACAGCGCCGACTCCATGTCGCTGCTGCATCGATTTCACGGACAATTTGATCGAGAGCTGTACCCTGCAATGGCCGTGCTGCGTAAAAGTCTCTCAATATGCCCGTTGCTGTACTCAGACGCTCGTCGTTAGAGATGAGAGGCTACTATTAGAGCGGTCGCCCATGCGACCCCTCTATGTATGTAGAGTAATTCGCTGGCCAACTGCGAGGGTTCAGGTTCCTGAAAAACCCTCGTGGTTGGTAAAGTTACAGGGGGCCTATGGGTAGTAGGGGGGTAGGGGAACCACGGCCTTGGTTATATTCCTCATAGCTTAACTAAGGTGCCTGTTAATTAACTAAACTTTGTTGATTTGAAGGTTTCGTGACTGCAGGAATCCATACCATTTGGTTCTTTCGGTAAAGTCACGTAGGTAGAAAATTAGAGATTACGACGTTTCGATCACAACACAAGAAATCGTCATCAGGTGAGACGGATACAGCAAAACTGCTTCGACGTTTCGATCGCTTGTGTTGTGATCGAAACGTCGTAATCTATTATTTTCTAACTAAACTACAGTATGTTACATTATGAATAAAATATAAATAAACATAGCATTAACTTTACTTACCTTTAACATTAAAGATTATTAGAATTAAAAAGTATTAACGATTATGATGACGATGACAATGAGATGATGGGGAAGGGCTGGTTAGAATGAGGAGGGGCTCAGCCCAGCCATGCTCTCTTCCTCCAGACCACAGAAGCAACTCACTCTCACCACTCGCTGCATGCTTGGGTCCATGATTAAGGGCAAAATTATTGTGCACCATGAAGTACTGTACAACAAAACAGACGGCCAGCTGATCAGTTGAGCAGATTTGTATTACATTTCGTAGTTCGCAGAGCTTACAAAACAACGGTATTGAAGTAAGTTTTTTTCATATTTTTTTAATATTAATCTGCTCATGTAGTATATCATACTGCGATGTTAAGCCACTATGTATAATGTAGTTTTTATGCGTTTGTAACCCGCGCGCACTGCCTCGGTTCTTCCTGGCCGTGATCGTCCTCTTGGGCACAGTGGGGGTGTTCAACAATAATTAACAAAATAACAACCGATAGAGGAACTCACCCCAGGCCAATGGGCAGCCGATTAGACTTTAAAAAGTAGGGCAGGGGCCTCCGGTTGACGAAAATATTGCTCGTCGATGATGGGTCCGGGAGGTGGAGGGGTTTGATCCGATCGTAAGGAAGGATTTGAACTGAAAAGAAAAATCGGGAAACGGAGTTGAGCCGGGAGGCGACGGAAAGTTTTTTAAAGGTGGCTCCGAGCATGAAATGGGGTAGAGCACGAGGAGTGGGGGACGCTTGAGGGAAGGGGTAAGCCATGGAGTGAAAAACCTTGTCCGGGCCGAGTGCAGGTCGCTATGTGTCTTCAATAAAGAGGCTCCGAGTAGGAGGTCCCGTGATGATATTCGGGCAACTTCACCTGTCCCCTGCCTAAAATATCGCTTGGAACTCCTCCCTTCATCAACTCTGCCTCGGTAACCCCCTTGGCTGCTTTCGGATCGTCACCAGGTGGGTACGTGAATTTGGTATTCAACGTTCTTTGGCTCTTTCGGTAAGGTCACGTAGATATAAAATAAAAAAATAAAAACTCACGACGTTTCGATCGCAACACAAGCGGTGGTCATCAGGCGCCTGATTTATTTTATAAAATAGGACACAAATTCGCGGTGTCATTTTTGTAATTTGTAAAACGACACTCGCGCACAGCGGGCCCACCCTTCCGATTGATGTCATGGTGAACTTGCAGTAGACCGAGCAGTGACGATAAGCAGCACCCGCGGTCGTGGAACCTCTGAAACGAAGTGGCAGGCACTGCCGCAAGACCACCTCCTCGCTGCACCAACACCGCAGTGGGTCAATCGATCGTTATTCTACGTGTCAAAATCGCCCTCGCCAAAGTAGGCATCGTGACACGTTAAAGCAGGACGGAGACGATAACGGCGGGGGCCATAGAACAACAAGAATGGAAGAAAAAAACTAAAACCCGTCACGACCACAGCGGCTAACACTGAAAGGGAAAAATAAAGTGCAACCATACGGAATCAATGTGGCGTGAAAAATGCACTCTTCGTAAATAAAATGAATGATAAATAGCTAACCAGTTGAAAAACAATAAAATTGGGATGCGAGTTCTCTTGGCTGGAGCTGCATTTGCTCCCATCGCGTAATTATCTCCTCCTTAACGCGATGTAATTTGATTTGGCACAAGCCGAGCGGACTTGGTGTTTTTGGTCCCGATGCGAGTTCACCACGCGTTGTACGACCGCCGTTTTCAAAGCAGTTCAGGGTGGTAAAATATTAAAGTGTTTCACCTGGGAAATGTCCTCCCGAGACTGGAACCTCTCGTTAGCAGGAGAGAGTGTCCAGGGCGCCGATTGACGCGTGGCATAAAAAAAACACAGGTCTCGCCGGTTCTGCCACTCAAACAAGCCATGCACAACGCATCCGGTTCAGTCTTTAAGCCACTGGAGCTTTGCACTTTCAAATAATCTAAAGTTACAAGTTCATTTCTTTAGAACCGCTTCTTGCTGTGTTTTAGTTTGTTGACTTTCCCCCACGCCTCCGATGAGCACGGTTGGCTACGTACGATGTGAAAGAAGTTCAACACACATACATAAACATACACGTATGCATTGTGGCGGCTCTTGAAATCAATCTAGATTTGAAGTTTTCGTGACTGCAGGGATCCATACCCTTTGGTTCTTTCGGTAAATTAAATAAATTAAATCACGACGCTTCGATTGCAACACAAGCAATCATCAGGTGTGAACACCACAGCAAAAAATGTTTTGCTGAAGTATTGAGTTTTTTGCTCTTGAAATATTGAGGGGGTTTTTTTACCGAATAAAAAAAAATGTCTCTTCTTGTTATTTGGTTGCCCGAGTCTCTCGTGGCGGGCAGAGAGTTGGGGAGGGCCACCAACGATACAACTTGGCCACATCTGCCGGCTGGGTCGTCCTTTAAACAGAGCTTCGTAGCTTGGTGGGCTGTCGTCAGCGAAGTAAACTTCTGATTCTTATGATTCTGAAGGGTGTGTGGGTGAGTGGGGTAGTGGATGAGAGAGTTTGTGTATTAGTGGGTGAGTCGGCGAGTGCATGGGTGAGTGAGTGTGTGTGAAGTTGGTGTAGAATTGTCGCGGTTAGCGCTACGCTGGAAACCCAAGTTTAATTCCCGCTCGCAGCCAACACCAGTGACGATTATCTGAACCGGTCCTGGGCCTCCCCTCGGTCGACTCAGCCTCAAATGACTACTTGGTATGGCGCGTCAAAACATCACCACTAGAGAGACAAAGGCGGCCGAGGGTGGTGCTGGCTGCCCACCCCCTTCATAGGTGCTCGCTAACAGCACTTTCCTCAACAGTGTGTAAAGGCAACACGGGGGATCTTTGTCTTTGTGTAATTGTGGATTGCTTTCATGTCCGCCCTTGAAAAGTAACTTATATATTGCAGCCACATTTTTGAAATGTGTGATGTTCATTCTAAATGTTTTAGGGGAAAACCGGACGACCCGGAGAAGAATTCAGAAAATCATGGAGATAGAGAGAAAGATGCAAACTACAAATATACAGCAGGTGTCAGGCTCAGAATCAAACCCAAGACCTCCTGTATACCGGGCGAGGCAGGTAACATCTTGCCAACGTGGCACCTAATGTATTGCTCTGCCTTACCATAGACACCAACTTGTGTGCTGAGCTGTGGAAGGATGAGTTTATCTCTCGATACTCATCTCGTAAATGAGCCACCGTGGCTCAGCCTCACTGATTTACATTAACAACGCTCATTCATTATAATGTGTATACATTTTTAAAGAGTAGTTTCCTTCGATAAAAAAAAAATGCATTTAAAGGTGTGTATATGTAGCCGTGTTCACCTTAAGGCTGCTGTTTGCACACCTAGAGGCGTGGCTTTACATTTCAGGCAGTATCTCGTGATGTCAATGATGATATAAGAGAGACATCCTGGATCAGCGTCTCTCTGAGCCACACAGCGAGCGATCCCAGCGAAGCCCATGGGTCACGACAAGCGCGACTCCCAGTGAGAGTGTGGATAGTGAGCTGCGCTGCTCCATCTGCCTGGGCACGTTCGTCTGCCCCTCCACGTTGAGCTGCAGCCACGCGTTCTGCCTGCGGTGCCTGGAGGCCGCCTGGGAGACGGCGAGCAGCTTCAGCTGCCCGCAGTGCCGAGCGGCGTTCCTTGTGCGACCCCAGCTGAGGAGGAACGTGGCCCTCGCCAACATGGTGGAGCGGCTCAGAGTTGGAGACGGGATGGCCACGGCCGTCGTGTGCGACAACTGCCGTGGCGGCCAGACCCCTGCAGTGAGGACCTGCCTGAGATGTGGTATATCCTTCTGTGCGACGCACTTGAGGCCTCACGTGGAGAATCCCAGGCTGAGAGACCACATCCTGGTGGCTCACATCGCGAACCTGGCGGAGCGACAGTGCCAGACGCACAGAAAGGAGCTGGAATTCTACTGCACAGTAGACAGCAGACTAGTCTGCTCAAATTGCACCATCGCAGGTGAACACACAGGACACAGGGTCCTGATGCTGCAGGAGGAGCAGGAGACACGGAAGGTGAGGCCCTCAGAGCGAGACACCACAACACGATCTGACCAAGCTGTCACCGGGCTGCACAACATGTCATGAAACAAACTTAGTTTTGCCTCACGTAGAGAATCCCAGGCTGAGAGATCACGTCGTGGTAGCTCCCATCGCGAACATGGCGGGGCGACAGTGCCAGCAGCACAGACAGAAGCTCATTCTTTACTGTGAACAAGACGAGAGCCCGGTCTGCACACTCTGCACCGATGCTCAGGAACATAGAGGGCATGAGGTCGTTCCAGTGGAAAATGCACAACAGACAAGACAGGTGAGATATACATTGATGATAATCCAATTTCCTGCTACTAGAGAGTCTGTATTTTATAATTTATATTTGCACATTATTAGGCAAGTCCTGCTGTGTCAGCATTGTGACAGCCAATCAAATAACTTTGGGCAACACTGATTTGAACGGATGGCAAAGCTGGGTGTTCCATGGTTTAGTCATAAGACAGAGCACTTTGTGGCATGGCTGGCAAAGATTTAAAATACACTTGGCGTGATAAGATTCGTACGCGGAGAGTACCAATGAGAGAAATTTAGAGTAACGCGAGATGCTTCACACGCGAGACGCCTCAAAAATGCATTGACCGTGGACTTACAAAGAGGCAAGCGGAAGGCCACTCCAGTGGGAGAGGCGAGGCCGTCAGGCACGGTTTGATCGTCGATTGGGGCAGATTTAGATTTGATTCTGTTACAAGAGTTCGTGTAAAAAAATGAAACACCGCCTCTAACATAGACGCCGCTCATTTGCATTGCGTGACAGAACGTTGGCATGCAAAGTGCTCTGTGGAGATATCGGGGGGGGGGGGGTGGTTATGGTTATCGGTTCCGCTAGATTCCATTGTTTGGCAAAACTGGAGAAGACCCGAGCGTGCAAGTGGGGCACCCCTTCAATGAACCTCGCTGTGATCCGACCACCTACCTGGGACAGGAATATTGTGCTGCCCACCGAAGACCACCTCGCAGACTGGGAGGTAGGACATTTCAAAAGCGCGATGATGATTATCTCTGGGCAATCCAGGAAACCTGCCTGCAAGGCTCCGGGCTGAAGACATGGGCCAGATGATGATGATGACAATGATGGGAGTCACCAAACACCGCGTATTTGTCTACCCCGTGAATAGGAGGCGTTCAGACGCGAGATGACGGGGAGAGAGGAGAAGAAGACTTTGCTTGAATCACGGACACAGCAGCTCAGGGGTGACTACAATCGCGTGCAGGTACAGAGATACACACAGATACACACACAGACACACACACACGTGAATATTCTCGAGAAATCCTCCTCCATTCGTTCTCAAAATTTACATCATATGCCTCTTCATACGGAGTCACGAGACCGTGGCCGTGTCGAAGTCCTTCTCGAAGTCGCATCGCGCTGTTGCGTTTTGTGTCGAGAGCGCTCCGTCGAATATCCCCACGTAGGAGTCTCTGCGTGGGACCAAGACGCGGATCTGCCGAGAGTTTGAGCGCCGGAGGGAGCAGCTGAGGCAGGAGAAGAGGGAGGCGCTGGAGCGCGTGGATGAGGAGGGCCGCTCCGCGCTGTCCCGCATCCAGGCGGCCATCGATCGCTACGAGAGCACAGCACGCGGCCTAGAGCGGGAGATCAACCAGCTGCTCGCCGCACTCGCCGTGCAGGACCCGCTCACATTCCTGCAGGTGGCACCACCTCCATTCACTCGCCGCGGTGGCTAGGAGATGTTAACTACCTCGCCTGCTATGCAGGAGAGCGTGGGTTCGACCCCGACCCTGGCGATGCCTGCAGTATACAGTCGACCCTTTTGCATCGCGGCTTTCCCCATTGCGGTTCCGATATATCGCGGGGTCGGCATAAGAAATTAAATGGGAATTTTTTGGGAGTTTTTCCGAGTTTTGAGAAAGCCGCAAAAGTTTAGTAACTGGAGGTCCTCGCTTCGCTCGTCAAAGGGACTAAGGTGACCAAACAAAACTACGCGGTTTTTCCAGATCGCAGGAGGCCTGCGCCCCTAACCCCCGTGATGTGGAAGGGTCGATTGTATTTAGAGTTTGCGTTTCTCTCTCTCTCCCCCCGTAGTCGCGTAGATTTTGTCTCCGGGTCCTCTGGTTTTTCCTCTCCACATTTAGAATCAACATCACGCGTTTAAAGAATTTCGCTGCTAATGCAAAAGTCCACGTGATAAGCCAATTCGTTGAGCTATCATTCGTGGCCAAGTCGCTTCTGAAAAATAGCGACATGGCCAAGTGTGCCTTATCTGGTAAAATACAAAGTTGAGTTTATTCAGAGTTCGAAACATGAGTTGTCGAACTTTTATTTAACCATTTGTTTAGGTGCTAGAGTAGACCTGCAGACAGTGGCTTTGTTGTTTGTTGGGGTCTTCCCGTGTCCAGTTAAACGAACCTTGTTTTTGATGAAAAAATAGGAATAGGCTTAACAGTACAAAGGCTGCAAGTAT
The DNA here is from genome assembly GCF_965212315.1 of Lampetra planeri. Classification (NCBI taxonomy): domain Eukaryota; kingdom Metazoa; phylum Chordata; class Hyperoartia; order Petromyzontiformes; family Petromyzontidae; genus Lampetra; species Lampetra planeri. The sequence continues at coordinate 9,306,260 of NC_136151.1, read as the reverse complement.
CAAAGAAGGAATATCTCTGGTTGAGAAGTGATGCCTTGCAATAGGTATCTGTTTGGTGTTTGAACATCTAAACATCTATTTTAATTCACAAAAAGGATAAAGCTTCTTCTTAATGTTTTCATAATTTCGATATTGGCATTTAGGTTCCATAGATAACCCTGTTTGTGCACCATTCTCCGTTTGTGGATATTTGTTAATTCCTTGATGTCAGGCTCCACTGTAAACAGGAGGTGACTATGTGGATGATGCGCATCTGTTTAGGATGTCATTGTTAACGTGAAATGCGGGTTTGTGTTTTTTCAGGATCCCCTGCATGAGAGTCTCAGGTTAGTACCAACCCAGACTCAAACTCGAGCTCTGTCTGCCACCTCGTGGACAAATCAGCGAACGGTCGTGATGTGAATCCTGATAAACGCAAATGTATGCAGTTGTAATCCCATATGGTCAATTGTATCCCATATAGACAGTCCTCGGGTTACGGACGTAATTTGTTCCTGAGACTCGTTCGTAAGTCGAACGGTTCGTAAGTTGTAAAACAGTAATGCACTGTATTTAAATGCCGACACGGTCAGTGTTATAAAATGTGTTACGGTTCAATAAAAATTAACCCGTAAAAACAAAGTTTTTCACTATAAATCCTTTATATGCGTGGCGGCGAGAGTCCTCTCGTCCTCTGGCTTGAGATGGCTGCCACCTATGGGTCAGATGATTGCCTGCCACCATTAAGCAATTGGTAATTAAATATAAAAAAAAATTCCTAAAAAGTGTAAAATTTAGGAAAAAAATTTTCACGAAAATAAATTGTCACGCACAACGAGTCTGTGTGCAAAATGTCAGCTCGATTGGATCACGGGAAGTGGGTTAAAAAACGACCGAAAGATTTGCACAGTCGTAAGCGCGCAAGCAAGTGAACTTAATATAAAGGATTTAAAAAATTAACCCGTAAAAACTAAGTTTTTCACTATAAATCCTTTATATGCGTGGCATCGGTTTTATTTTATTATTCATTTCTGTTTTTCTTGAGTAAGAGTTTCATTTTTATCACGTTGGTATTTTAAATTAAATATGAAATTATTTTTTTCCTAACAAGTGGAACATTTTGGAAACATTTTTTCACGAACATAAATTGTCACGCACAACGAGTCTGTGTGCAAAATGTCAGCTCGATTGGATCACGGGAAGTGGGTTAAAAAACGACCGAAAGATTTGCACGGTCGTAAGCGCGCAAGCAAGCAAGCAAGTGAACTTAATATAAAGGATTTAAAAAAGGAAGCATTGCTAAACTCATAATTAAGAAGAAATGTTCTACATTTTCATCTAACACTGTAAAATAGTCTGTATAGGAAATTAAACGTACAACAAATTAACATAAATAGAAAACAAATTCGATTACATTGATGCGAGCTTGTAGTCGGAAGCGGGCGGGGGGGGGGGCAATTAGTCACCACAACAAAATGGGCACGCGCGCATGCACACACAGACAAAGATCCCCCGTGTAGCCTTAACAGACTGGAGGGTCAAGTGCTGTTAGCGAGCACCTATGAAGGCCGATACGGCACACGAAGGGGTGGGTGGCCAGCACCACGCCCGACCGCCTTTGTCTCCCCAGTGCTAGCGATGTTTACTACACACCGCACCAGGTACTCATTTGAGGCTGGGTCGACCTAGGGGAGGCCCGAGACCGGTTCAGATCATCGTCACCAGTGTTGTCCGTGAGCGGAAATTGTACCTGGGTCGCCACTTTCATCGCGTAGCGCACTCTCCGCGATACCACCACTCCCTACAAACTCATAGTTTTACACACACGTCCGCACGCACACACACACGTAAACACTCACTCCAAGCGCGAGTCCGCCTCATTACATTGCGTGGAGGATCGCTCACCTGAAAAAAATAGTTCTGCGGTTCAGTTTGCAATTGCGAGTTCGCGTTTTAAGTCAATGTTATTTTTTGAAATATTTAATGGAATGTGGTTCATAAGTACGGGCTGTTTATAAGTCAAGGACTGCCTGTCTTGCCCGTGTGTAGAGAAACATTGCAGCCCTCATGAGACTCTGTGTGTGTCCTGTGCTGTGAGTGTAGAGAGACATGAACCCTCATGAGACTCTGTGTGTGTCCTGTGCTGTGAGTGTACAGACCTGGACCCTCATGAGACTCTGTGTGTGTCCTGTGCTGTGAGTGTAGAGACCTGGACCCTCATGAGACTCTGTGTGTTTCCTGTGGTGTGAGTGCAGGAGGAGCTCCATCTCCCAGGAGATTCAGGATGACCCAGCCCCCGTCTCCTGCAGTTTGAACCTCGCAAAAGTCATCTCAGTGGGCGGCGTTAGAACTAATCTTCTGTCTTTTCTCGGTACGTCCCTCTGCCACATCGATCTTCGTTAGACTCCATCACAGACTCCGGATTACCGATAAATCCCACCCATTTGGAGGTCATCCTTTTTTTTACCTCTGGCTTGAGAGCATTCATGGCAAGGGAGACCTGCGTACATGCAGGTCATGAAACGTCCACCGAGGTTCCGGGTGAAAGATTGTCAACAGCACGATGCGTCTCGCTCATCAAGAGGTGCAAACAACAACAACAGCAACGTAACAGTGCGTTTCTTGAGAGCAAACGGGCGATTTTGTAAGCTACGGACGAAGTACGTCCCAGTCCTGTCACCCTCATTCAAACGCTGACCATCACGCTTGGGTGCAGTGGGTGCACGGTTCGTTGAGGAAAGTGGCCGCTAGGTGAGAATTAAGATGAACGTGAGCCCAAATGATAAGTTACCTCGACTTAAAGCTTTCGTGACTGCAGGAATTCATATCCTTTTGGTCTTTCGGTAAAATCACGTAGATAGGTACAAATTAATAAAACTGATAAATATGTTTATTTTATATTTATTATTTTATATGTATTATTTAATTAATTTGTAGCTATCTACGTGACTTTACCGAAATACCCAAAGGATAAGTAACCTATTGCAGTTAGAACGCTCACTAGCGGACAAATTTGGGATTAAACTGTGAACATATAACGAAGTGCACGATGGAGACTGCATCTGTTTCATCGTCATCGCGATGGCAGCCTTCACAATCGGGACTTTAAAAAGTGTAACGGAATGTAAGTGATTTGGTCACAGAGTTCCACTGTAAGAATCCCCATTTACGGCCCTTTTACCAATCTATGACCGGATGAAGGCCTCCCACGGTGTGTCGAATATGAGGGTTTGCTTGACCACACCTCACGACGGTGGCCACTGAATATCTGTGTTGTCTGCGAATGGGTAGGACAGGCAGGGCCGGATTAAGGCGTGGGGGGCTTCAGGGGCTGCAGCCCAGGGGTCTCCGCCAGCTGGAAGGCCTCCAGTGATTAAATGAAAAGTTATTTCACTTGTGAATGCTGAATTTGATTTGTTAGCCTTGTAAAAAAATTACATTTTATTACTTTGTTTCCTTTGGAAAATATGTCTGGGGGCGGGTGGGGGCTCACAGTACCTCTAGCCCAGGGGCCTAGAAAATCTTAATCTGGCCCTGAGGACAGGGACCAGTTCTGATGTCTCTCGGCCCCGTTAGCCACAGCAGGGAATCAAACTGAGGTTGCACGGTTCACAGCGATACGAGTGAACAACTGCTGCTGGTGCACCAACTGTTCCAGCACGATATCACTCTCACTTAAGTCACAGCAGAGTGGCTCACCGCAGCGAGATTGTCCGCACATAGCCATCACCGTGCATCGCTACACGAGGTTCAGAGAGCCGGAGTAAGGCAGCTTTGGGATTCTTAGAGTACAATCACATCAGACGATGCAATCGCGGTCAAAATACTTCCCAGACTAAACACTCTCTCACACTCTTGTCACGTCACTCACTCACTCTCCCGCTGACTCTTACTACCCCACCTACTCACTCACCCACTCAATCACTCCCCCACTCATTCATCTGCTCACACTCTTACTACATCATCCGCTCACTCTCTCCCCCACTCATCCACAAAACCACTCACTCACTGACTCACCCACTCACTCGTACTCCCCCACTCACTTACTCACCCATCCATCCACCCACCCAACCACTCACTCACCCACCCACCCAATCATCGACTTACACTCTTACTCACCCACTCACTTACCCATCAATCCACGCAACCACTCACTCACGTACTCATAATACCTCACCCACTCACTCTCTCCCCCACACACCCACTCAATCACTCCCCCACTCACTCATCTGCTCACACATTTACTACATCATCCACTCACTTTCTCCCCCACTCGTCGAATCAACCACTCACTCACCCATACAAGTGTAGTGTAGTAACTCGGCGGGAGACGACTTCACGGGTAACACACTCTTTATTTTATCAAACTTGGTTACAGGTGACTAACACCTACTTTGTATCTCGGGTGACAAACCCCCACTTAGCTACTTGGCGACTAACGCCCACTGAGCTACTCGGATGACCAACATCCACTTAGCTCTCGGGTGACAAACACCCACTTAGCTACTTGGCGACTAACGCCCACTGAGCTACTCGGATGACCAACATCCACTTAGCTACTCGGCGACTAACGCCACTGGGCTACTCGGATGACCAACATCCACTTAGTACTCGGGTGACAACCACCCACTTAGCTACTTGGCGACTAACGCCCACTGAGCTACTCGGATGACCAACATCCACTTAGCTACTCGGCGACTAACGCCACTGAGCTACTCGGATGACCAACATCCACTTAGCTACTCGGCGACTAACGCCACTGAGCTACTCGGATGACCAACATCCACTTAGCTACGCGGCGGCTAAGTCTTCAGCTCCGTCTTCGGGTCTTCAACTGGGTAACTCTCCCCGAGTGCTCTCGCGCGTCCCCCTTTATACCCCACCTGCGGACGTCGCTGCGAGCACCCACTTATTCGACCTATCGCCGGGCGCTGGCTACGATCCTCTTTTCCCACATCTCATCGTGCCTCACCACTCACTCCGCGCCGCCTCGTCATCTGTCACTCCCGGCGCGGGCGTCCACACCACGCCCCCAACGCGTGCCCAACCCCGCACCCCGCGCCGCCCCGTGATCCATCACTGTCACAGTCGGCGCACGTCAATACCACCACTACATCACCCCCTACCACATAGCTCGCAGCCGCCCCGGCTGCTATAAAATTATACAAACCCCCCCTGTGTGCCCCGTAACACAACACAACAAGAAGAACAACAACTAAGCTAACAACACAACACGACGCGAACACTACCATCCGCAACCCTCAACCAATGCCACCGCGACAATAGAACAATATATACAAACCGGCGAGTGACAATAGCAATGTGTATGCAAAAAAAATAAATGGAAATTTTTTTTTTTTTTTTCTTTCGACTCGTGCAGTGTCCCCTTTTCTTCCGAGCGTCCCTACAACGGGACATTACCCCGGCAGAGGGGAACACCGGGCGAGCTCGGTGTAGAGCAAAAAACGTCTTCATGAAAATTGTTGAGACCTAGCCCGAGTCCGCCTTGCCGGTCCGTCGTACGGCACCAGACGCGGTTGAACGTCCGGTGGTGCCGGCGGTTCAGGAAGACACCGGCCAGGCATCGAGGACTCGTGCGTGCCCCGGGGTTCAGGCTCTCGACGGTCAGCAGCCGTCAAGCCCGAGGCACCTGGGGGTGGGTCAGGTGGAGACACGTGAGGATCAGCCTGCGACACCTCCCTCCCCGAGTCGACGGTCACATCACACGCCCGGTCGTCACGGCACAGAACGGGGTCACACGGTGCCGCATAGGGCTTCAGTCGGGAGGGGTGCACATACCAACGGCGTTTCCCCCATTTAATCTGTATACTCTGGGGTCGTGCAAGCCGCACAATTTCCACCGGTCCCCTCCAAGGTCTCAACAACTTGGGGGACGTAGCCAACGGTGCATGTGGACAATGCAGCCAGGCCTTATCGCCTGGTTTCCAATCATGCGTATGCACCCTCCGCTCATGCAATTTCTCGTTTGCAATTTGCCGCGACCGCGAATTCAACCTTGCCGCCTCGCGCGCTTCAGTCAATTTGGCGATATTAAATTTGATGTGGTCTGCCAATTTAGATTTTGCACGTGGCTGGGAAATCCCCAGTTGGACGTCCATGGCCGGATCGGCCTCCCGCCCATACATAAGAAAAAATGGGGAAAACCCCGTCGCCGCATGAGGGGCCATTCGATAGGCCGCGAGTACCCCCGGCACCTGTAAGTCCCAATCAACCTGATCGTCGCAGACCTGTTGGCACAACATAGACGTAATCGTCCTGTTCAGACGCTCAACCATCCCGTCAGTCTGCGGGTGGTAGGGGGAAGTACGCACTTTCTTTGTACCCAACAGGTCGCACACCTCGCGCAACAAAACGCTCGAAAAATTCTTCCCTTGATCCGTCAGCAAGCGTTCGGGGGCGCCTTTGTCCAACACATAACCCTGGACAAAGGCGTCCGCCACCGCCGCAGCCGACTGGTTGGCGAGCGGCCATGCCATAGGCCATCGGGTGAAGTATTCCACGCCAACCAGCAGGAACCTATTTCCCCTTGGTGTAACCGGAAAGGGCCCCAAGATGTCCAACGCTACCAATTCGTTTATACGCGAAACCTGAATGGATTGCAGCGGTGGATTAGCTGCCAATGGTGGCGGTTTCCTTTTTGCGCACCCTACGCATCCCTTAAGAATATTCGCCACGTCGTTACCCATCCCCGGCCAATAATAGTCTCGCTGGATTAGGGCGAGCGTTTTGTGAAACCCCAGATGCATGAGCCGTTCATGAGCTGCCAGAACAACCCTACCCCGCATAGCAACAGGCACAACGAGCACGTGACGCCGGGACATGTTGTCCCACCTCTTCAAAAGGCCCTGTCTGCACACCCAGGAACCGACCCGCGCCTCCCCTTCTTCGGGAGCGCCAACTTTCCGACGCAGCGTAAGTAGGGAGCTGTCAGACATCTGGAGGCGGCCCCACTCAATGAGGGGCAACGACAACAGCGAATCCCTCCCCGTGGGAGCGTCCTCTCCCGGGGTGTCGGTGGCGGCGAGCGCAACTCCCGGGGTGCCGGCGACCGGGGGTTTGCACCGCGCTGATCCCGACAAACATGTGCAGTCCGTGCACCGCGGCAACCGCGACAAGGCGTCCGCGTTTGAGTGCCGCAACCCCTTGCGGTAAATCGTCGTGAATTGGTAGTCTTGAAGGACCTCCAACCATCGGGACAATTGGCCCGATGGCTGTGCCACGCGCATAGCGTATTGTAGAGCCGCATGGTCCGTCCGGACCGTAAAATGACGGCCGTAAAGATACGGCCTGAATTGCTGTGTAAAAAACACAATGGCTAACAATTCACGACGAGTTACGCAATAGCGTTGTTCTGCGGGGGAAAGAACCCTACTACCGTAGGCGACCACCCGTTCAACCCCCCCTACCACCTGTGAGAGCACCCCCCCGATACCCGTATTGCTGGCATCCGTGGCGGCCAGTGCCGCGTTCCCCTGCCATTTGCAGACGACCCCCGGCTTGCGTTTGAGGACCTCGTACGCGTGAATGCTCGTGGCGATCGCCAGGGAGCAGATCTCCATCTCGTCTGCCACGTTGATGGGGACCCCCAACTCGTGGGCCAACACCAGCAGCTGCTCCGTCACCATGGCGTCCTTCCCCTCCTTATCCATGCGGGGAAAAGCTGCGTCCGCCAAGGCGAGCAGTGCCGTGCGGTAGGCTAGCGTCGTTTCCCCAGCCACCTTCCGCCGATCGTAGAACTGGTGGCGACACGTGGAGGGCGGCCCGAACACCTTCGCCATCAGGTGTAGTGCGGCCTGGAGCGTAGAGCGGGACGACCTTGCAGCAGATGTGAAGGCTGCAAGCGCGTCGTCGTCAAGCATCGCTGGCAACGCACGCAGGGCAGTGGTGTCGGACCACCCCGACATCTCCTGATGAGCGAGGAACCTTCGTTGGAAGGCTCCCCAGTCGCCCCCATCCGCCTTGAACGCCGACAGCGCGGGCAATCTTTGCTGGAGGACCCGATCGTCGTCGACGTCGGAGAGATTTTCCCGCACTCCGCTGGAGTTGTGTAAAATGTCGGCTCGGTTGTCAGGCGCAAAATGGAGGGCTCCGGCGCGCGCTGATGACGTGGGCTGCGCTGCGCGGAGGTGTCCGGCCACGTGGCGTCCGTCTTTCCCGCCAATCGGTGGCGGCCCCCCAAAAACGGCGGCAACTTCCAGACTTTTGGCGCGAAGCGCCTTTTGGCGGGAATCCTCCAACGTCGCTTCCTCCACGACCCCCGCAGCCGTTTTTCCGCTCGCCGGAACGGAGATGTCGGCCAAGACAGCGGCGGCGGCGAGTAGCAACTCCGCCAACCGGGAGTGCGCGTCCTGGAGGCTGGTGTCGGAGGCAAGCGGAGCGTCGGCCATCACCGCTAAGTGCCGCATCGGCGGCAACTCCTCGTCCTCTACTACCGAGGTCGGTGTCCCCGGTACGCCGTCGTCATCCCGACCTCGCTCGTGGGTACGGGTAGTCTTCCTTGTGTCCATACTTCTTGAAGACAGGTTTACTTCTGACGCCAGTTGTAGTGTAGTAACTCGGCGGGAGACGACTTCACGGGTAACACACTCTTTATTTTATCAAACTTGGTTACAGGTGACTAACACCTACTTTGTATCTCGGGTGACAAACCCCCACTTAGCTACTTGGCGACTAACGCCCACTGAGCTACTCGGATGACCAACATCCACTTAGCTCTCGGGTGACAAACACCCACTTAGCTACTTGGCGACTAACGCCCACTGAGCTACTCGGATGACCAACATCCACTTAGCTACTCGGCGACTAACGCCACTGGGCTACTCGGATGACCAACATCCACTTAGTACTCGGGTGACAACCACCCACTTAGCTACTTGGCGACTAACGCCCACTGAGCTACTCGGATGACCAACATCCACTTAGCTACTCGGCGACTAACGCCACTGAGCTACTCGGATGACCAACATCCACTTAGCTACTCGGCGACTAACGCCACTGAGCTACTCGGATGACCAACATCCACTTAGCTACGCGGCGGCTAAGTCTTCAGCTCCGTCTTCGGGTCTTCAACTGGGTAACTCTCCCCGAGTGCTCTCGCGCGTCCCCCTTTATACCCCACCTGCGGACGTCGCTGCGAGCACCCACTTATTCGACCTATCGCCGGGCGCTGGCTACGATCCTCTTTTCCCACATCTCATCGTGCCTCACCACTCACTCCGCGCCGCCTCGTCATCTGTCACTCCCGGCGCGGGCGTCCACACCACGCCCCCAACGCGTGCCCAACCCCGCACCCCGCGCCGCCCCGTGATCCATCACTGTCACAGTCGGCGCACGTCAATACCACCACTACACAAGCACTCACTCACCTACTAACCCAAAAACAAAAATCCACCGTATAGCCTTAACAGACTGTAGGGGCAAGTGCTGTTAGTGAGTAGCAGCACCTATGAAGGCCGGCACGGCACACGAAGGGGTGGGTGGCCAGCACCACGCCCGGCCGCCTTTGTCTCCCTAGTGGCGGCGTTAACTACACACCGCAACAGGTACTCATTTGAGGCTGAGTCGACCAAACGAAGCCCAGGACCGGTTCAGATGATCATCACCGGTGTTGGCCGTGAGCGGGAATCAAACTCGGGTCGCCGGGTTCGTAGCGCAGTGCGCCTATCGCTACGCTGAGGCTGATATCGTCGTCATCGTCATCATCGTTGTGTGGACATTTATAGCGGCAGCCGAGTACTCTGAACGCGCTTTTCTAAATCCGGAGTGTCAACACTCAACAGCAAAGGACCTGGAGATCTTCAGGCATCGAAATTAGTTTAATTAAAGTAAAAACTTTACACCGTTGCGACGGGGTGGACAGCAGAGGGCAGCGCAGCGTGATCCACTGTTGTACTGCACCTCTACGCTTCTATGTTCGCCATCCCCACCATCGCCAAGGCGCACCGACGAGAGCGGTGAAGTATGGTCAAGTAACCCCCCACAGGACGCGCACGGCGCGGGGAGGCGCTCATCCAGCAGTGGAGTGACACACAATGTCTGTGGTGGCTATTGTACAGGCGTCCTATTTGTAGAGAGACGCGATACTAACGAATAAAAGTATGTGTACACTAATACTAACAACTACTGTATGCATGTGACGTAAACGTGCTATGCAATGTGTTCCATATCACATACGGCGGTATGACCACAACACAACAGACAACACGAGCGTGTGTGTGTACACGCCACGTGTCTGTGTGTGCACACGCCACGTGTCTGTGTGTGTGTACACGCCACGTGTCTGTGTGTGTGTACACGCCACGTGTCTGTGTGTGTACACGCCACGTGTCTGTATGTGTGTGTGTACACGCCACGTGTCTGTGTGTGTGTACACGCCACGTGTCTGTGTGTGTGTGTGTACTCGCCACGTGCACTGCTCGTGCCGCTACTGCGCACGCGTCGCCGTGACCGCTGTGCGGGCGTCGTCGATGTCCTCACCACAGATGGACGCTCACCGACTCTGGACACAAACTCAGCCCACGACGGCCTCCAGATTTCCTCGGATCTCAGGACGGTGACGTGGAGCGATGTCCCCATGCGTCGCCCCAAACACCCACAGCGCTTTGATGGTTGGCGACAAGCCCTGTGCGCTGAGAGCTTCTCGTCGGGTCAGCACTACTGGGAGGTGGACGTGGGGAGCGTGAGGTGCTGTCGGGTTGGAGTCGCGTACGGGACGATCCCACGGAGAGGGGATGGTGTTGAGTGCCGCCTGGGAGGGAGCGACGTCTCCTGGTGTCTACGTAAATATGGCGACATCTTCTCAGCGCTGCATGGCGGGGTAGTGACATCACTGTCGGTGCCGGAGCCTCCGCGGAGAGTCGGGGTCCACCTGGACTGGGACGCGGTGCTGCTGTCGTTTTACAACGCAGACTCCATGGCGCTGTTGCACTCATTTCATGCAACTTTCTCTCAGCCCTTACACCCTGGGCTGGGAGTGGGGCTGGGAGTGGGGCTGGGAGTGGGGCTGGGAGTGGGGCTGCGAGTGGGGCTGCGAGTGGGGCTGCGAGTGGGGTGGTTCGGGGTTTTGGAGCTTGTGATGTCGTACTATAAAGTTTGTGACTCAGTGAAGATCGTGGATCTGAGTGGTGCGTCCTGAGAGAGGTGAACGCGAACAGCGCAGAGGGCAGACGCCACGACGCACGTCGCTCGCCACCCTCGTCACCGTCACTCGACTGGCTGGTGGTTGTCCATCAGAACGGGGGGGAGGGGGGTCTGAGCGTAAACAATCATCACAACCTTTTTAGGGGGGAGGGGGGGTTGATAAAATAAGTACTGCTCTGTGTGTGTGTGAAGCCAACGTGGATGTATTCACCCTGCCAGAGGAGTGTGACTGTAGTGTAGAGGTGCAGTGATTATCAATGGTGAACTGGGATGTGTTTATACACTGGGGTGTAATTGATAGTGGTGCAGTGATTAGCAATGGTAAACTGGGATGTCTTTATACATTCGTGGTGTCATGGGTTGTGGGAGATATACAACAATAATAATATTAATTTTTAAAAGTATAAATGTACGACAGTGGCATCGTAACACTTGTATCGTCGATTCTACAATAAATAGAGAACACAAACAACAGCAATGCAGTTGTGCGATTTGATTTGCGATAAAAAATATTTAAGTCAATCTGCAGTTCAATATTCACTGCGTAATAGACTTAAAACTTGTGATGGAGCATTACCACGTGATATCATCAAAATATGAATTGCTCGAAATATTGGAATGCAAGTGTAGAGGTATTATTGTGCACTCCCATTACTGTCAGCTGGTAGTATCCCACATGTGTCAATAGGGGGCAGAAGAGTGACTTAGCCCAGTGTCCAGGGACTATGGCCGAAAGGGCCAACGGTAACCCCTATGGGATAGCGCATCCAGGGACGAAGACCCCAGCCCCCAGTAGGGGGTTGGAGGATGATGTCACCCTCCCAAGACCTGGTGGAAGGTTCTGGAAGGAAAGCGTGGCCGGGGCGGAGCAAGCCACGGACTTGTATAAAAACCCGGACCTCCGAACGGTCCTGGCAGTCGTCGTCTATCCGAAGATCAAGAGCCTCCTGAAGAGAAGAGCCCAATGGGCAGAGGCGTACCCCTGGCAAGGGTAGGCTCCAGCTTATATACCAGTGAAGACCCAGCTTCACTCAAGAAGAGTTAGAATAGCCAGTGTGAGGCGTATTCATTCTGGCGGAACGACCTCCATAGTTATCAGGTGTGAGGGGTCGTTACCCCTCTGTGTTAAGCGGTTACTGTTAAATAAATCACGTGTTGCCTCAGAAAGAGACTCCTCTAGTTATTGACCCACTACACAAGGATGATAACTTAAAAGATATGAATTGCTTCCAACACGTATTTATTCAAATGTTTCAATTGAAATAGAACAATGGAATATAGACCAATTGTTAAGTTAAATAAATAGTTATAATAATACAACGTAAACAATTACAATAATGTTTTTACCTACGTGACTTTACCGAAAAAACCTAAGAATATGAATCATTGCAGTCACGAAAGCTTCAAATCTAGAAGTAATAGGACTTTTCAATTCGCAAAAGATCACAGCGTTTGCGATTTGCTAATCGCATTTTGTCAAATTGCGATTTCGATTTTAAATCGATTCATCGTTAAGCCCTACTGTGAACGCAAAGAGCCTCACAGCTCATCGGATTCCTCCTGCACTACAAACTTCAGATTCTGAGAAGGGAGGGGGGTTGGTGGGTCACGCACTGACGCTGCCGTGAACTCCCCGCGAGGGCGAGTCGACGAGGAGCCACGTGGCCCTGGTGCTCGCCAGGAGAAGGCGGTAGAGCAGCAACAACAACCACCATCATTACAACAACCACCACAACAACAGCCACCATCATCACAACAACAATTACCATCATCACAACAACCACAACAACCACCACCATCACAACAACAATAACCACTATCATCACAACCACCATCACAACAAGAACCACCACAACAACAACCACCACAACAACAACCACCATAATCACAGCAACAAACACTACAACAATAACCAGCACAACAACAACCACCACCATCATCTAACAACCACCATCATTACAACAACATCAACCACCGCAACAACAACCACCATCACAAAAACAACAACAACCACCACCATCACAACAACAACCACCACAATAGCAACCACCATCATAATCACCACACAACAACAACCACCACATCAATAACCACCACGATTATCACAACAACAATAACAACCACCATCACAACAGCAACAACAACCAGACCCCGCGGCAGATCGCACTGCCTGTCTGGCCTGGGACCCACTGCGCCTCACTGAGCCGTCTCTGCCGCCGCTGCCATTGCCACCGCGGAGTGCGCCGTGGTCATCGCGGGGAATGCCACCCAACCACCCCCCCACCCTCCATTTCGCTCGCAGTTGGCAAGTGGCAACCTTGCGGCAGAAGGAAGCTTTTCAACAGCAGTGCCGCGTTTTTTGTCCGACTGTAAGCGAAAGCGGACGAGTCCAGAGGCCGCGCGCGTCCCGTGGAATTCTGGTCGGGTTTTCCCACGGGTCCAACTCGGGCGTCGAGTCGAAGGCATCCGCTATCTGCTGCGAACAACACGCAGAGCCCAGAAGAGCGCCCCGGGTTCAAGCAACGCGTTTATAGTGCCGGTATTTAGACGATTCGGCTGCCGTTCAGTGGAATTCAGGTCGGGTTTTCCCATATCCCATACAGGGCCGGATTAAGATTTTGTAGGCCCCCTGGGCTACAGGTGTAGAGGAGTATTGTGAGTAACCAATGAGGGGTGCGAGCGGGTTGAGAGTCAGGGATGACGTAACGTCACGGGTTACGTAAGGGGCTTTCGGGAAATCACTTTCGGGAACGTGGGCGGTGCCGAGCTGGGGGGGAGGAGCCGCCCAAGGGGTTCTTAAGGGGGACCCCGTGACGGGGGCGAGGTCGTCGTTGGGGGACAGGGTAAGGAGCGGCTGTAGTCAGGGTCCCTCTCCTCGTCGCTGAGCGGTGTTGGCTGATCCCTCGCTCTGGTCAGACGAGCGAGAGAGCCAAAGGGATGGCTGAGGGTAGGGTCCAAAGAGTATTCGGTGTCCGGGTGAAGGATCGAGATAGAGTGCACCTACACTGGTGTGAGTGTTGAATGCCGAGTGAGAGTGGTTTAATAAACGGCAACAGCCCTTATAGTACTGCACAACACAGGTACGCCTAGTCTCACATGGTGTTGGACCATGTGAGACTAGGCGCTAAAGAAAGCTGTCTCGGGTGTGGACCAATCAATTTTAAGGACAGTGCATACATTATCAGAGTTATGTTTTTTGTTTGCATTCCGACTGCAGGTATTGTGGTCAATGCAAACATGACTCCTTGTAAAAAAAAGGGGGTCAGTTTTGTTGCCAGATAAAAGGGTAAAAAACCAATTATCATTTTTCTACTGGCAAAGGAGGTTCCAATGGTGTAAACACAGGTACGGTGAGGCCCCCCCAGTAATATTTTCAAAAGGAAAACAAAGTTAAAGAAAAATCAAATGTATTTTTTTACAAGGGTTAACGACAAAAACAATTCAGCGTTCACAAATGAAATCACTTTTCACTTCATCTCTGGAGGCCCTTCAGCTTGCGGAGGTCCCCTGGGCTTGCAGCCCCTAAAGCCCCACACTCCTTAATCCGGCCCTAATGCCATATCGTAAAGACTTCAACATTCACGCGTCGCACCACGCATCTCTCGGACTGCTCCCACGCACGAAACGAGTTGTGCTCTTCCTGCCTCGAGTATGAGCGGAGATCCTGGACGGCTCTGGGGCTGGGCCAGGCGTTTCAACAAGGCACTGGAAGAAATGAAAATGAATACATAACGAAGAGAGAAAAAATTTAAATTGGCAACCAATCACATAATGTAGAGTATATTACGAAAGTATATATTTAAATACTTAACTAAAGTAAGGATTATGATTAAAGAAAATATTTGCAAGCAAGGGATAAAAACGCAACTGTTACGTAAACGAAAGCCTCACGTGTTAAACTCGTAAAATAGATTCCCCGAGAAACATCACATTTCAAGTTACAGCGAGAATTACAACGATCACGATATTGCGCCGAGTAAAATAATGCCACGTCCATACATCACCAAACCCGGTGTGTAAAGTCCTCCGATTGTTTACGCCGTGGAGGCTTGGCGGAATTCACTTGAAATGGAGCGATTCGAGGTGCCTGAGTGACGGAAGTGACTGCAAGTCAAGTCTGGCAGAGCGAGAGACTGTACCGTGAGAAGTGGTGATGGCTTGGAGAAGTCTTCACCCAGCAGTGCAACGTTTGCTGCTGTTGCTGATGTTGATGATTCTGTAAACCTCCGATTAGCCACGGTTGGCTACGTACGGTGCGAAAGAAGTTCACCATACATACACACATACATACATAATGCCCATAGACGAAAACTACCCATATAGATTCAACACTGCCCATATAGATTCAACACCGCCCAAAGATCAAAACTACTCATATAGATTCAACACTGTCCATAGACTAACACTAATCATATAGATTCAATATTGCCCATAGACTAACACTACCCATATAGATTCAATATTGCCCATAGACTAACACTACCCATATAGATTCAACACTGCCCATAGACTAACACTACTCATATAGATTCAACACTACCCATAGACTAACATTAATATAGATTGAACAATTCCCATAGACTAACACTACCCATAGAGATTCAACACTGCCCATAGACTAACACTCCCCATATAGATTCAACACTGCCCATAGACTAACACTACCCATATAGATTAATCACTGCCCATAGACTCAACACTGCCACGGTTCACTACGCGCGGTGCGAAAGAAGTTCAACGTACCCAACAAACATTCCGAGTTTCGCTCCTGCTCAAACACCCAGGGGGCTATCAAACCCTCTTTTTCCAGGGCCCCGCTATTCCGACCGGCCCATTTAAAACTCTGTACAAAGTGGCCCACCTGGTCTCGAGCTCCCCCAAACTCCTTTTCCCGAAAGATTACGTCTGAAATGCTCCTTGCTCGCCCATTGCGCTAGGAGTGTGCTGTGCCACTGCTGCTATGAAGAGGGGGGGAGGGGTTTAACTCATGATCCTTCCAGTTGACCAGTTACAGTCTTCCTGGCTTAGATGACGATGATGTAAAAGGTCTACGAGCAGGGTGCGTTGATGTCTCGTTCCATGCCACGTTTCAGATCCTCCCCCAAGGGGGTCTCTTCTGCCGACGTAGGGGAGGAGGAGGAGGGGTTTTGTGCTATATGTGGATCGTTAAGGATTTCGCAACATCTGTGGGCACAGCCAGAAAGGGATGAGGGCACGATGAGTTTGCACCGTGCCCGGAAGGAGACACCTTGGGGCAGTCCAGTTACACCTGCAGGGGATTCCCACTCTTCTCGTCACTCGGCAACGTGTACGCTCCGTGCATGATTTTTTTCGTGTCAAACTGGACGTAGTCGCGCGGTGGTGGTATTCATGTTTTTTTAATGGGTAAATAGTGGGACAGCCACGCGGATTCGCACAGACGGGAACTTCAATGCACCGTTTCCTGCAAATTGTTACTCTTAGCAACCGCCCTTTCAAAATCTGCGTACCCGCCTCCTCTCTGAGCTATTCCCTACAGCCGCTCCCCTCTGGCTCCTATATCGCCGCCCCTTTCAGAATACGAGTACTCACCCCTCCCTGATCTATCCCGTGTAAAAAAATCTGCAATTAAAAATGGCATAATGATTTTTCACGACTACAAGAGTGACCCTTTTTTCTCTCCCCCATTTCAGAAAACCCCAACTTTAAAACCCCCACGAAAGAAAACGATTTCTCCCGGCGATTCTTCGACCGAACTCCGCCGAAATCTAACAAATGTACGACAGAAACAGGTCGACCTGGTTCTTCACTATCGCCTCGACGGGGTGAATTTTAGCGGAGTTAATCGACGCGGTCATGTCCCACGCATCCACGAAGGCCACGTTCATGCCCTTGAACACGTCCAGGGTGATCTCGTTCATCCTGAACGTGCTCCAGTTGTTGAATATCTCGGGGTTGCGGACGTCTCGCGTGTTAGCCAACTTGACGATGACCCTCGTCTCGGGGCTTCTCAGCAGCAGCTTCCTCACGGCCTCGCCAATGTTTTGCATTCGCGTGCGGAAAACCGCCAGCGGGAAGACGGTGAAGTGAGCCCCCAGGCAGATGCCCACCGCCACGTGGCTCCCGCCGGATATTTCGTCGATGCGACGGGCGATGTGCCGGACGTCTTCCTTGTAGGTGTACGACCCCGTGATGAGCGGGTAGGCGTGGCAGAACCACTCCAGGATGATGTTGTTCTCGTTGTCGATCGCCAACTTCGGTTGATGAGTCCCGGGCTTGTGGAGGTCGAAGCGTTTCAAAGCTGCGCGAGAAAACAGACGAGCGCGCGAATGCACCTCTGCGTCACGCGTTTGGTTGTGCACATTCGTACGAACGTACCCGAGTGTACAATAGTGAAGCGGCGGTGCGAAATTGGAACGTTGTATCGAAAGCGAGAGAGGTAACAAGTAATAATTGTAACCGTTCGGACAGCTACAGGCTTTCAGTGCCGCGTGGAAGCGAATCAGCAAATAACGCATTGTTTAAATGCATGACTGTACAAGTCACCATTCGTCAATGGGGATTAACCTGTGGGATGCTCTGTTTACGTGACATCCCTTACTAATTGGCTGTGTCTGGTGGTGGCGTGTTTAACGACTCATTTATATATATGTACGCGATCTAACTCTAACAAAAGAATCTGTATTATGTTGTAAAGTAAAACAAAAGAAGAGCTTAAACATATTAGCCTATGAACGACACATTGCGATAGTATAGTGGTTAGTGCTGCGCTACGGACCTGGCGACCCGAGTTCGATTCCCCGCTCACAGCCACCAACACTAGTGACGAATTATCTGAGCCGGTCCTGTGAGTTTAACGCGCAGTAGGCTTAATCCATGATAGAGGTTTTTTTGGGTTAGATCGCGTAAAATACAAACTTTAAATGTGTAGTGGGTTTAATCTCCAACACACATCCTTTTAATTGCTGAACTGGTAACGAACTGATAATTGGATTTTTACCCTTCTATCTGGCAACAAAACTGACACCTTTTTACAAGGAGTCATGTTTGCATAGACCGCAATACCTGCAGTCATAATACAAACAAAAGACATAACTCTGAAAATGTGCACTGTCCTTGAAGTTGATTGGTCCACACCCGAGACAGCTTTCCTTAGAGCCTAAGGAAAGCTGTCTCGGGTGTGGACCAAAAAAAAACAATTATCATATTTTTACTGGCAAATGAGGTTCCCATGGTGGTAACGAACTGGCCAACGTTTTGTTTAAGTGACAAACCTCTTGCTGATTGGGCTGTGTCGGGTGGTGGCAGGTTAAATGACACATTCAGATTCACGCGATCTAACCCCGACCAAACAAACAAACAAACACAAACAAACCACCGCCTTTGTTACGAACGAACGTGACTTTACCGAAAAAACCTAAGAATATGAGCGCCATCTAGCGGCCCCCTTACCTTTGACGAACTTGTTGAGGTACTCCCAATACTGCCTGATGGTGGAATCTCCAAACAGGTACACCTCCTTGTGCCTCAAGCAGTCGGTGACGTTCGCCGGCGTGTTGAAGCGCCTCATGCCGCACACCGTCGACTGCCAAGCGCCCTTGAAGTAGAAGCCGCTGGGGCTTGGCAATCCTAACCCGGGCACGCACCTCGTTGTCACGACTCCGACTGGACGCACGTGGAGGGGAAGGGGGGAGGGGGGGGAAAGAGGGAGATTGGAGATCCATGTCGCACACTACATCTCACCCAGCACTGCGCAAAATTGTCTGCCTGCTTCCAACGTCATTATGTCCAAGGTGGGTGTTGAAACAAAAAAAAATTAACCCGTAAAAACAAAGTTTTTCACTATAAATCCTTTATATGCGTGGCGGCTAGAGTCCTCTCATCCTCTGTCTTGAGATGGCTGCCAACTATGGGTCAGATGATTGCATGGCAGCATTAAGCAATTGGTAATTAAATATAATATTTTTGTCCTAAAAAGTGTTCAAATTTGGAAACAAATTTTCACAAACATTAATTGTCACGCACAACGAGTATGTGTGGAAAATGTCAGCTCGATTGGATCACGGGAAGTGGGTTAAAAAACGACCGAAAGATTTGCACGGTCGTACGCGCGCAAGCAAGCAAGTGAACTTAATATAAAGGATTTAAAAACGTGAACGGTGCTACATAACATCGCCCCGCGGAACGGGAGTCTTCGAGATTTTAGAGTGGTAAGTACGGTGCAGTCAATACGGTAACTTTTTAACAGTCGGATGAACATTATATTTCGTCTATTTGTGTGTTCATGCCAATTTCATAGAGTAAAATAATTTAAAGCACTCAAAAAAACGTACACACAGCACGTAAAAATACGCAATGTCATTCAAGAATGTGCAAAAAATAAGCGATTTAAATACCGATTTGGTAGTGATTATCTAGCGTTTTTTAAAAACCGGTGCCCCTATCTCCCCGAAGCCACTGGATAACCGACGATCCGCCAGATTATAATCGAAAGACCAAAAAATATGTATGTTGTCTCATTAATCCCTATCCCCGCCTGATGAAGATGGTTGTAATTACTGTTGAAACGTCGTACTCAGATTGTAAATGTTGTGGCTTGGCTCTCCAACACACCGGTGTGCTGTACTAGTATACTACACTATACACTACACCACTATACACTACACCACTATAAACTAGGCTACTATACACTACACTACTATACACTACACTATACATTACACCACTATACACTCCACTATACACAACACCACTATACACTGCACTACACACTACACCACTATACACTACACGACTATACACTACACTTCTATACACTACACTTACTATACACTCCACTATCCACTACACTACTATACACTACACTACTATACACTCCACTATACACTACACTATACTCTACACTATACACTACACGACTATACACTACACTACTATACGCTACTATACACTCCACTATACTCTATACACTAGACTACTATACACTACACTACTATACACTGCACTATACAACACTATTATACACTACTACACTACACTACTAAACACTACACTACAATACACTCCACTATACACATATTTATATATTTACATGGCGATCTGAACCAAAACAAACCTCTTATGGATGATATTGGTCGCCAAAGCCTACGTGTTAAACAGTCTCGTAATGTATAGTAGTGTATAGTGTAGTATTACATAGTGTTGTAGTGTCTCGTAATGCTTAGTAGTGTATAGTAGTATATAGTGTAGTAAGTAGTATTTCGTGTCATCTACAATGCAGTAGTGTATAGTGTATCGTATAGTGTATTATTTATTTAATATAGTAGTGTATCGTAATCTATAGTAGTGTATAGTAGTATATAGTGTAGTAGCGTATAGTGTCATCTATAATGTAGTAGCGTATAGTGTAGTATTGTATAGTGGAGTAATGTATCGTAATGTATAGTAGTGTATAGTAGTATATAGTGTAGTAGTGTATAATGTATTCTATAATTTAGTGGGTGTATAGTAGTATATAGTGTCGTAGTGTATAGTAAAGTTAACATGCTACCACCATGGCCCTCACCAGGGCAAGCGTATTGAGAAATTAATCAACAAACGAAGTGGCTTATCGCGTGGAAATTTATTGTAGCAGCCAATTACTCTAAATGCACTATATGTTGATTCTAAAGAGGGAGAGAAATAACGGAGGAGAGACACAAAACCTCCATAGATACAGCGGGCATCTTCAGGGTCCCGGATCGAACCCTCAAACCTCCCGCACACCAGGCGAGGTAGTCAACATCTTCCTATCCACTGGGGTGTCTTTCCAGTGTGGTTGGCCAACCAAATGAGTTTGAAAAGTCAAATTCGTACATCACCTTCCTCCACTCCACCCCGAATGTGAAACGATAGCAGTTGCTAGAGAGAGAGAGAATGTGCTGCATAGTTTAAACAAACTTGGTTTTGATTTATGATCATTATTAAATTAGTTGATGTATAATTATAACTTACCATTGCTTGGCTTAGCATGCAACATGTATCTTATTGGTATGGGTTCGTGAAGCTTCCCACTGTGAATGACAACGAAGATTGTGTTAGTGGAAGAGGGTGCCTCAAAACATGAACAGGGTGGCTCAAATGTCAGGACGCATACACTCTCCTTTCTATAAAATGTATAACTTAAAATAAAGCTGTCTCTTTTTGCTTTTCATTAATAGTTATTTATTTTAATTTGCTACTCACCTCTCTTACGCTATTCGTTGCGCGCAGTCGCAAATGACTTTGCTCGGTCGGTATTAGCTACCGAGATTGGGACGGGTTTCTGTCTTCATTCCTGTGGCTGCTCTATGCCCCCTGTATCGTTCCCATTCTGCTGTAATGGTGCACCGATGCACCACTTTATGCAATCGATTGATCGATTGCACGCACGTCGAGCTTATTTTGCACCATCGGAGGTGCGGGGGAAGGACAACAACCTGAACACAACAACGAGTTGCAAACGCAACACCAAACAAGGATTTCCTGAACACGGGCCAGAAGTGAGATTTTTTTCTTCACAAAATGGGTCTAGAAATGTGATTTTAGTGAAATACACATGAAGTACTAAACATTCTTACTGCTACGAAGTGGCATAAAACAGTTGCCTAGCGCTATCCAATGTGACTGGGCCAAGAGTGCCGAGTGTACAGCGCAGAGCTTGCACGTGACATTTTTTCTTACGTTACTGAAATTGTCACGGGTAAATTCGTTCTTCTTTAATAAACAAAAAAAGTGTCTTTCTCCTTACCCCTTCTTCTTCCTTTTGCCGCACAAGTGACATGAAGGAGAGAAAGAAACAGAAAATGAACACCACCAACAAGGCCACTGACTTTACACTCGAGATGCCTCGCCATTCAAATGTGTACCGGAGTCGCAATGGAAAGATGGGGGGAGGGTGTCATAAGAGAAAGCTTTCCCCGTGCTGGAAATCGATCCAACGGTGACCATTATACAGGCTGGCTACTCCTTTACTTACGAACGTTCCACTTACGAACTTTCATACATATGGACAAAGCTGTCCCGTAATGTCCAGTTGCAGCTTGTTCGGACCGAGAGTCGTAAGTTCAACCGCTGTGCAAATATATGGCGGTGGTGGCATCTACATTTACAAAACATGAAGATCAGTGCCATCTACATCTGTGGAACATGAAGAACCAGTGGCATCTAAATCTGTACACCATGAATAACCAGTGGCATTTACATCCGCAGGACATGAAGATCGGTGGCATCTACATCTGTGGAACATGAAGAACAAGTGGCATCTACATGTGCAGAACATGAAGAACCAGTGGTATCTACTTCTGTGGAACATGAAGTTACCAGCAGCATCTACATTTTCAGGACATGAAAACCCAGTGGTATCTACATCTGCAGAACACTTACGTACGTGTATGTACGTGTACACTTACGCAGGGGCGGTTTCTTCATTAGGGCGATTGGGCGACGCACCACCAATGTCATTCAACTACAGAGTTACGCTCGCCGTTACTGTGCCTCTGGATATAGTCCAATCAGCGTCATGTCACGTTCTGTGGAGTACCGCCTCTTTTTGGGCGATTTCACTCCGGCTGAGAATCGCCCAGAGTGTTCCCATAGACTTACATTCAAAGATGTTTTTTTTCGAACGGCGGGCGCTGCAATGCATTCTCTATGGCTTCCGGGAGGGCTCGCCCTAACGTGCTTACGTCATCATACGTAAGCACGTTTCAGTCAACAATATTATTTGTCGCCACCTAGTGGAATCTTTAATAAAATAAACTGAGTGGATTGTAATAATATTGAGTATAGAAACAAACAAGATGCATTGTAAGAGTCACTTTATTTTTCATTAATATTAAAGAAGTGAAGTTGCCTTTACATGCATAAGCTGTTAATTTATCCATTGCATGGGTGGACCTTATTCTTATCAATCATCCAGACATTTGCCCCCCCCCTGAGAGATTTTGCAGGAGCCGCCACTGTACTTACGTAAACATGTACATTCATGTACGTCATTAGAACCGGGAAAGGGTCAATTGGCTGCGTCAAGTGGTCGAGGGTTCATGACCCCCCCACACGATCAGAACCCAACAAACAGTTGGCTGTGTCGGGTGGTGTTCAGGTTCTTAACGACACATTTATATATTTACGTGATCTAACATAATTAGTTTTTAAATACATAAACGACCTCTATTATCGATGATATTGGTCGCTAAAGCCTACGTGTTAAAAAGCAAATCGATCTTGAATCCCATTTGGTGGGCCCACGACGAAACCATCGCAAGCCGACGCTGAGATGGTAGAAGGGGTGGAGGGAGGGGGGGTAAAAATCCGATCTTTCCAACCCATCCGATTTCTCACCTGGAGAAGAGCTGGCGCTCCTCGGCCGTGAACACGCGCGCGTACTTGTTGTACGACGAGTATCCCTGCAGCGAGTAGCAGGGCAGCTCCCTCGGCCTCGCGCACGACCACGACTCACTGCGCTCCGCGTCCCCGAAGTCACACAGCTCGCCGCCTCCCGCCGTCGCGTTCAGGAACACGTGGCAAGCGGACCGCTCCTTCTGCCCGCCGGACACGAACGTGCCCCAGAAGCTGACCTTGTCGGGCACGGCCTCGCGCACCCTCTCCAGCACAGCGACCTGCTCGCTCGAGTGCACGAGCGCCACCTCGGGACGGCTCTCGCCGGGCCACGAGACGTGGAAGGTCACGAGGTACGTGCCGTCGCCGCGGTCGGTGACCGCGCCCGAGACGGCCGCGCCGAGCCGCGTGTTCGAGAGCCTGGTGAGGAGGAAGTCGCCGCCGTGGCGCTTGGGACGCCCCGCGAAGTCGCGCATCTGGACCTCGACGAGGAGGACGTCGCCCACAGCGAACGACGTCTCCGAGTTGCCGTTGATGACCGTGGCGATGCTTTTGGAGGCCGACGAGGCGAGGGTGACGTCCAGCGGTGGCGCCGGTGGTGGTGGCGGCCGCGGGTTCGCGGGGCCCGCCGTGGTTTCTGTCGCCGGGCGGAGGCGATCGCTTTGCTGATAGTGCAGCTTTGGCGCCACGTGCTTCTGCTGGTTGTTCGTTTTGACGAGGAGAAAAAAATAAAACGGGCACGTGTCAGAAACGAGCGATTGTTTTGCTTCGTTAGTAAATAGTAGCAAGTGATTTGTGCACGGCGTCTGCAGCCGGTGTGTTAGCTCACCTATGATTAATGACGCGTATAATTGCGCTAGATTTGAGTCTGTCCCAGTGGATGAGAGTGTCGCCTCAATGAGACTTTGGCTCTCAGAAAGGAAAACTCTGCTGCGGTTGTCTGTGTTTATGCACCAAAGAGCAGTTCAGAGTTTTACGGCCTTCTTGGAGACGGGTAGGGTGCAGTGCTCGACAGAGCTGCCGCCTACCGACTCCACAGTCTTACTGGGCGACTTCAATGCTCAAGTGGGAAGCGATGGAGATACCTGGAGAGGCGTGATTGGAAGGAATGGCTCCCCTGATCTGAGATGTTATTGGAATTCTGCGCTTGTCACACAACGATGCTCATTTATTGTACTTGGTACCAGAGCACCTTGAGCCGAAGGTCACTGATTGACTTTATAGTTGTATCATCGGGGGATGAGGAGAAGGGCAGAGCTGTCGACTGATCACCACCTGGTGGTAGGTTGGATCTGACGCTTTTGGGGCACCGACCAGATAGACGTGGGAGCCCCAAACAAATAGTGCCGGGTTTTCTGGGAACATCTGGTGGAAGATCCGGTGCAGAAATATTTGAACTTCCACCTCTGGGAAAAGTTCTCCTACACTCCAGGGGAGGTCATGGACATTGAGTCCGAGTGGACAATGTTAAAATCCTCGATTATGGATGCAGCTGCGAAAAGCTGTGGCCTGAAGGCAGTTGGTGCCTGTCATGGCGGCAACCCTAGAACCTGCTGGTGGCCTCCGGTGGTGAGGGAAGCTCCCAAGTTGAAGGAGGAGGCTTTCCGATTGAGAGGCACCGGCTTGCCAAGAGGACGACAGTGGTTGCAGCCGCTGAAGAGAAAGCCCCGGGGCATGGGAGGAGTATGGAGAGGCCATGGGAGAGGGCCTCAAAGATGTCCTAGCAAAACCATCCAACCCCTTGAAGGGATCGACGGGACGTGGCCCAGGCAGTAAGGGTGGCGGCGTAACATCGACCTCAACTGAGGAGGTAGTGGGAAGGTGGAAGGGACAATTTGAGACACTCACTCAACCAGGTGGACGTGCCCTCCTCTCAGGAGGCAGCCTTGGAAACAGCTAGATGGACAAACTTATTTGGTTAGTTTTTTTGCTTCCCCAACACCTCTGATTACCATAGTTGGCTATGTACGGTGCGAAAGAAGTTCAACATACGTACACACACTATGTACGACACTACTCCACACTACAATCTACACTACACACACTATGCTACACACTACACTATATTACACTGCACTACACACTACTATACACAACTACTATACACTACACTATACACTCCACTACGATAGACTACACTATACACTACACTACTATACAGCACTACTATACACTACACTATATACTACACTACTATACACTACACTATACACTACACTACTATATACTACACTATACACTACACTACTATACAGCACTACTATACAGCACTACTATACACTACACTCCTATACACTACACTACTATACACTACACTACTGTACACTACACTACTATACACTACACTACTATACACTCCACTATACACTACACTACTATACACTACACTACTATACACTACACTGCTATACAGCACTGCTATACACTACATCACTAAAGTCAATTGAAAACTAATTTCAACAGAAGTGCTTTTTGTGTGTAGTTTGTTGTCCTTCCCCGCACCTCCGATTAGCCACGGTTGGCTACGTTACGGTGGTGCGAAAGAAGCTATGCGTCCGAAAGCGTACCTTTAAGTATCCCGAGGAAAGGAAAATCATGACCAGAAATGAAATAAACACAAAGACGGCCGTCTTTATTTTCGAGCCCATGACACTCTCTTTTGATGACCCGTTCAATCTTCCCTGCAAATTTGAAATTCAAACAAACAAAATGCGTTACACACTTTAGGCGAACCCTACAAAAAAAAGGCAACACCGAACAACAACTTAGTTTGATGAGTTCAACATGCAGCAGCAACAGGAGGCTTTCGCGACAAATATTACCCACATGCAATGAAGATCGACACCCGTTTCTTCAACTCTCGCATAAACTGCGTTGCGACATCATTTTGTGTCCGTTGAAGGCGAGCGATACAACGATCTATTTCCTCCTCTCGACGAGCTCACACGATGCGCTAATCAAAGTTTCAAAGTTTTAAATCTCGACTTAAAGCTTTCGTGACTGCAGGAATTCATATTCTTTGGGTCTTTCGGTAAAGTCACGTAGATAGGTTCAAAGAAAGCAACAAAAAAACTCACGACGTTTCGATCGCAACACAAGCGGTCGTCTTCAGGAAAAAAAAGAGGGGGGACAGCTGCTGAGGCAGAACGTTTCAAAGTTTCGTCTATGACTATGGCAATATTGGCAAGGACGGGCGCTTGGTGAATGTAAATGTTGTGTCGTTAAATCCCCCACCACCACTACCGCCAGACAATACAAATTAGTAATGAGTTTGTGACTTGCAGGTCAGACATGGCGCCAATTCGTTAACTAGTTTAAGACCGAAACAGGAGGAAGGAGGATTTCTCCACAACTTTGGCGGTCCGCCTGATGATGCTGGTTGTTGTTGTTATGATTATCGGCGAAACGTCACAGCTACTCCAATTGCAAATGTTGCAGTGGGCTTACTCACAACAAGCCGGTTTATTGCTGTACTGGTATACTACACTATACACTACACCGTACATTACTATACACTACTATACTATACACTACTATATACTATAAAATAGTTTAACACGTAAGCTTTCGCGACCAATATCAGCCATGATACAGGTTTTTTTTTAGATCACATAAATATATAAATGTGTCGTTAAACCCGCCATCATCCGACACAGACAACTAGTTAGGGTTGTATCATGTAAAGAGAACGTGCCAATTCGTCCCTAGACAGCACTAGTGTATAGTGTAGTGTATAATATAGTGTATAGTGCAATGTATAGTATAGTGTAGTGTATACTGTAGTGTTTCGTGGTGTAGTGTCTAGTGTTGTAGTGTATAGTGGTGTAGTGTATAGAAGTGTAGTGTATAGTGTAGTATACTAGTACAGCACTAACCTGTGTGTTGGAGAGAAAAATCCACAACAGTAATTACAAAACGCCACCATCAGGCGGACAACCTTGATGTGTGCAGACATCCTCCTCCCTCCTCGTCAAACAGATGGCTACATGTGATCACGTCACGTGTGAGCCCTTCACGTTCGAGTGCATTCGTGGGTTGGTGTGTGGGTGGGTTGAGATTAACAAATCCGTTAACATTTGCAATGGGCATCCTTTGACGGGGTTGGGTTATTCACACGGCAAGTCGGCGAACATTACGCACGCGGATTTGTTCTCGTATCTCCTGCGGTTTGCGTGCACTAATCACAGCAGAACCGTCTGTTAACAGGTGATCCCCGTCTGAGTGTGATGACCCGGCACGCATTACACTGTGTAACAATAAAAATATATTTTTTTGTCCCTGGGTAGTAAGTGTTATTTTCTAATTGCTTATGCCTCAAAAGTACAGAGAATGGATATTATTCCCCTCAAACTTTGCTTTTGTGACCAGGACACAAAAGCAAATGAAATAATCCACTCCATGAATAACACAATGTAACACGATTTTTGTCCCTGGGTAGTAAGTGTTATTTCTTAATTGCGTGACCAGGACAGTGACATTTTGAAATGTACCTATTTTCAATGAGAAAACGGGCACATTTGTGTCGTTCCTTCACGTAAAGTCCTGGTCACAAAAGCAAAGTTTGTGAGAAATTATAGCCATCTTTTGAGGCATAAGCAATTAGGAAATAACACTTACTACCCAGGGACAAAATTGTGTTACATAGTGAAATAGGTCAATTTCAAAATATCAATGTCCCTGGTCACAAAAGCAACGTTTGTGGGGAATAATAGCCATTTCATGTACTTTTGAGGCGTAAGCAATTAGGAAATAACACTTACTACAGAGGAACAAAAATTGTGTTACACAGTGTGATCATATCCATCCAACGCACGAGGATTGTAAAGGGGAGGAGAATGGGGTTGGCGGTGGTTGGGGTTCAAGTTCAAGTTCATTTATTAGGTATAGCCCTGTGAGCCATTCGGCTCTTGAATCGGGTGCAACAAACAAAAAACAATAACATAAACAAAAAAACATCTTAAAGTGAATATGTGACTGATTGCAAACAGAAAATCAAAGAAAAGACAGCAAAATATTGCAGAAAAAACACAATACACCAACGCTGTGTGCAAAAATCCCAGTGGGATGCAAGTCAAACAACCAACAACAACCACAAGACAACTTAGATTAAGGCCATCAGTCTAACTCTGTACTACAACAAACGCAGGGCAGACCAGCTAGAGCCTTTCCCCCAATCTCGCCTGATATTGGGGGGGGGGGAGTCAAGACTCCACCCTTCGAGCCTTCTAACGCTCTCAATGTTTCACCCGCAGGTGCTGTTTTAATATGGAGGTATTTGGGGGGGGGGGGGCTTGATCGTGTAGGTATACAAATGTTGTGTCGTCGTTGAAAACCCCGCCACCACCCGACACAACCAACAAGTAAGGGGTTGTGTCTCGTAAACAGAACGTGCCAATTCATCACTAGTACAGTACTCGTGTATAGTGTAGTGTATAATGTAGTGTAGTAGTGTATAGTTTAGTGTATAGTGTAGTGTATAATGTAGAGTAGTAGTGTATAGTGTAGGGTAGTAGTGTATAGTGTAGTGTATAGTTTAGTGTATAATGTAGAGTAGTAGTGTATAGTGTCGTGAATAGTGTAGTGTATAGTGTAGGGTAGTAGTGTATTGTGTAGTGTATAGTTTTAGTGTATAGTGTAGTGTATAGTGTCGTGTATAGTTTAGTGTATAGTGGAGTGTACACCTCAGCGTTATGTGAATTTTAGTTGCATTTTGAACGCAAAGGAGAAATCCCCCCCCACCCTCCAGCGATGACGCGCGGGCGTTGGCAAGGGCAACCCCCGGTCAACAGTAGTGGCTCGATGAAATAATTAAATAATGTTGAATCACACTAAATTGTCAATTTAACTACTTTTAAGTCGACGGATGGGAAAACGGAATAGCCTATGCCAAGCACAAGGCGTGGTACCTGGCTGATTTTTTTTTTGTTTACATAAACAGTTGGCTAGAGAGAGCCAAATCCTTCGCAAGTTGCGTGAACACAGACGGACAGACGGACCTGAATGTGAAATTTGTAGTCGGTGTCTCTGCGTCGACATCAGCAGCACCTAAGACAAGGCGAATAAGACCAACTTAGTCACACTCATTCACTCACTCACACTCATTCACTCACACTCACTCACACTCATTCACTAACTCACTCACACTCATTCACTAACTCACTCACACTCATTCACTCACCCACACTCACTCACTCACACTCATACCTACACTCACTCACCCACCCACACTCATTCACTCACACTCATACCTACACTCACTCACACTCATTCACTAACTCACTCACACTCATTCACTCACCCACACTCATTCACTCACCCACACTCACTCACCCACACTCACCCACACTCACTCACTAACTCACTCACACTCATTCACTCACACTCATTCACTCACACTCATTCACTCACCCCCACTCATTCATTTACCCACACTCATTCACTCACCCACACTCATTAACAGACTGTAGGGGGCAAGTGCTGTTAGCGAGCACCTATGAAGGCCGGCACGGCACACGAGGGGGTGGGTGACCAGCACCACGCCCGACCGCACCATGTACTCATTTGAGGCTGAGTCGACGTAGAAGAGGCCCAGGACCGGTTCAGATAATCGTCACCGGTGTTGGCCGTGAGCGGGAATCGAACTCGGGTCGTCAGGTTCATAGCACAGCGTAGTGCTGACCACTACACCACCGCTCCCACTCACCCACACGCACCTACACTAATTCACTCACCCGCAATAATTCACTCAGTCACTCAACCACACTCACCTACACTCATTCACTCACTCACATTCATTCACTCACACTCACCCACCCAAACCCACACACCCACACTCGCCCACCCTCACCCAGACTCATTCACTCACACCCACTCACTCAAACTCACCCACATTAATTCACTCACTCACACTCACTCAGACTCATTCACTCACTCACACTTACCCAGACTCACCCACTCACTCAAACTCACCCACATTCATTCACTCACTCACATTCACCCAGACTCACCCACCCACCCATACACACCTAAACTCAACCACCCACCCACACTCATGCACACTCACCCACCTAAACTCACCCACCCACACTCACACTCACCCACCTAAACTCACCCACCAACACTCACCCACACTCACTCACCCACTTGACCAACCTGAACGTGACATTTGCAGTCGGTGTCTCTGCATCTACATCAGCAGCCGCGTGTGTCACAAAGCAAAGTGAGTGAGAGAGAGATACATATATGCTGATAAAGACCCCGGATCTATCAAATCGATCTATAAATATTTCTGATCGTCACGGTCGACCTTTAACGTTCTGTCGTGCGTCGATTACTACGATTGATCCATCACAGAGGTCTTCTGGATTAGATCGCTTAAATATGGTCATTGAGCCGGATGCCATGGGAGGAGATAACTTTTTTTCTGTAGGCTTTGCATGAAATAATTCCTGATTAGCCGGTATGTGAGCTCGATGCTGATGAATCACCACACCACCATCAACACTACCACCATCAACATTACCACCATCAACGTCAACACTACCACCATCAACACTACCACCATGACCATCAACACTACCACCACCACCATCAACACTACCACCACCACCACCACCATCAACACTACCACCATCACCATCAACACTACCACCATCAACACTACCACCACTACCACCATCACCACCGCCATCACCACCACTACCACCATTACCACCACGACCACCATCAATACTACCAACGCCATCTTTACCACAACTACCACCATCACCACTTCCACCATCACCACCACCACTTCCACCATCACCACTTCCACCATCAACGCTACCATCACCACTACAACCACCATCACCACTACCAGCATGGACCATAGACCTCCCGGTCTCAATAGTGACAACACAACGCCCGGCCGCCTTTGTCTCCCTAGTGGCGATGCATACGCACCGTAGCAGGTAACTCATTAGAGGCTGAGTCGACCTAGGCGAGGCCCAGAACCGTTTCAGATAATCACCACCGGTGTTGGCCGTGAGCGGGAATCGAACTCGGGTCGCTGGGTTCGTAGCACAGCGTAGTGCTAATCACTGCGCTACTGCTCCCACTCACCCACTCCCATTCACTCACCCACTCTCATTCACGCTCTCACTCACTCACTCACCCACAATCATTCACTCAGTCACTCACCACCACTCACTCACGCTTACCCACTCACTCACACCCACCCAGACTCACTCACCCACACTCATTCACTCACTCACGTTCATTCGCTCACTCACACTCACCCACCCACTCACTCACACAAACCCAGACTCACTCACACTCACTCACGCTCACCCACTCACTCACACTTACCCAGACTCACTCACCCACAATCATTCACTCAGTCACCCTCACTCAATCATTCACTCACGCACCCACCAACACCCACGCTCTCACTCACTCACTCACACCCAACCACTCACTCACTTCATCACCCCACCCACTCGTTCGCCTCACACGTACCCACTCAACCATCAACACTCATTCACTCACTCAATCACACCCAACAACTCACTCACTCACACACACCCACTCACCCACCCTCATTCAGTCACTCACAACCAACCACTTATTCACTCACACCCACCCACACTAATGAACTCACTCACACTCATTCACTCACTCACACTCACCCATAATCGCCCACACCTACTCTCATTCACCCACCCACACTGATTCACTCACTCACACTCATTCACTCAGTCACTCATTCACTCACTCAATCACACTCATTCACTCACTCACACTGATTCATTCACTCACACGTTGTAATGTGAGCTGATGCCTACTTTATTGATTGACGATATTGGCACGTAAAAATGAAGATTGATTAATTGACCATCGCGGATATTGAGCATTGACATCTCAGAATCGATTAGAATCTTTATTTAGGCTGGAGAAGGAATCTGAGGAGCGATCAAACTCTATGTCACAGATGTCCAGCAGCGAGCATGGGGGTTTAGAAAGTCACAACAACAAACAATACACAAATAATAATAACAATAGGAGTGCAAAATATAGAGAAGCGAAGCACGTCACTAAATGATGAAGCAATAAGAATCGGCCTTTTACCCCATTCTGACAATAAAGCAGGAGTTGTGGTTAAGACGTTTAAATCACCAATTAGACACAACACCTATTGCAAGGCATCGAATCTGCATTAACCACACGTACTTGTGGCAAAAGAAACACACATGCTCCGATAATAATCTATGCATCGTCTTTGAAACTGACTGGCCCACACCAGAGACCGCTTTCTTCATGGGCTTCTCTCTGCACCGGTGTTAGACCAGAGAACGCCAAAAGGCGAAGAGTGCAACGACAATGCAAGTTTAGTGTCAGTGATTCGGAGACAAAGGTTCGTAGGAGGCACCTTCTTTATTAAACAACTTCCACGGTCTCAAATTTCGATTTAAAGCTTTCGTGACTGCAGGGATTCATCTTCTTGGTTCTTTCGGCAATTATTTTATTATATTATGTTATTGTGTTTTATTTTTATTATTTTATTATTTCCCTTCCACGGTCTCGTCCGCACACTTTCCACAGTAGCTCAGCCTAGCCTGTACATAACACTAGCCGTGTAATACTGACGGCGCTGGCTGATATAGCCAACTGCTATCCCGTAGCGCAATATCTAGCGGAGACGTTTAGCGACGAAGGCGACAAGACGACAGTGACGACGAGACGAGTCCACTCCCAGAACCGGCAGCCTCAAGCCCCACGCTCTCGGCTCCTTTTATGCTCCCGGCGCGGCCTGGCTCCGCCCTGACCGCACCTCCATTCTCTTGAACCTGCTAGCAGGTTCCAGGGGCCTCCAGATGGGGTCCTCCGTGAACCTTGCCCTAGTTCCTCCGCTCTGCCACCACGCATCGTGCTCACGCCCTCAACCGGCGTGTGTGCTGTCTGTCCACCACAGTTGCCGCTGCTGTCCACCAGTCGGCGCCATTACGCTACATGAGTATCAGTGCATTTATAGCTCAGGTTGAGCCACTTATAGCTGTGGGATACCTTTTTGCCGGTATAAAAAATAAAAAGATTAAACAATAAGAATTGGTACGCTTTGGTTCTTTCGGTAAAGTCACGTAGGTAGAAATAAAATAAAATAAATCACGACGTTTCGAACGCAACACAAGCGTTCGTCTTCAGGCGACTTTACCGAAAGAACCCAAGAGTATGGATTCCTGCAGTCACAAAAGCTTCAAATCAAGAATAAGAATAGGTTCTACATTTGAAGTTTTCGTGACTGCATTAATTTATTAAATTTTTACCTACGTGACTTTACCGAAAAAACCAATGAGTATGAATACGAATAGGTTTCACTCTTCGTGGCAATAAAACAGGAACTGTTTTGATGTTCAAACGCCAAACAGCTACCTTTTGCGAGGCATCGAGTCTGCATTATCCGCCTCTTGCCGCATTACAGAGCCGTACAGGTGGTGGTCTATAACGCCTCCTGTTTTATTGGCAGAAAAGGGTGAAACCGGCTATTCTAATTGATACTGCCAAATAAAAAGGTCCCACAAATGAGGCACTAAATACGAATATACGGAATAAATTATAGCAGACAGCGAGGCTGCTTTCGCCATTCTCGCCTGAAGATTAACGCTTGTGTTGCATTCGAAATGTCGTGATTTATTATTGAAAAAAATTCTACCTACGTGACTTTACCGAAAGAACCAAAGAGTATGGATTCCTGCAGTCACGAAAGCTTCAAATCAAATTATAATTCATAATAGAGGGGCAAAGCACAGTCCGTGATAGCTCCTGAGATGCGTACGCATGCTGAGCAAAGCTTGAAGTGCATGGTGGGTAGCATCTAGAAGAATCCAGCAGCATCCCAATGCCTCGTGCGATGATGATGATGACGCTATTGCTTGATGACGCTATTACTCGATCGCGTTGTGTTGTCCAATTCGCGTGATGAAAACTCTGCGGCGATATAGGGAGAACAGACCGTAACTGTAATGGAAGCAAATTTTGACTTAAAACTTTCACGACTGCAGGAATTCATATTCTTTGGTTCTTTCGGTAAAGTCACGTAGATAGACAAAAGAGAAAAAATAAAAGGAAATAAAATGAAAATAAAAACTACGACGTTTCGATCACAACACAAGCGATCGTCATCAAGAGGAGGAGAAAAAAATTGAGCAAGCGTGAGTTTGTTCACTCTGTCTGGATTTTTTCGGGATGGCTGTAGGAAGCCTTCGTCCAGCAGAGGCACCGGCTGCTCATGATGAATGAACGGCTTTCATACTTCACAGATAAGGAGGGACCCAATGATGTTCGTGATCAGGAGGAGGTGTGTCCCATTCGCTCCGACAAACTGCACAGGAGTTGGAAAGTTCACCAATTGCCACGTCGCAGAGCCGTAGACGTGGGGTCTGCAATAACAAACACAACAACAATCATAATTCATCGGAATCAATTGCTTGATTTATACCGTTAGAGGAACATTGATGAGCAAGCTATATGAGGATCTTTTTGTTCACAGATGTTTCAGGAGGGGGACGCAGGGTTTGAACGCCGCAACAACGACAAACACAGCACAGGCCCTCCGTGACGTACGCGATGACAGGTGCGTTCATGGAAAAAGTCGCGTATATCGAAATCGCGTCCGTCAAAAACGATTTGCACGTAAGAAATAATGGTAAAAGAGGGGGTTAGGGGATTTTACTCGCACTCGTATACACAATCACCAATATTATCCTAGCCTGTATCATGACAATAAATGTACAGTACACGCAATATAATACTCGGTCCTTAATACTTAATTATTTTGCTACACCACCCTCTCATTCATTATCCCTTCACCACCTGTGACGTCACACTACGTCACCCACTCATTCATTCATCCCTTCACTTCCTGTGACGTCTCTTGCTAAATCCCTGTCCCTACCCCTATCACTACCCCATCATTACCCCAACCCCCATCATTACCCAATCACTACCCCAAACCCCATCACTACCCCAGCACTACCCCAACCCCTATCACTACCCCAACCCCTATCACTACCCAATCACTACCCCAAACCCCATCACTACCCCAGCACTACCCCAACCCCTATCACTACCCCAACCCCTATCACTACTCCATCACTACCCCAACCCCCATCACTACCCCTATCACTACCCCTATCACTACCCCATCACTACCCCAACCCCCATCACTACCCCTATCACTACCCCAACCCCTATCACTACCCCAACCCCTATCACTACCCCAACTCCTATCACTACCCCATCGCCACCCCATCACTACCCCATCGCCACCCCCCAAACCCCCATCACCGCCCCAACCCCCTCCACGACAGTCGCTGTTCGTGTCGGTGGCACCGCGCGTGAGCGAGTTCGCTCACGCTCCGTGCGCCCACCTCACGTAGATCTGGGTGGACGACTTCGAGTAGATGTCGCCGTTGTTGAGGATCGCCAGCAGGCTGACGGCGCCCCGCACGTCGGTGAACCCCTCCCAGCCGCCGCCGACGCCGCAGCCGGCCGTCCGCTTGACGTACGCGAGCCCGTCCGCGGCTCCGAGGGCCCAGCATTCGTCGCCGTTGCAGGCCGCGTGCTGGCACGTGGTCGGCAAGCCGTCGTCTTCGAAGGCGACGGCGGCCAGCGGCCACAGGGGGTCGCCGCGGCCGCACAGCAGCCGCTTGGCGACGGTGATCACGTAGATGGCGCCGGACGGTTGGGGGAAGACGTGGGCGATGTTGTCTGCATCGAGACGTTGAAGGGACGGAGGGCGGTGGGTGAGACGATGATTCCCGATCCCGCCTCGCCATTTTGGCTAGCGAGATGTTGACTACCTTGCCTGGTCTACAGGTGGTCGTGGGTTTTGATTACTGAACCTGAGGATGGCTGCTGCTGTATAGTTGGTGTTTGCGTGTCTCTCTCATCATCACGGTGGCTAGGAGATGTTAACTACTTCGCCTGGTATACAGGAAGTTCTGCTGGGTTCGATCCCGACTCTGACGATGCTGCCTGCTGTATATTTTGAGTTTGCGTCTCTCTCTCATCATCATCATCACGGTGGCTAGGAGATGTTAACTACCTCGCCTGGCATGCAGGAGGTCGTGGGTTTTTATTCCGGACCCTGACGATACCTGGCTGCTGTATACTTGAAATCTGCACGCATCTCTCTCATCAACATCACGATGGCTAGGAGATGTTAACTACCTCGCCTGGTATACATGAAGTTCTGCTGATTGGTCCACAGAAGTTCAATATACACACTTTCCCCATCGGTCTGTTACGGTTTTTGCCTTCGAACCAAATTCCGGTCCTGGTCCAACGGACGGACTAACTGGTGGGCACTGCAATGTGAGAAGTGTTGGCAAGTCGCAAAAAGCAAAGGTTCCCCGTATAGCCCGTGACAGACTGTCGGGGCAAGTGCTGTTAGAGGGTAACACCGATGAAGGCTACTGGCACTCTGGCACACGAGGGGGTGGGTGGCCAGCACCACGCCCGGCCGCCTTTGTCTCCCTAGTGGCGATGTTTGCACACCGCACCAGCTACTCATTTGAAGGCTGAGTCGACCAACAACAACAATCGCCATTCGCCACTAAGTGGCGGTGACGTCACCACAGCGATTGTACCAGGCTATGTGCACATCAAGGCCACGTGAAGCATCGAACGCCCGCTGGCAGGAGGTCACGGGACAGACCCAGCAGGTGCCACGGGTCGACTGACTGAGAAGACTGTGCCAACTTGCTGCGTTTTAGCCACGCGGCGCTCCGCTCGTTGTTGTGAGCGTCGCTCCTCTGCCCTCCGCTGTTGTTGCTGGAGGGCAACTGCCTCCAACTGCCCCCAACTGCCCCAGTAGCTTCCTCATCGTGCACCTAGCCTGGCACTGCCCAGTGGCATCCTTCACGAGCTTCCTCCACAGAGGGCGCTCTTGACACCGCCGGTAACCAGTAATCCGGGACGGGTGACTATAAACAATCTATAAACTAATTACTAAGCTCTTATTATGTTGAGATTGAAGCTTTCGTGACTGCAGGAATCCATACTTATTGGTCCTGTCGGTAAAGTCACGTAGGTATAAAATAAAATAAATCACGACGCTTCGGGCGCAACACAAGCAAAGAAAGCGTGATCTGACCGTGGGAAAGTATGATGACGGACGCTTGCGTTGCGCCCGAAACGTCTCGTTTTATTTTATACCTACGTGACTTTACCGAAAGAACCAATGAGTATTGCTATGTTACCAGGTAAGAACCCACTGAGCTACGTAGCTCTTTTTCAAAAGCAGACCCTGCGGGTGCCACGTTGTCGACCCGACCGATCCACCGTCCGCACAGCGCGCGGAGAGACGCCCACCTGCCACGTGGTACCAGCGATGGTCGACGACGCGGTAGAGCTTCTTGTCCAGGGTCACGCCCCACACGTGGGCTCCGCCGACGCTGACCCTCCGCATCGAGCCGAGCAATGGCTGCCAGCCGCGGCCGTTCCAGCCGACGACCCTGTAGCCGCTCGTGACAGCCGCCATGAGGGCTCCGCTCGCTGAGGCGCCGATGAAATCGGCACCGGATTCGTTGGAGCATCGCAGGCCTTCGCGCAGCGTAGGCGCGCGCGAGAGAACACACAGAGACGGAAACAGTGACAGTATCATCATGGGAACCTCCTTTGCCAGTAATCAAAATATGGGAATAGGGTTTTCCCCTTTTTTCTGGCAACAAAACAGCGGTGTTGAGATGTTAAAACACCAAACTGAAACCTTTAACAAGGAATCATGTCTGAAATTAACCACGATGCTTGTGGTCAGATTGCAAACAAAAAGCATACTCTGATAGTATATACATTGTCTTTGAAACTGATTGGTGGGGAAAGCCGGAGGACCCAGAGAAAAATCCACGCCACCACGGGGAGATAGAGGGAGAGACGCAGACTCCAAATATACAGCAGCAGCAGCAGCAGGCATCGTCAGGGTCGGCATAGAACCCACGACCTCCTGTATACCAGGCGAGGTAGTTAACATCTCCTAGCCACCGTGATGCTGATGAGAGAGAGACGCAGACTCCAAATATACAGCAGCAGCAGGCATCGTCAGGATTGGAATCGAACCCACGACCTCTTGAATACCAGGCGAGGTAGTTAACATCCCCCATCCACCACCATGTTCAATTCAAACTAAAAAAAACGAGCGAATGTTCAACTTTCGCTACCGTACGTAGCCAACCGCGCCTCCTCGGATGTGCGGGGCTAAGGACAACCACAACAACCACAGCAACAAGCAGCGGTCGTAAATAAATGGGTGTTCAACCTCGGAGATTTGAAAGTGGTCACGGCCGCTAGCGGCTTCCCACGCATTGGCTGAACGGTGTAATTGGCGAGTGCCTTTATTGGGAGTCGTTTTTTTTGGGAGGGTTTGATCGCGTATTTACGTGTAGTGTATAGTGTAGTGTATAGTGTAGTAGTATATAGTAGTGTATAGTCGTGTAGTGTGTCGTGTGTTGTATAGTGGCGTGTATTGTAGTGTATAGTAGTGTAGTGTATAGTGGAGTGTATAGTAGTGTAGTGTATAGTGGAGTGTATAGTAGTGTAGTGTATAATGTAGTGTATAGTAGTGTAGTGTATAGTGTAGTAGTGTATAGCAGTGTAGTGTATAGTGGAGTGTATAGTGTAATGTATAGTAGTGTAGTGTATAGTGTAGAATGTATAGCAGTGTAGTGTATAGTGTAGTAATGTATAGCAGTGTAGTGTATAGTAGAGTATATTAGTATTTACAAGATCTAACCCCAACAACAAAACACCTCTTGTGGATTATATTGGTCGGGAAAGCCTCGCTACGTGGTGGTGGTTAGATCGCTTAGATATATAAATGTGTCGTTAAAATCCGCCACACAGATTGTACATTTTGTGGCTTGGCTCTCCAACGGTGTGCTGTACTAGTATACTACACTATACACTATTATACACTATACACTACACTATAAACTCCACTATACACTACACGACTATACACTACACTACTATACACTACTGCACTACACTACTATACACGATACACTATACACGATACACTACACTATACACTACACTATACACTTCACTACTATACAGTCCACTATACAGTATATACTACACTATACACTACACCACTATACACTACACTACACACTAGTGCTGTACTAGTGACGAATTGGTCACGTTCTGTTTACGTGACGCAACCCTTAGTAGTTGGCTGTGTCGGGTGGTGGCGGGGTTTAAACGACGACACAACAACATTTAAATATTGACGCGATCTACCCCAACAAAAAAAAAACCTCTATTAAAGATGATATTGGTCGCGAAAGCCCGCTACGCGTTAAACTATTGTTGTTTTGACGTAAAACTTTCGTTAGGTAAAGTCACGTAGACGGAAAAAAAGAATGATAAAAAAAATAAAAGAAACAAGTTTCGATGTCATCACAAGCGGCAGTCGTCATCGGGATGATGACCACTGCTTGCGTTGCGATCGAAACGTCGTGATATTTGTAATCACTTTATTTTTTATCATTGTTTTTTTTTCTGCTATCTACGTGACTTTACCGAAAGAACCACAGACTATTGTTGTTGTTTTTGTAGTGGTGGTCGTCTTTGTTATCGTTGTTGTTGTTGTTGTTTCCGACTCACAAACACAGCCACGGACGCAGCCAAGGATCGGCAGCAGCAGTATTGGTAGTAGCCAGAAAACCGGGTCCATTGTCAACGATGCGGACGTCGGCGGGTTGGAACGAATGGAACGGGGAACCGTGGTTCCGGATGAGCCACGGGGAGGGTCTGCAGACG
Source organism: Lampetra planeri (assembly GCF_965212315.1). Classification (NCBI taxonomy): domain Eukaryota; kingdom Metazoa; phylum Chordata; class Hyperoartia; order Petromyzontiformes; family Petromyzontidae; genus Lampetra; species Lampetra planeri. The sequence continues at coordinate 9,265,985 of NC_136151.1, read as the reverse complement.
AAGCACAGCCACAAAGCTCGCTCCTATTTATCGTGGGCTCGTGATAAACCAGCGGTAGGGCAATTAGACGCCGAGACGCTATCGGCTTTCGCGTGGGCGTATTTACAGCTGCCGTTCGATTGATATTTTGTTAATTTACTAAACGCGTTCATATTTCTCTATCTGGCTAGACGCAGGGGTGGGGGACGTCCGGCCCGCGGGCCGTATGAGGCACCGCGAAATCATTTGAGTCTGGCCCTGCCAAGGCAACCGCAGGCGGGACTCGAAATTCAATAAATCTATAGGAGCAAACCTGGAAAAGCAGTTGCGAGCAGCAACAACATCGTCAACACCAGCTAACATCACACGCCTCGCCAAAGAGAAGCAGTTCCAGCCCAACGCATTAGGGGTGAGTTCATTAAATGTTTGACCAAATATAACGGGCTAATTTTTAAGTTGATCATTTTGTATGGCCCCGCGAATGATGTTATATTAATATCCAAATGGCCCTTGGCAGAAAGAAAGGTTCCCCGCCCCTGGACTCTAGAGGGTTGCGTGTAGATCCAGCCGACTAATTATTCGCGGGTTAAGGAAGAGTCAGGACGTTCTGTCGTATTCAGAGTGGGCTCGTGATACACCAACCGAGATGGCAATTAGACGCAAGAGACATTGTGGGCTTTCGCGTGGGCGTATTTACAGCTGCCGTTCGATTGACATGTTGTTAATTCACAAGCGCGTTCATATTTCTCTATACGTCTAGATGGGTTGCGTGTACATCAAGCCTAGTAATTATCCGCGGGTAAAGGAGAGTCAGAACGTGCGGTCGTATGTAAATTGGGCTCATGACAAACACCGATAGGGCACTTAGACGCAGAGACACTCTCGGCTTTCACGTGGACCTCACTACAGCTGCCGTCTTTCTATTATTGTTTAATTCATATTTTACAAAAAACAATATTTATATATATCTGTCGACGGGGGGAAGGAGGGGGTTACATGTTAGCTGTACGTCAAGCCTAGCAATTATGCATTCTAGCATTATCAGGTTTTTTTTTTATAAGGCAACGATCAAACGAGTGGGCGTGCGTTTGCAGACAGCGCAGGTGAGCTCACGCGTTTCACGAAAGCCTCCGTACCGGTGAATAATTAACACGACGTAACACGATTTATTTGTTCCTGGGTCGTAAGTGTTATTTTCCAATTACTCATGCCTCAAAAGTATAGAAATTAGCTATTATTCCCCCACAAACTTTACTTTTGTTACCAGGACACAAAAGCAAAGTTAATCATCCCCTCCATTAATAACAGTGTAACACGATTTTTTGTTGTTGGGTAGTAAGTGTTATTTTCCAATTGCTTATGCCTCAAAAGTATAGAAAATTGGCTATTTATTCCCCCGCAAACTTTGCTTTTGTGACCAGAACTTTACGTGAAGGAATGACACAAATGTACACCACGTTTTCTCATTGAAAATAGGTAAGTTTCAAAACGTCACTGTCCTGGTCACAAAAGCAAAGTTTGCGGGGGAATAAATCGCCAATTTTCTATACTTTTGAGGCATAAGCAATAAGAAAAGAACACTTACTAGCCAGGAACAAAAAACTTTTTTTTTGTTACACAGTGAATAATTATATGGGGTAGAAGGGGGGGGGTGCTTGAAACATCTTAGGAACTGCTGTTTTTATTGCCAGACAGGGTGAGGGTTGTGTCTCTGTGTTGTCTCTCTGCTTGTGTCTCCGTGTCTGTGTTTTGTCTCTCTCTCAAATGTAGTTCTACCTGATTACGGTTGCTTGTTTCAATCGAAACGTCGTACTCTAGTATTTAATTTATTTTCTTTCTACGTGACTTTACCGAAAGAACCAAAGAGTAATGATTTTAATTAAAGTGCTAAATATGTGCAGAGTGAATACGGATCGCATTGTTACAACATTGCAGTCTATATGTGTCTTACCGTAGTTCATACAGTACTATACTTAATGATTGCAAATACGATCATTAAACATGTAAAAAGTAGGTAAAACCACAGTTTTTTTAATGCACGCACTTTTATTTGCGATTTAATGTAGAAACAAAATATTTTTTTTACTCCAGAATTAATCGCGTTTAATGTGCTGAATAAAAGTGAGTGGTTTGCATGACATCGAAATGTCGCCACCCACTTTTATTCAGCACGTCAAATGGTATTTATTACGGCCTCAAAATAATACATTTTTGCAATTTAGAGTGCAAATAAAAGTGTGTGCATTGAAAAACTAGTCTTTATACCTAATTTTTTTTTCATCGTAAAATTAAGCTTCCATTTTCACTGCACACTTACATGGCCATGCCATCTCAGTCTTGCTTCCCTCACCTGATCCTTAATCATTGTTACCCCTAGTTATTTTTTCACGCCCTCACTTATCTTCCGGTCATTTGTTTCGGCTGCTGCTTCGTCTCTAATGCGTATCTTACATATTTGTGTCTGCCTTGAGGGATACTCTTAGGTTTTTTTTTCGGTAAAGTCACGTAGGTAAAAAAATAAAAAAAATCACGACCTTTCGGAGGCAACACAAGTCTTCGTCTTCAGGTGGGACCGTCACCGCTAAATTACTGTATCAAGTGTTAAATTTAGCTGTGGCGGTCCCACCTGAAGATTATATTTTTTCCCCCTTGAGGACGACCGCTTGTGTTGCGATCGAAACGTCGTGATTTATTTTATTTCATACCTACGTGACTTTACCGAAAGAACCAAAGATTATCAGCCACTCCGTTGGAGCTGCTGTCGTCTGTGATAGCCAGGTCGTTTCTTCAAAAATAAACCGTATAGGTCAGTGGGGGCCTTCGCTGGTGAAAATAAAAATTGAAAAAAAAAAGTGCGTTTCCGTTTAAAAAAAAAATTTCGTTTTAAAATTCGTCTTTATTACAGCAGATCGACACATCGGGGACTCACTCCTTTCGTGCAACCCACACGCGGCACCTTCAGCCACCCTTCTAACCCCTCCTTTGTACTCCCTTCCCCATCTTTTCCCAAACATCACCGTTACTCTTCAAACCAAATCCCGCTCATTTCCCCATCCCCCCCCCTCACCCACCATAGCGGCTTCCCAAACGACCCACCGCTCATCTTCTTGGTTCTTTCGATAAAGTCACGTAGAAGGGAAATAATAAAATAATAAACATAATAAAAAAATTATCACGTTTCGGCCACAACGCAAGCAGCCGTCCTCTTTGTGGTCGAAACGTCGTGATAATTATTTTATTATGTTTTATTTTTATTATTTTATTATTTCCCTTCTATGTGACTTTACAGAAAGAACCAAGAAGATGAATCCCTGCAGTCACGAAAGCTTTAAATCGAGACCCACCGCTCATTTCTCACTTAGCGTTCCTCGACGAATTAAAAAAAAATTCCGATTCCAATGTCCTCCTCCTTCACAAATCCCAATGGGCATGGCCTTAGAACCGTCGGCTGCTCCACCCACCACCCGCCCATAACACCGTAAACCTCCACTTAAATGAGGGGGGGAGAGGTGGGTGAGATATAAAAAAACATTATACACTACACTAGACACACTACACTACTAAACTGAAACGTAAAGACAACAACAACGACGTTTGAGTAAAAAGCCACGAAGAAAATCGTCAGTCTTGCGCCCCCCCCCACTCCGAAAAGACGCCGGGGGCTCGTAGCGTGCCGGATCACCGCCGGCAAAATCGTTCCAGATCCTTCGGGGGGAAACGCTTGAGAAGGCACCGACCCCCATGCCCAGCGTCGAGCACTAAGAGCCCAGGCTGGGAGATTCGTAGGGTCCCGCTATGAAGAGCGTAGAGTACGAACCCCAGTCGTATGACGGATCAGATGGGGCCCGCGGGCACATTCGCCCAAGACAATGCGGAGCCTCATAGGCCATCCATCTTTGGTGCAGCGCACGGTCAGAAACTCAAACGACCCGACCCAAGCACCTGGCTGAATGGTGCAAGTGAGATCGGAATGGACGAATCGTAGCTACAATCCCGCCCACCTCTCTTCATAACCGGGACTTGGCACAGGCAAATCCGAGCGGCCATTGAGGGACTACATTGGTTTTTAAACGCTTTTATTTAACTCACTGTCTGTTGTCGTTGTCGTATCCTCAAATCTTGTAACTCAATTTTAACCCACTTCCCAATGTGGTATCGACTGCAAGCTTCGTATACTTATGTCTTGCGGTTGACAATACTATATTATATCATTAAAAATAAAAAAAATATTTTTAAACAATCTTTTTACACGCTTTCTATTAACTCACTGTCTGTTGTTATCCTATCATCAAATCTTGTAACTCAGTTTTAACCCACTTCCCAATGTGGTATCGACTGCAAACTTGGTATACTTATGTCATACTAATGACAATGCTATATTTTATCATAAAAAAAAACATTTAAAATATATTTTTTATATGTTATGTTTCACCTTGGCTCTAATTGTCCACGCTCAACTGACGTTGGCTGTAAATCACCACGGTCCCTGACGCTATGGCAAGCTTCGGGCCCACTTCCTGGAGTCGTGGAGTTCTGCCATTACTCGTACATTACATTTAATTAAAGCGTGTTTTAAAAAGAAAGTATTTTTTAAATATGACTTATTATAGCTTTATTTTGTTGATTTTGAAAACGTTTTGGTTTAGCCATGTTTGTTTGGTGTAGTAAAGAGTTAGCCTGATAACTTTAATCCGCATTGTCTTATGGTTGTTATTGTTTGACTTGCATCCCACTGGGATTACTGCACACAGCGTTGAAATATTGTGTTTTTTCTGGAAGACTTTGCAGTTTTTTTCCAGGATTTTTCTGTTGCGTGTACTCACTTTAAGATGTTTCTTGTTCATGTTTTTGTTTTGTTGCGGTTGCACCCGAGTCAAGAGCCGCATGGCTCACAGGTTCATACCTAATAAATGAAATGATGACGTCACCCTGCTGCTGCTGCTCTATATAAGAACGGAAGACAGAGCAGAGCCTCACCATTCTGGCGAATTGCCCGATGATGCTGGATGCAATTACCAGCAAAACGTCGTGCTACTCAAATTGTAAATGTTGTGGTTTCACGCTTCAACACACCGGTGGGCTAAAGCAGTGAACTATTTGTCTTTTGTCAATGTGACACTTTTTTACTGATTGGCCGTGTCGGATGGTGGAGGGTTACGACACATTTATAAATAACGCGATCTAAACCCAAAAACGTTGATTATGAATAATATTGGTCGCGAAAAACATCAGTCGCAAACCCTGGCGCAGCCCACGTTTTTCAGGGATGAAAGCAAGGTGAGGACACCCCGAGGAAATTGCATCGCGTAACTGGTGGGGCACAATTCGGAACTGGCCTTGCACTCGGGGGAGCATCGCAGCGAGAATGGAGAGACTGTAGGGGTTAGCAGAACAGCACCGTGCTGAACATGAATGTTTGACCAGGAAACTGGACCGGTAGCCTTTAAAATCCATAATAGAGGGGGGTTATTTGTTGGGTTAAATCGCCGCGTAAACATATATAAATGTCGTTGTGTCGTTAAAACCCGCCACCACACGACACAGCCAACTAGTAAGGGTTGTGTCACGTAAACAGAACGTGCCAATTCGTCTCGAGTACAGCACTATAGTGTAGTGTATAGTGTAGTGTATAGTGGTGTAGCATATAGTAGTGTAGTGTATAATGGTGTTGTGTATAGTAGTGTAGTGTGTAGTGTGTAGTAGTGTAGTGTATACTGTAGTGTATAGTGGTGTAGTGTATCGTAGTGTAGTGTATAGTGGAGTGTATATTAGTGTCGTGTATAGTCTAGTATACTAGTACAGCACTAGTGTAGTGTATAGTGGTGTAGTGTATAGTGTAGTGTCTTCAGGAAAAGACGACCGCTTGTGTTGTGATAAAAACGTCGTAGTTTTTTGTTATTTTCTTTGCACCTATCTACGCGACTTTACCGAACGACCCAAGAATATGAATTCCCGCAGTCACGAAAGCTTTAAGCCGAGATTGAATGTAAAATAACGTACAAGAACGCAAGACTACGAGCCTGCGTCTCTTTGTGGGGGGACGACGCTCAGCGCTCAGGTGAGGGGTGCTCTTCAAGACTTTAGGATGCAAGAGCAGTTTTGGGTTTAGCAGTTGAGGAGGTCGCTGCTCCAGTTGAACCTCCTGGCGGGACCCTGGGGTCCCGAATAAACGGAAGTCAAAATCGTCGTTTATTCATTAACTTTACATCTTGATTTGAAGCCTTCGTGACTGAATAAGGTCGCTTGTTGTGGCGATCGAAACGTCGTGATCTATTACAATTGTTTCTACCTACGTGGACTTTACCAAAAGAACCAAAGAGTATAAATTCCTGCAATCACGAAAGTTTTAAGTAAAAATTTAAGTCGCAATTTTGCTTTTATTATTTTCAAAAATAAATATTTTATTTAAAATTTATTTTATTATTTTTATTATTTTTACTTTATTTTTATTTTTCTACCTACGTGACTTTACCGAAAGAACCAGAGAGTATGGATTCCTGCAGTCACGAAAGCTTCAAATCAAGATTAGCCGGAATCAAGAAGTCCGCCTTCCCGGACGACCTCTTAAACTCGCTCGCAGATGTCTCCGATCGTCACCCGCCCCTCGTAAACCGCCAGGGCGCAGTACAGGGCGCCTGCAAAGCTGCCCTCGAATCGGTGGAGCAGCTGCCGCGTCTCCGCATCGTAGAACTCCAGCCGGCCCTCCGCCTCCTTGGACCCGGTGTCCAGCAACAGGCCGACCCTGGCGGGCCCCGGTGCCCACTCCTCCCGCTCCGTCGACGCAGGGAGCGGCTCCCGCAGCCCCCCGTGCCGTGTGTAGAAGTCGCCGTGCCATTTCCAGAGGCACCAGCTGCCAGGTCCGCCCCCAAGGCTGCAGGCGGCATGGAAGCCCTCGCGACGGATGCTGCCGAGCGTGACGCCGACCTCGCACCAGTTGGAGTCCTTGAGGTCCACCTCCCAGTAGTGGCGTCCAGGCGGGATGCTATCGGAGCACAGGACCTGGTACCAGTCCTGGAACCTTTTGTTGTGTTCGTTGACCGGCTGATGCTGCTGATGCTGTTGCTGCTGTTGCTGGCGGTGGTAGTGGTGGTGGCGGCGCTGGGGGAGGTGGTACCTCTCGACGGACCTGAGGTCTGCAGAGATCCGGAGCGTTGCGTGCGCGGTGTCTCGGTCGAGAGTTGGCGAGCAGGGTACTGAAACGGCAATGGGAAATCCGGCGGCAGAAATGACCTTCAGTTTAACACGCGGAAGGCTTTCGCGAGCAATATCATCCATAATAGAGGTTTTTTGGGTTAGATCGCTTAAATGTATAAATGTTAAATTTCGATTTAAAGCTTTCGTGACTGCAAGGATTCATCTTCTTGGTTCTTTCGGTAAAGTCACGTAGAAGGGAAGTAATAAAATAATAAAAATAAAACACAATAAAATAATGCTCACGACGCTGTCGCCTCGACGGACCTGGTTTTCACCTGAGGACGGCTGCTTGCGTTGTGGCCGAAACGTCGTGAGGATTATTTTATTGTGTTTTATTTTTATTATTTTATTACTTCCCTTCTACGTGACTTTATCGAAAGAACCAAGAAGATGTATAAATGTTGTTGTGTCGTTAAAACCCTCCACCACCCGACACAGCCAACTAGTAAGGGTTGTGTCACGTAAACAGAACATGGCAATTTGTCCATGGTACAGCACTCGTGTATAGTGTAGTGTATTGTAGTGTAGTGTATAGTAGTGTAGTGTGTAGTAGTGTAGTGTATAGTAGTGGTGTATAGTAGTGTAGTGTGTAGTGTATATTAGTGTAGTATGTAGTAGTGTAGTGTATAGTGCAGTGTATAGTAGTGTAGTGTATAGTAGTGTAGTGTATAGTGTAGTATATAGTAGTGTAGTGTACAGTATAGTGTATAGTCGTGTAGTGTATAGTGTAGTGTATATTCGTGCAATGTATAGTAGTGTAGTGTATAGTCGTGTATAGTGTAGTGTATATAGCGTCTGAAGGCTGCGAGGATGAGATGAGTTCGTACCAGCACGCAGCTGCGTCCAGAGATGTCTCTCCGAGTAAGAGGCCGGCGGCAGGACCTGAATGCTACACAGACAATGACAAAGATCCACCGTGTAGCCTTAAGAGTGCTGTAGGGGCAAGTGCTGTTTGTAGCCTGTAGCAGCGCCTATGAAGGCTACCGGCACTGTGGCTCACTTGGGGGTGGGTAGTCAGCACCACGCCCGGCCGCCTTTGTCTCCCCCGGTGGCAATGTTTAAGCACAGAATCAGGTACCTTTTTTAGGCTGAGTCGACCTAGGGGAGGCCCGGAACCGGTTGTTCAGATAATGGTCACCGGTGTTGGGTGGGATTCGAACTCGGGTCGCCGGATTCGTAGCCCAATGATCTAATCGCTACGACACTTCCACTACCCACTGCATACACAAATACAATACACCACCACTATACACATTATACACACCACTACACACACACTAAGCACACCAGTACACACACATGTACACTACACACACCACACATACCACCACTACACACACCACTACACACACCACTACACACACCACCACTACACACACACTACAGACACACTACACACACACTACACACACACTACACACACACACTAAGCACACACTAAGCACACCAGTACACACACATGTACACGACACACACCACACATACCACCACTACACACACTACAGACACACTACACACACACACTACAGACACACTACACACACCACACACACACTCTACACACACACCACACACACTACACACACACACTACACACACACCACACCATACACACACCATACACACACGCTACACACACACACCACACACACTACACACACACACTAGACACACTACACACATCACACACACACTCTACACACACACCACACACACTACACACACACACACTCCACACACACACTACACACCACACCATACACACACCATACACACACACTACACACATACACGACACACACTACACACACACTACAAACCACTACACACACACTGTGGAGCTAATCCATTGTCGCCTGCAAGCTCTGAGAATCAAAATCGGCAAACTCTGGTCTAGAGACTGGGGGTGGGGTAGTAAATCCGATGAGCTATGAAGCTCTTTGTGTCCCACCCCCTCCCCCACAAGTCTCAGGGACTTTACTCACCTCAGCCCTCTGCTGTCATCCTTCAGAGACACACAGAGACACGCACACACACACACAACACGCGCATTCAATCGATATAATCGATGTAAATTTACGACGGCATATTCACTTCTCCTGTAAGAGTCAACATCGCGAGGCGAAACAAAACCAGTACGGCACCAACCCACCCACTCGTCTACCCACTCACTCGTCCACTCACTCACTCGTCCACTCACTCACTCGTCCACTCACTCACTCGTCCACTCACTCATCCACTCACCCACTTGTCCACCCACTCACTCGTCCACTCACTCGTCCACTCATCCACTCACTCACCCACTCACCCACTCACTCACTCGTCCACTCACTCACTCGTCCACTCACTCGTCCACCCACTCACTCATCCACTCATCCACTCACTCACTCATCCACTCACCCACTCATGCACTCACTCACTCATCCACAGACTCACTCATCCACTCACCCACTCGTCCACCCACTCACTCATCCACTCACCCACTTATCCACTCACTCACCCACTCACTCACTCGTCCACTCACACCCTCGTCCACCCACTCACTCATCCACTCACTCACCCACTCACTCATCCACTCATACCCCCACTCACTCATCCACTCATGTCTCTGTCTCTATGGGTCTCTATGTATCTCTGTGGGTGTCTATGGGTCTCTACGGGCCTCTGTGTATGGGTCTTTGTGTCTCTGTGTGTAGGTCTCTATGGGTATCTCTATGGATCCCTGTGTATCTCTGTGTGTAGATCTCTATGTGTATCTCTATGGGTCTCGATGCCTGTACATTTCCAACGTGGAATTTGTTAAAAGCAAAATCGTTTAGCAGTCCAACAGATTTCACTTACCACGGCGCTGACGAGCGGTGAGGTGTCAGGTGCTTCGTCAGCACCATCACCTCCAACATCAGCAACATCATCACCACCATCGACATCATCGCCAACGTTAGCAGCATCATCGCCATCATCACCACCAACATCATCACCACCATCACCACCAACATCACCACCACCACCATCAGCAGTCACATTCTCATCGTGATGGCCACGTGGCTTGCCCAGCTGATCCTCAACGATGGCTTGGCAGTCCCCACGTGGTGGTGGTGGTGGCTGTTGTTGTTGTTGTGGTGGCTGTTGTTGTGGTGGTGGTGGCTGTTGTTGTGGTGGTGGTGGCTGTTGGTGTGGTGGTGGTGGCTGTTGTTGTGGTGGTGGTGGCTGTTGTTGTGGTGGTGGTGGCTGTTGTTGTGGTGGTGGTGGCTGTTGTTGTGGTGGTGGTGGCTGTTGTTGTGGTGGTGGTGGTGGCTGTTGTTGTGGTGGTGGCTGTTGTTGTGGTGGTGGTGGCTGTTGTTGTGGTGGTGGTGGCTGTTGTTGTGGTGGTGGCTGTTGTTGTTGTGGTGGCTGTTGTTGTTGTGGTGGCTGTTGTTGTTGTGGTGGCTGTTGTTGTTGTGGTGGCTGTTGTTGTTGTGGTGGCTGTTGTTGTGGTGGCTGTTGTTGTGGTGGTCGTTCCATGGCGCACACGGGGCACGTGGAGGCGTCGTGACCCCCCTGATCGACGGCTCCGAGGGTGCAGTGGATCGGGTGGTGGTGGAGGTGGTGGTGGTGGGGGGGTGGTGGTGGTGGTAGTGGTGGTGGTGGTGGAAGTGGTGGTGGTGGTGGTGGTAGTGGTGGTGGAGGTGGTGGAAGTGGTGGTGGTGGAGGTGGTGGTGGTGGTGGTGGGGGGGTGGTGGTGGTGGACGAGGAGGTGGTGGTGGTGGTGGTGGAGGAGGTGGTGGAGGAGGTGGTGGATGTGGTGGTGGGGGTGGTGATGGTGGTGGTGGAGGAGGTGGTGGTGGTGGTGGAGGTGGTGGTAGTAGTGGTGGAGGAGGAGGTGGTGGAGGTGGAGGTGGTGGAGGTGGTGGTGGTGGAGGTGGTGTTGGTGGTCGGGGTGGTGGTGGACGAGGAGGAGCCTGACGAGGTGGACGAGGTGGTGGTGGTGGTGTTGGTGGTGGTGGTGGAGGAGCCTGACGAGGTGGAGGAGTTTGTGTGCAGGCGAGACGAGGGGAGCAAACTGGAAGGGGAATGAGGAAGTGGGGACGGCTGTGACCGCGTCACGCGGTCACGTGGGGGGAGGACACGCGCGTGGTTCCGTTTCGGGAAACATCGTCATCGACGTCATCATCAACATCATCATCAATATCATCATCAACAACATCATCAACATCATCATCCAAAGCAAAGAGAGTGCAATGCAACGGACATGTGAGCATGAGAGATCTAAGAGAGAGGCATAGAGAGAGAGTCGAAATATCAGCTGACATATGCAGGTTGTATGGAAACATCACAGTCAGTTAAGACTTTACCTGGTTAATGACGTCCTTCCAATTATTGCTTAGTTTGTACCCGTCCTCTCGGTTGAAGTTGTGTCTGTGTTTTTATATCTGGATGGCTTCATAAAGAAATCTCTGAAGGTAGCCGGTAGGTTTGCAGAGTAACCTCCGTCTTGGAAAAATCAATTTCGTGTGAACACCCCACCTGGTTGATTACATTCTTCCAAAGATTGCTACATTTGAGAGAGAGAGACAAAACACAGACACGGAGACACACCGCCAGACACACAAGCAGAGAGAGAGAGACACACACACAGAGACACACAGAGAGAGAGACACACAGAGACACACAGAGATAGACACACAGAGAGAGACACACACAGACAGACACACAATCAGAGAGAGACACACATAGACACAGAGAGAGAGACACACAGAGACACACAAAGAGAGACACACATACAGACACACAAGCAGAGAGAGACAGAGAGAGAGAGAGAGATACACAGACACACAGAGACACAGAGAAACACACACACAGAGACACACAGAGAGAGACACACAGATAAACACAGAGAGAGACACACAGACAGACACACAAGCAGAGAGAGAGAGACACACACACAGAGACACAGAGAGAGAGACACACAACACACACAGAGACACACAGAGGGAGACACACAGACAGACACACAAGCAGAGAGAGACACACACACAGAGACACAGAGAAAGACACACACAGAGACAGAGAAACACACAGACAGACACACAAGCAGATAGAGAGACACACACAGAGGCAAAAGGAGAGACACACACAGAGAGACACAGAGAGGAGACACACACAGACACACAGACAGACACACAAGCAGAGAGACACATACACAGAGACACACACAGAGACACACACAGAGAGACACACACAGAGACACACATAGAGAGACACACACAGAGAGACACACAGAGAGAGAGACACACAACATAAACACACACACAACAACCGCCATTCGCCACTAGGTGGCGGTGATGTCACCACGGCGTCGAGGCTACCACGTGAAACGTCGAAACCCCGTCAGCAGGGGGAGGTCACAGGGGGGGGGCAGACCTTGAAGGTGCCCAGGGGTCGACTGCGTGACATGAGTGGGAGATGCACCACCTGTGCCCCCCCCCCCCCTTACAAAGACAAAGATCCCCCGTGTAGCCTGTAACAGACTGTAGGGGCAAGTGCTTTTAGGCACTCTGGCAACACAGAGAGGGGGTGGGTGGCTAACAGCACCACCACGCCTGGCCGTCTTTGTCTCTCCCCCAGTGCTCGCGATGTTCACTGCACCACCACCATCACCACCACCTCCACCATCACCACCACCACACCATCACCACTACACCACCATCACCACTTCAACACCACCATCACCATCATAATACAAACTCTACATACAACGTATGCAGTCAAATATTATATATGGTACACTATACATTATATGCAAACTCTACATACAACTTTATTTCATAACAAGGTGTCAGTTTTGTTGCCAGATAAAAGGGTAAAAAAACAATTATCACATTTTGCTACCGGAAAAAGAGGTTCCAATGGTGTAAATACTTACCCCTACCTCTTTATACTCTGATGGTTGCATTGTGTTTGAGTTGTGCGCCTTTTGGCGTCATCTGGTCCAACACCATGTGAGACTTGGCTCTAAGAAAGCTGTTTCGGGTGTGGACCAATCAATTTCAATACATTATCAGAGTTGTGTTTTTTGTTTGCATTCCGACCGCAGGTATTGTTGTCAATGCAAACAGGACTCCTTGGAAAAAAAGATGTCCGTTTTGTTGTCAGATAAAAGCGGGAAAAAATAATTATCAGATATTTTGCTACTGGTATAGGAGGTTCCAATGGTGAACTTTATTTCAGTGTTAAATATTATCTACGATACATTATACACTACATACAATCACTTGAACAATGCTAATCTTGCACGTATATACGTTTTTCACGACTATTAACTTCGGTAATAAAAACAGAAAATATACACAGTGCCATCTGGATAAAGGTCCGTGCAATTCACCGGCCTGAAGGCTGCATCAGTCCGGCGATCGTAGTAGTGCTGCTACGTACCACATCACCCCATGATGCAGAGTCTTCGAGATTGGAGTGCTAAGTAAAATAAAATACAATTTTATTTTATTTTATACCGACGTGACTTTACCGAAAGACCCAAAGAGTATGGATCCTTGCAGTCACGAAAACTTCAAATCTAGAACGTATTGTTATTATTATTAGTTTTTCATACTTTAATACTGGCTTAAAAAAGGTTCAATTTGTGTTACTAAACCGTTATTTAAAATGGCTTCCTTTTCGCACATTATTGTATCACGTGTTTTTGTAGGTGCTGTGTGTGTATGTATTTTTATCGTATTTTTTCATGATGGTTTTTGTCGTGATTTTTGAAAATCCGGAGACTCCTCACCCCAAGCCAACCGGTCGGATAATCGATTATAATCAATAACATCGATTTGAAGCTTTCGTGACTGCAGGAATCCATACTCTTTGGTTCTTTCGGTAAAGTCACGGAGGTAGAAATTTAATAGAAAACGACGTTTCGATTGCAACCTCTTGTTGCAGCAGCTCTTTCTCCTACGTCAGCAGTTATCCTGCTGTTTGTTTCACCTGATGACGGTTACTTGTGTTGCGATCGAAACGTCGTGATCTATTAATTTTCTATCTACGTTACTTTACCCAAAGAACCAAAGAGTATAATCAATTATCTACTGATTCTCTGTTTGCACCTCCGTACGTAGCCTAACGTGGCAAATCGGAGGTTCGGGGAAGGACATCAAACTACAACAACAGCAATCAGCAGCTCTGAAGAGTCTTCAATTTAGTATCGTGGTGTAGTGTACTGTATAGTGTAGTATATAGTGCGTGGTGAATAGTGTGGAGTGTGTAGTGTACTGTATAGTGTAGTGTATAGTGCGTGGTGTATAGTGTGTAATATGTAGTGTACTGTATAGTGTAGTGTATAGTGTGTGGTGTATAGTGTGCAGTGCATAGTGTGTAGTGTAATGTATAGTGTAGTGTATAGTGTGTGGTGTATAGTGTGGAGTGTATAGTGTGCAGTGTATATTGTAATGTATAGTGTAGTGTATAGTGTATTTTACTATATAGTAGTGTATTGTATAGTAGTGTTGTTACTGTATAGTAGTGTATTGTATAGTACTGTTGTTACTGCATAGTAGTGTATTATATAGTAGTGTTGTTACTGTATAGTAGTGTATTGTATAGTAGTAGTGTTGTGTTTAGTAGTTCGTATGTATGTTGAACTTCGTTCGCACCTTACGTAACCAACCGTGGCTAATCGGAGGTTCCGGGGGAAGGACAACTGAACCGTTCTAAATTATATTTTGCCACTGGTAAAGGAGATGTCTCATAGTGTGAATGCTTACCCCGAGCTCTCAATACTCTGATAGTGCGCTGTTTTTGAATTCTAGGCCTTTTGGCGTCATCTGGTCCAACACCAATTGAGACTAGGCTCTAAGAAAAGCAGTCTCGGGTGTGCACCAATCAACTTCAAGGACAGTGCATATCATTATCAGAGTTGTTTCTTTTTTATTTGCATTTTGACTGCTTCTGTTGTGGTTATTGCAAACATGATCCCTTGTATAAAGGTGTCAGTTTTTTGTACCAGTTGAAAGGGTAAAAACCTACTACTATAGTTCTAAACAAATGAGTTTGTCAATCTCGATGATGATCTAAAAGTGCATAGCTCAAGTGGCTTCCAAATATCGGAAGGAAGAACGTTCCAGACGGCCCTAGAAGCCCATCTGAAAGCGCGCGATGCCAAAAGCCGCTGCTGCGAGGATTACTCCCCTATCGCTACCCCAACCACTCCTGCTATCACTACCCTTACCCCTATCACAACCCATATGACTTCCCCAGCCCTTAGCTCTATCACTACCGCTATCAATCATTACCCGTACCACTAACCCTATCGTTACGACAACCCCTATCACTACCCATATCAATCACCACCTGTACCGCTACTTAACCTTTCCACCACTGTTCTCCTGTCCACCATAACTACACTTGCACTGAATTTCGATTTAAAGCTTTCGTGACTGCAGGGATTCATTTTCTTGGTTCTTTCGGTAAAGTCACGTAGAAGGGAAGTAATCAAATAATAAAAATAATTCTCACGACGTTTCGGCCACAACGCAAGCAGCCGTCCTTAGGTGAAGACCAGGTCTGTCGGGGAGACAGCTGTTATTTTATGACTTCCCTTCTACGTGACTTTATCGAAAGAACCAAGAAGATACACTTGCACTTTGAACACCCAAAGCGCTTGCCCCGAATGAACCACAATCGCCTCTCTGATCTCGTCAAGGAGCGTAAACCATCATCACGCCAACTCCGACCATTCTCGCAGCGGCGATATTTGTCTGGCCGTCGAACAAAGACGGTCAAACCGCATCATCGCACAGCGCTTTCAGATGCGTTTCTGCGACCGTCTGGAACGCTCTTCCCTCCGATGTTAGGAGGCCACTGGAGGTCTGCACTTTTAAATCATCATCTAGGTCGACAAACGCGTTTCTTCAGAGCCGCTTCTTCTTGTGTTTAGTTTGGAATCCTTCCCCCGAGCATACCGATTAGCCACGGTTGGCTACGCATGATGCCAAGTACATAGTGTAGTGTGTATAGTGTAGTGTATATTGTTTAGTGTGTAGTAGTGTATAGTGTAGTGTATAGTGTATATAGTTTAGTGTGTAGGAGTGTATAGTGTAGTGTATATTGTTTAGTGTGTAGTAGCGTATAGTGGAGTGTACATCGTGGAGTGCATAGTGTAGTGTACATAGTGTAGTGTATAGTGTAGTTTATATTGTTTAGTGTCTAGTAGTGTTTAGTGGAGTGTATGTAGTGTAGTGTGTAGTGTAGTGTATATAGTTTAGTGTAAAGTAGTGTATAGTGTAGTGTATATAGTTTAGTGTATAGTAGTGTATAGTGGAGTGTATATTGTTTAGTGTGTAGTAGTGTATAGTGGAGTGTATAGAGTTCAGTGTATAGTGTAGTGTATAGTGTAGTGTATATAGTGTAGTGTATTGTAGTGTGTAGTGGAGTATATGTAGTGTAGTGTGTAGTAGTGTATAGTGTAGTGTATATAGTTTAGTGTATAGTAGTGTGTAGTGTAGTGTTTTTAGTTTAGTGTATAGTGGAGTGTATATAGTTTAGTGTATAGTAGTGTGTAGTGAAGTGTTTTTAGTTTAGTGTATAGTAGTGTATAGTGGAGTGTATGTAGTGTAGTGTATAGTAGTGTGTAGTAGTGTGTAGTGTATATAATGTAGTGTATATAGTGTAGTGTATTGTAGTGTATAGTGGAGTGTATGTAGTGTATAGTGTAGTGTATATTGTTTAGTGTGTAGTAGTGTATAGTGTAGTGTATAGTGTATATAGTTTAGTGTATAGTAGTGTATAGTGGAGTGTATGTAGTGTATAGTGTAGTGTATATTGTTTAGTGTGTAGTAGTGTATAGTGTAGTGTATAGTGTATATAGTTTAGTGTATAGTAGTGTATAGTGGAGTGTATGTAGTGTATATTGTTTAGTTTGTAGTAGTGTATAGTGTAGTGTATATTGTTTAGTGTGTAGTAGTGTATAGTGGAGTGTACATCGTGGAGTGCATAGTGTAGTGTACATAGTGTAGTGTATATTGTTTAGTGTCTAGTAGTGTTTAGTGGAGTGTATGTAGTGTAGTGTGTAGTGTAGTGTATATAATTGAGTGTAAAGTAGTGTATAGTGTGGTGTATATAGTTTAGTGTATAGTAGTGTATAGTGGAGTGTATATTGTTTAGTGTGTAGTAGTGTATAGTGGAGTGTATAGAGTTCAGTGTATAGTGTAGTGTATAGTGTAGTGTATATAGTGTAGTGTATTGTAGTGTGTAGTGGAGTATATGTAGTGTAGTGTGTAGTAGTGTATAGTGTAGTGTATATAGTTTAGTGTATAGTAGTGTGTAGTGTAGTGTTTTTAGTTTAGTGTATAGTGGAGTGTATATAGTTTAGTGTATAGTAGTGTATAGTGGAGTGTATGTAGTGTAGTGTATAGTAGTGTGTAGTAGTGTGTAGTGTATATAGTGTAGTGTATATAGTGCAGTGTATTGTAGTGTATAGTGGAGTGTATGTAGTGTATAGTGTAGTGTATATTGTTTAGTGTGTAGTAGTGTATAGTGTAGTGTATAGTGTATATAGTTTAGTGTATGGTAGTGTATAGTGGAGTGTATGTAGTGTATAGTGTAGTGTATATTGTTTAGTGTGTAGTAGTGTATAGTGTAGTGTATATTGTTTAGTGTGTAGTAGTGTATAGTGGAGTGTACATCGTGGAGTGCATAGTGTAGTGTACATAGTGTAGTGTATAGTGTAGTGTATATTGTTTAGTGTCTAGTAGTGTTTAGTGGAGTGTATGTAGTGTAGTGTGTAGTGTAGTGTATATAGTTTAGTGTATAGTAGTGTATAGTGGAGTGTATATTGTTTAGTGTGTAGTAGTGTATAGTGTAGTGTATATTGTTTAGTGTGTAGTAGTGTATAGTGGAGTGTACATCGTGGAGTGCATAGTGTAGTGTACATAGTGTAGTGTATAGTGTAGTGTATATTGTTTAGTGTCTAATAGTGTTTAGTGGAGTGTATGTAGTGTAGTGTGTAGTGTAGTGTATATAGTTTAGTGTATAGTAGTGTATAGTGGAGTGTATATTGTTTAGTGTGTAGTAGTGTATAGTGGAGTGTATATTGTTTAGTGTGTAGTAGTGTATAGTGGAGTGTATAGAGTTCAGTGTATAGTGTAGTGTATAGTGTAGTGTATATAGTGTAGTGTATTGTAGTGTGTAGTGGAGTATATGTAGTGTAGTGTATAGGAGTGTATAGTGTAGTGTATATAGTTTAGTGTATAGAGTGTAGTTGTGTATTATGTTTAGTTGGTTATCCTTCCCCTGCACCTCTGATTAGCCACGGTTGGCTACGTTCAGTGCCAAAGAAGCTCAATGTACATACTTACGTAATAACAACAACCCCACTACTCTCATCATTATGAGTGTAATGTTATAATTTCTGATTTAAAGCTTCCGTGACTGCAGGGATTCATATTCTTGGTTCTTTCGGTAAGTCACGTAGAAGGGAAATAATAAAAATATAAAACAATAAAAGACAGAGGAAAGCTACCCATGAGGATGCTTACCTGAAACCGGATTCCCACCACCATCCATCCCAGAAGAATTCCCTCATCAAGACTTTGCACCATAGAGCCCAATGCATCTCTGATCAGGAACTCATTGTCAGTGAACTCAAGCACGTACGCCAAGCTCTTAAGGCTAATGGTTACTCCGACTACACAATCCGCAAAGCCATCACTCCAAACCATGAAGAAGGACCCTCTTGAGGAGCCATTCAAAACCATCACCTTACCCTACATTGCGGGGATCACAAAAACTATTTCCAAAATCTTGAATAAACACAAGATCCAGGTCCGATTCCACACATTACATAAAATCCGTGATCTGGTCCCGTCTGTAAAAGATGTGATTCCGGACATACAGTACCCTGGCGTCTACAAACTGAGTTGCCTCTGTGGTAGCAGTTACATTGGAGAAACCAAACGACATGTCTCGGACCGCATCCGTGAGCACAAAGCAGACCTGAAACACGGTAGGACAAACACCTCGTCCGTGGCAGATCACTGTTACAATTCAGTGGGCTCACATGACATTGCCTTCTCCAAGACAGAGGTTCTCTGCAAGCCATCTGGCTGCCATGAGAGATTCGTTCATGAGGCTATCCAAATATACAAACACAGACAATTTCAACCGAGAAGATGGATGCTGGCTCAGCAATCATTGGAAAGATGTGATAAACCATGTCGGGTCTTAATTGATTGTGTTCACGCTTAAGGTGACTTTCAGACCACATTCCATTTTCTGCTCCCCCCTCCTTTTTTCCGAACATAGATGGACTCGTCCATCTGACCAACTGCCAAATCGCTGTCTGTGGTGCTGACGTTAAGAAAAAAAACGCCACTTTTTAAATCCTTTATATTAAGTTCACTTGCTTACGTGCTTGCGTGCTTGCTTGCTTGCTTACGACCGTGCAAATCTTTCGGTCGTTTTTTAACCCACTTCCCGTGATCCAATCGAGCTGACATTTTGCACACAGACTCGTTATGCGTGACAATTAATTTTCGTGAAAATTTTTTTCCAAAATTTTACACTTTTTAGGGAATTTTTTTTACATATTTAATTACCAATTGCTTAATGGTGCCAGACAATCATCTGACCCATAGGTGGCAGCCATCTCAAGCCAGAGGACAAGAGGACTCTAGCCGCCCATTTCATGATGACGCAAATGTTGACTAACCACATGGCATGAAATCCCTGCCCCCACGCTGTACAGTGGAGACTATTTATAGAGCAGTTAAATTGAAGCCGCCAGGTTCTTGAAAGTGGTAAAACGAGTCAAAACCGATGCCACGCATATAAAGGATTTATAGTGAAAAACTTTGTTTTTAAATCCTTTATATTAAATTCGCGTGCTTGCGTGCTTGCTTGCTTGCTTAGGACCGTGCAAATCTTTTGGTCGTTTTTTGACCCACTTCCCGTGATCCAATCGAGCTGACATTTTCCACACAGACTCGTTGTGCCAGACAATTATTGTTCGTGAAAAAAAATTCCCAAAATGTTACACTTTTTAGGCAAAAAAATTTTATTTTACATATATTCAAATAGAACGCATTCATGGCTTTGGCTGAACGTCAGAGTGTAAGAGCCCAGAGCGTAACCCCTCCACAGGCCGTGGTGGAGTAGCGCAGTTGGTAGCGCCCTCGCTTCCCATGCCAAAGGTCGCGGGATCGATCCCCGCGTCCTCCACAGGCGAATATATTTTTAAATCCTTTATATTAAGTTCGCTTGCTTGCTTAGGACCGTGCAAATCTTTCGCTCGTTTTTTAACCCACTTCCCGTGATCCAATCGAGCTGACATTTTCCACACAGACTCGTTGTGTGTGACAATTAGTTTTCGTGAATTTTTTTTTCCAAAATTTTACACTGTTTAGGGAAAACAAATTAAATATTTAATTATCAATTGCTTAATACTGGCAGACAATCATCTGACCCATAGATTGCAGCCATTTCAAGCCAGAGGACGAGAGAACTCTAGCCGCCACGCATATAAAGGATTTAGAGTGAAAAACTTTGTTTTTACGGGTTTACTTGTTACGGGTTAATTTTTTTAATCCTTTATATTAAGTTCGCTTGCTTGCTTGCTTGCGTGCTTGCTTGCTTAGGACCGTGCAAATCTTTCGGTCGTTTTTTAACCCACTTCCCGTGATCCAATCGAGCTGACATTTTCCACACAGACTCGTTGTGTGTGACAATTAATGTTCGTGAAATTTTTTTTCCAACATTTTACACTTTTTAGGACAAAAATATTATATTTAATTACCAATTGCTTAATGGTGCCATGCAATCATCTGACCCATAGGTGGCAGCCATCTCAAGCCAGAGGACGAGAGGACTCTAGCCGCCACGTATATAAAGGATTTATAGTAAAAAACTTTGTTTTTACGGGTTATGCTTGTTTCAAATTTCCTTGCTGTGGATTTTCACACCTGATGATGATTGCTTGTGTTGCAGTCGAAACGTCGTGAGAATTTGCATTGTTTAATATTTTTATTATTTTATTATTTCCCTTCTACGTGACTTTACCGAAAGAACCAAGAATATGTTATAATTTCTGTAAAGCTCCTTGGAATAAGGCCCCGCTGTATATAAATCTAAACAAGACAAAAGATAAGAGCACTCGGACATTGCCCAGTCAACTGTGGAGACTTCTACACCACATCGGCAAATATTTCCCCAGCCCGTGCCATGGACACAGAGACACAGATCCCCCGTATAGCCTTAATCGACTGTTAGGTCAAGTACTGTGAACTTAAGTAGTACCAATGAAGGCTCCCGGCACTTTGACACACGACCGCGTGGGTGGCCAGCACCACGCCCGGCCGCCTTTGTCTCCCCAGTGAAGATGTCAGCAACACACCGCACCAGGTAATCATTTGAGTCCGAGTCGGCCCATGATCAGTTCAGATAATCGTCACTGGTGGTGTTGGTGGCCGTGAGCGGGAATCGAACTCGGGTCGCCGGGTTCGTGGCACAGCGTAGCGCTAACCGATGCGCCACCTACCAAATGCGATGCACACATGCACACACACACCCGTGGTTACATTTCATATCGTTCACTGGGCAATGTATTAAATGTTGTATGCAAACGAGCAAAAACTAAAACAGTTTTATCGACTGCCATCAAAGGCGCGTAGATATTTACGTTATTGGCAACGTGTGTTTCAAAAGCGTCTGTGTTTGTACGTACATCATTTGAATGTGCGGTTCATAGACTAACAATTGCTCACGTAGATAGAAAATTAATGGATCACGATTGTGATCTATTAATTGTTACGCGGCGATCTAGACCCAAAAACCTCCGTTATGGGCGATTCTTGCACTCAAAACCACATGGGACTGAGGTTTGTTTGCGTGTTGCAAGTGCGACCCGCGCCCCCACCGTTCCTCGATCTGTCGGCGGCCACGACCGTTATCGGGTAGTGGTCTGCAATGAATGACGAACTATATGAAAGTTATTTTGTCAGCGCTCCTGCGTCATTCTCATTGGCTCCACTTGCCAACTGCGACACGACTCTCGCTCTCGCTGCCAACAACCGACCACGTGCACACACACAGACACACACACAGACACACACACACACAGACACACACAGACACACACACAGACACACACACAGACACACACACAGACACACACAGATACACACAGACACACACAGACACACACACAGACACACACACAGACACACACACAGACACACACAGACACACACACACAGACACACACACACAGACACACACACACACACACAGACACACACACACAGACACACACACAGACACACAGACACAAACACGGAGGACTTTATGAGCGGTTGAACCTCATGGCGGGACCCCCGGGGGGGCTCCCGAATGAACGGAAGTCAAAATCGTAATTAATGAATTAATTTATTCTCGACGACTCTGTCCCACACCGCGCGGATCCTTCTGTCATCAAGTCGTCCAAGCGCAGCAGCGAGGACAAATGCTGCAGAATAAACAAAACCTTTAAACTTCGATTGGCCCATCGCGTGGAGCTCGTCGAGTGGAGGAAATAGATGGCCGTGTCGTTCACCTTCGACGGACATAAAATGACGTCGCAACGCAGTTTATGCGAGAACCGGGGGGCTTATGGGACCCCGGGGTCCCGCCACGAGGTTCATTTGACGAAATAAAAGTTTTTTAGTGGCACTCTTACGTTATCATCCTACCATGCCAACTGCCAACACCGGCCACACACACCGACGGCTTTATGAGCGGTTGACGTGGGTCCAAAACGTTATCTGTTTATTCGGGTCCGACTGCCAGCACACAGGTACACCAATGGACCCGTATAATATCGACGGGCTGGCATCACGATAGCATGCCTGTCAACCCCTTATCGGTGCCCGACCTTATTACAGACCCATTCAGACCCTATTGGTCAACCCGGGCCACCCCTGTAAATCACGACGTCATCCTATGCACAAAATACTACACTATACAATACACTACTACATGCCTGTCAACCCTTAATCTCTGTCGTACCTTCTTACTACAGCCTAATTCAGACTTTACATTTTGACTTAAAACTTCGCGTGACTGCAGGAATTAATATTCTTTGCTCTTTCGGTAAAGTCACGTAGATAGAAAATGAAAATAAAAAAATAATCAAATGAACATTTTAAATACAAATAATACATAGAAAACAATAAAAGCAAAAAACCCGCGACGTTTCCATCGCAACACAAGCGGTCTTTTTATCTTCTATCTACGTGACTTTACCGAAAGAACAAAGAATATCAATTCAGACCGTATTGGTCACCCCGTGCGCTTACAAATCTCAACGTTCATCCTACAAAGTCCCATGACGAGGGAGAAACACAACCAAACAGACAAAAAAATCTGTCACTAGACAAAAAACACATCCTATGCACAAAATACTACACTATACAATACACTACTACATGCCTGTCAACCCTTAATCTCTGTCGTACCTTCTTACTACAGCCTAATTCAGACTTTACATTTTAGTGTAGTGTACATAGTGTAGTGTATAGTGTAGTGCAGGGGTCTGCAACCTTTAAGACATAAAGAGCCACTTGGACCCGTTTCCGAAGGAAAAAATAAACTGGGAGCCGCAAAACCATTGCAACTATTAAAACAAATATAACACTGCATATATTGTTTCTTACCTTATTGCTATATACAGGATCGTGCAGTCAGCTGTCAATCTGAATAAAAAAAGGACTTTTTCACTTAACAATGTAAAATATATTTTTGCAAATTAATAGCTAAATTACCTGGTTAATGGGATGTTTGCTCCTGAACCTCAGTGCACAGTGTCTGCACATCAGGGCTGTAAGACGTCACCTTCATTTTCACACAGGCTTGCAAGCTGTCATCTGTGAGGCGTGATCGATGTTTGTTTTTAATATAGTTCATGTTGGAGAAGACCTGCTCACATACATATGTGGAGCCGAAGATCGACAGGACTCCAAATGCATACTTTTTCATGTTTATATAAGTGTTGGGGATGGCATTCCATGTTTCGAATACAAGTTTGTCCTGTTTGGGAAGGTTTTCAATATCACTCCATTTATGATTCTGAGCCAGAATGGCCTTCTGACGGGCAACATCCTCAAGAGTAGCGGTCAAGCATTTGAACTTGGACACCCATATATCTTTGTCGGCTATATCGGCCAGTTCCATCTCAAGATCAGGTTGACTTACACCTGCAAATGCAGTCATATTCAATAGGGATGGATCGATCGCCAGGGGAGTGACAGGGAAGGATAATGTCGTTTTTTCCTCTCTGAACTCACAGAATCGTTTCCCAAACGAACTTTGCATTGTGGTGATTGCAGACTTGAAATATTCCAAATTTATCGTATCATGACTTTGTTTGAACTCTCTCAAAGAGGGAAAGTGAGACAGTGTACCTCTCTGTAAATCTTTGACAAACACTGTCAACTTGCGCTCGAATGCCAAAACCTCCTCCAGCATGTGCAGGGCTGTGCCTCCTTTCCCCTGAAGGGTTGTATTTAGCGTGTTTAGATGTGCTGTCATGTCTACCATAAAATGTAATTTTTCCAGCCACTCTGGCTGTTCCAGCTCAGCAAAGGTGAGCTCTTTGCTGCCCAGGAAGGTTTTTACTTCTTCCAAACATGTGACAAAGCAACGGCAACGTTATTGCCTGTCACCGGGCGGGCAGTGTGGAGCGGAGCGGCGACCTGTCAGCAGCGGCAACGCCAGAGCAGGTGTCACAGTGCGCCTCCTCCCCTCGCTAGCATCCGCCCCGGAGCCGCGGTCAAGGTTCAAAAGAGCCGCATGCGGCTCCGGAGCCGCAGGTTGCCGACCCCTGGTGTAGTGTATATTGTTTAGTGTCTAATAGTGTTTAGTGGAGTGTATGTAGTGTAGTGTGTAGTGTAGTGTATATAGTTTAGTGTAAAGTAGTGTATAGTGTAGTGTATATAGTTTAGTGTATAGTAGTGTATAGTGGAGTGTATATTGTTTAGTGTGTAGTAGTGTATAGTGGAGTGTATATTGTTTAGTGTGTAGTAGTGTATAGTGGAGTGTATAGAGTTCAGTGTATAGTGTAGTGTATAGTGTAGTGTATATAGTGTAGTGTATTGTAGTGTGTAGTGAAGTGTTTTTAGTTTAGTGTATAGTAGTGTATAGTGGAGTGTATGTAGTGTAGTGTATAGTAGTGTGTAGTGAAGTGTTTTTAGTTTAGTGTATAGTAGTGTATAGTGGAGTGTATGTAGTGTAGTGTATAGTAGTGTGTAGTAGTGTGTAGTGTATATAGTGTAGTGTATATAGTGCAGTGTATTGTAGTGTATAGTGGAGTGTATGTAGTGTATAGTGTAGTGTATATTGTTTAGTGTGTAGTAGTGTATAGTGTAGTGTATAGTGTATATAGTTTAGTGTATGGTAGTGTATAGTGGAGTGTATGTAGTGTATAGTGTAGTGTATATTGTTTAGTGTGTAGTAGTGTATAGTGTAGTGTATATTGTTTAGTGTGTAGTAGTGTATAGTGGAGTGTACATCGTGGAGTGCATAGTGTAGTGTACATAGTGTAGTGTATAGTGTAGTGTATATTGTTTAGTGTCTAGTAGTGTTTAGTGGAGTGTATGTAGTGTGTAGTGTAGTGTATATAGTTTAGTGTGTAGTAGTGTATAGTGTAGTGTATATTGTTTAGTGTCTAGTAGTGTTTAGTGGAGTGTATGTAGTGTAGTGTGTAGTGTAGTGTATATAGTTTAGTGTAAAGTAGTGTATAGTGTAGTGTATATAGTTTAGTGTATAGTAGTGTATAGTGGAGTGTATATTGTTTAGTGTGTAGTAGTGTATAGTGGAGTGTATATTGTTTAGTGTGTAGTAGTGTATAGTGGAGTGTATAGAGTTCAGTGTATAGTGTAGTGTATAGTGTAGTGTATATAGTGTAGTGTATTGTAGTGTGTAGTGGAGTATATGTAGTGTAGTGTATAGGAGTGTATAGTGTAGTGTATATAGTTTAGTGTATAGAGTGTAGTTGTGTATTATGTTTAGTTGGTTATCCTTCCCCTGCACCTCTGATTAGCCACGGTTGGCTACGTTCAGTGCCAAAGAAGCTCAATGTACATACTTACGTAATAACAACAACCCCACTACTCTCATCATTATGAGTGTAATGTTATAATTTCTGATTTAAAGCTTCCGTGACTGCAGGGATTCATATTCTTGGTTCTTTCGGTAAGTCACGTAGAAGGGAAATAATAAAAATATAAAACAATAAAAGACAGAGGAAAGCTACCCATGAGGATGCTTACCTGAAACCGGATTCCCACCACCATCCATCCCAGAAGAATTCCCTCATCAAGACTTTGCACCATAGAGCCCAATGCATCTCTGATCAGGAACTCATTGTCAGTGAACTCAAGCACGTACGCCAAGCTCTTAAGGCTAATGGTTACTCCGACTACACAATCCGCAAAGCCATCACTCCAAACCATGAAGAAGGACCCTCTTGAGGAGCCATTCAAAACCATCACCTTACCCTACATTGCGGGGATCACAAAAACTATTTCCAAAATCTTGAATAAACACAAGATCCAGGTCCGATTCCACACATTACATAAAATCCGTGATCTGGTCCCGTCTGTAAAAGATGTGATTCCGGACATACAGTACCCTGGCGTCTACAAACTGAGTTGCCTCTGTGGTAGCAGTTACATTGGAGAAACCAAACGACATGTCTCGGACCGCATCCGTGAGCACAAAGCAGACCTGAAACACGGTAGGACAAACACCTCGTCCGTGGCAGATCACTGTTACAATTCAGTGGGCTCACATGACATTGCCTTCTCCAAGACAGAGGTTCTCTGCAAGCCATCTGGCTGCCATGAGAGATTCGTTCATGAGGCTATCCAAATATACAAACACAGACAATTTCAACCGAGAAGATGGATGCTGGCTCAGCAATCATTGGAAAGATGTGATAAACCATGTCGGGTCTTAATTGATTGTGTTCACGCTTAAGGTGACTTTCAGACCACATTCCATTTTCTGCTCCCCCCTCCTTTTTTCCGAACATAGATGGACTCGTCCATCTGACCAACTGCCAAATCGCTGTCTGTGGTGCTGACGTTAAGAAAAAAAACGCCACTTTTTAAACCCTTTATATTAAGTTCACTTGCTTACGTGCTTGCGTGCTTGCTTGCTTGCTTACGACCGTGCAAATCTTTCGGTCGTTTTTTAACCCACTTCCCGTGATCCAATCGAGCTGACATTTTGCACACAGACTCGTTGTGCGTGACAATTAATTTTCGTGAACATTTTTTTCAAAAATTTTACACTTTTTAGGGAATTTTTTTTACATATTTAATTACCAATTGCTTAATGGTGCCAGACAATCATCTGACCCATAGGTGGCAGCCATCTCAAGCCAGAGGACAAGAGGACTCTAGCCGCCCGTTTCATGATGACGCAAATGTTGACTAACCACATGGCATAAAATCCCTGCCCCCACGCTGTACAGTGGAGACTATTTATAGAGCAGTTAAATTGAAGCCGCCAGGTTCTTGAAAGTGGTAAAACGGGTCAAAACCGATGCCACGCATATAAAGGATTTATAGTGAAAAACTTTGTTTTTAAATCTTTTATATTAAGTTCGCGTGCTTGCGTGCTTGCTTGCTTGCTTAGGACCGTGCAAATCTTTCGGTCGTTTTTTAACCCACTTCCCGTGATCCAATCGAGCTGACATTTTCCACACAGACTCGTTGTGTGTGACAATTAATGTTCGTGAAAAATTTTTTCCAACATTTTACACTTTTTAGGACAAAAATATTATATTTAATTACCAATTGCTTAATGGTGCCATGCAATCATCTGACCCATAGGTGGCAGCCATCTCAAGCCAGAGGACGAGAGGACTCTAGCCGCCACGTATATAAAGGATTTATAGTAAAAAACTTTGTTTTTACGGGTTATACTTGTTTCAAATTTCCTTGCTGTGGATTTTCACACCTGATGATGATTGCTTGTGTTGCAGTCGAAACGTCATGATAATTTTATTGTTTAATATTTGTATTATTTCATTATTTCCCTTCTACGTGACTTTACCGAAAGAACCAAGAATATGTTATAATTTCTGTAAAGCTCCTTGGAATAAGGCCCCGCTGTATATAAATCTAAACAAGACAAAAGATAAGAGCACTCGGACATTGCCCAGTCAACTGTGGAGACTTCTACACCACATCGGCAAATATTTCCCCAGCCCGTGCCATGGACACAGAGACACAGATCCCCCGTATAGCCTTAATCGACTGTTAGGTCAAGTACTGTGAACTTAAGTAGTACCAATGAAGGCTCCCGGCACTTTGACACACGACCGCGTGGGTGGCCAGCACCACGCCCGGCCGTCTTTGTTTCCCCAGTGAAGATGTCAGCAACACACCGCACCAGGTAATCATTTGAGTCCGAGTCGGCCCATGATCAGTTCAGATAATCGTCACTGGTGGTGTTGGTGGCCGTGAGCGGGAATCGAACTCGGGTCGCCGGGTTCGTGGCACAGCGTAGCGCTAACCGATGCGCCACCTACCAAATGCGATGCACACATGCACACACACACCCGTGGTTACATTTCATATCGTTCACTGGGCAATGTATTAAATGTTGTATGCAAACGAGCAAAAACTAAAACAGTTTTATCGACTGCCATCAAAGGCGCGTAGATATTTACGTTATTGGCAACGTGTGTTTCAAAAGCGTCTGTGTTTGTACGTACATCATTTGAATGTGCGGTTCATAGACTAACAATTGCTCACGTAGATAGAAAATTAATGGATCACGATTGTGATCTATTAATTGTTACGCGGCGATCTAGACCCAAAAACCTCCGTTATGGGCGATTCTTGCACTCAAAACCACATGGGACTGAGGTTTGTTTGCGTGTTGCAAGTGCGACCCGCACCCCCACCGTTCCTCGATCTGTCGGCGGCCACGACCGTTATCGGGTAGTGGTCTGCAATGAATGACGAACTATATGAAAGTTATTTTGTCAGCGCTCCTGCGTCATTCTCATTGGCTCCACTTGCCAACTGCGACACGACTCTCGCTCTCGCTGCCAACAACCGACCACGTGCACACACACAGACACACACACAGACACACACACACACAGACACACACACAGACACACACAGACACACACACACAGACACACACACACAGACACACACACACACAGACACACACACACAGACACACACACAGACACACAGACACAAACACGGAGGACTTTATGAGCGGTTGAACCTCATGGCGGGACCCCCGGGGGGGTTCCCGAATGAACGGAAGTCAAAATCGTAATTAATGAATTAATTTATTCTCGACGACTCTGTCCCACACCGCGCGGATCCTTCTGTCATCAAGTCGTCCAAGCGCAGCAGCGAGGACAAATGCTGCAGAATAAACAAAACCTTTAAACTTCGATTGGCCCATCGCGTGGAGCTCGTCGAGTGGAGGAAATAGATGGCCGTGTCGTTCACCTTCGACGGACATAAAATGACGTCGCAACGCAGTTTATGCGAGAACCGGGGGGCTTATGGGACCCCGGGGTCCCGCCACGAGGTTCATTTGACGAAATAAAAGTTTTTTAGTGGCACTCTTACGTTATCATCCTACCATGCCAACTGCCAACACCGGCCACACACACCGACGGCTTTATGAGCGGTTGACGTGGGTCCAAAACGTTATCTGTTTATTCGGGTCCGACTGCCAGCACACAGGTACACCAATGGACCCGTATAATATCGACGGGCTGGCATCACGATAGCATGCCTGTCAACCCCTTATCGGTGCCCGACCTTATTACAGACCCATTCAGACCCTATTGGTCAACCCGGGCCACCCCTGTAAATCACGACGTCATCCTATGCACAAAATACTACACTATACAATACACTACTACATGCCTGTCAACCCTTAATCTCTGTCGTACCTTCTTACTACAGCCTAATTCAGACTTTACATTTTGACTTAAAACTTCGCGTGACTGCAGGAATTAATATTCTTTGCTCTTTCGGTAAAGTCACGTAGATAGAAAATGAAAATAAAAAAATAATCAAATGAACATTTTAAATACAAATAATACATAGAAAACAATAAAAGCAAAAAACCCGCGACGTTTCCATCGCAACACAAGCGGTCTTTTTATCTTCTATCTACGTGACTTTACCGAAAGAACAAAGAATATCAATTCAGACCGTATTGGTCACCCCGTGCGCTTACAAATCTCAACGTTCATCCTACAAAGTCCCATGACGAGGGAGAAACACAACCAAACAGACAAAAAAATCTGTCACTAGACAAAAAACAAAACAGTTTCATGCATCAATTACAACAATCGGTGTCAACGATGCAACCTATCACGCAGTCTTGCATGCGGATGCTGCTGCTCGCTTTGACGTGCGGACGCACCCACCATCGTCATAAATGTGCAGTGACATGGAATGGGTCGCTACGGAGCGTAGCGCTGGTTGCTGGCAGAGAAGGGGATCTCTGCAGTTGCAGCAGCCCTGTCTGTCAGCAGGCCACGTGACAAGCCAGAAAGGGATGTACGGCAAAGGTGATAGAAGGGGGGGGCACGTGAGGCAAGCCCGGGAACCCGCGATTAGGTTATAGAAGGGGGGTGTGGTCTACTAGTAGGTTCTAGTAGGTTCTAGAAGGGGGCGTGGTCCACTAGTAGGTTCTAAAGGTTCTAGAAGGAGGGTGTGGTCTACTAGTAGGTTTTAGTAGGTTCTAGAAGGGGGCGTGGTCCACTAGTAGGTTCTAAAGGTTCTGGAAGGGGGGTGTGGTCTACTAGTAGGTTCTAGTAGGTTCTAGAAGGGGGGCGTGGTCTACTAGTAGGTTCTAGTAGGTTCTAGAAGAGGGGTGTGGTCTACTAGTAGGTTCTAGTAGGTTCTAGAAGGGGGCGTGGTCTTCTAGTAGGTTCTAGTAGGTTCTAGAAGGGGGCGTGGTCTACTGGTAGTTTCTAGTAGGTTCTAGAAGGGGGGCGTGGTCTACTAGTAGGTTCTAGTAGGTTCTAGAAGGGGGGCGTGGTCTACTAGTAGGTTCTAGTAGGTTCTAGAAGGGGGCGTGGTCTACTAGTAGGTTCTAGTAGGTTCTAGAAGGGGGCGTGGTCTACTGGTAGGTTCTAGTAGGTTCTAGAAGGGGGGCGTGGTCTACTAGTAGGTTCTAGTAGGTTCTAGAAGGGGAGTGTGGTCTACTAGTAGGTTCTAGTAGGTTCTAGAAGGGGAGTGTGGTCTACTAGTAGGTTCTAGTAGGTTCTAGAAGGGGAGTGTGGTCTACTAGTAGGTTCTAGAAGGGGGGCGTGGTCTACTAGTAGGTTCTAGTAGGTTCTAGAAGGGGGCGTGGTCTACTGGTAGGTTCTAGTAGGTTCTAGAAGGGGGCGTGGTCTACTGGTAGGTTCTAGTAGGTTCTAGAAGGGGGCGTGGTCTACTGGTAGGTTCTAGTAGGTTCTAGAAGGGGGCGTGGTCTACTAGTAGGTTCTAGTAGGTTCTAGAAGGGGGGTGTGGTCTACTAGTAGGTTCTAGTAGGTTCTAGAAGGGGAGTGTGGTCTACTAGTAGGTTCTAGTAGGTTCTAGAAGGGGAGTGTGGTCTACTAGTAGGTTCTAGTAGGTTCTAGAAGGGGAGTGTGGTCTACTAGTAGGTTCTAGAAGGGGGCGTGGTCTACTGGTAGGTTCTAGTAGGTTCTAGAAGGGGGCGTGGTCTACTGGTAGGTTCTAGTAGGTTCTAGAAGGGGGCGTGGTCTACTGGTAGGTTCTAGTAGGTTCTAGAAGGGGGCGTGGTCTACTAGTAGGTTCTAGTAGGTTCTAGAAGGGGGGTGTGGTCTACTAGTAGGTTCTAGTAGGTTCTAGAAGGGGGGCGTGGTCTACTAGTAGGTTCTAGTAGGTTCTAGAAGAGGGCGGATAACGGTGAAGGCCGTGTTAGTAAATAGGGTGTCTCGTACTCCTCGTGTCTCTGAGTCAGTTACTGTAGACCTATACAGATGAAGGCCTCATTCACGCGGTAGATTACACGCAAGTGTACGATGTTTACTCTTGCGCGCGAGTCCCTCAAACAACACTCGCCCGTCTTTCTGTTGAAAGGCCGCAACATTTCGTTGACGCTCGCCGTGCATTTAGGCCCTTCGAACGTGACGGTGAATCGTCGTCGTCGTTGTTGTTGTTGTTGTTCGTTTGTTTGTTGTTTGTTTGTTTTTCTCTTCTTGGTTCTTTCGGTAAAGTCACGTAAAAGGGAAATAATAAAATGATCAAAATAAAACATAATATTTTATTATGTTTTATTTTTAAAACATAATATTTTATTATGTTTTATTTTTAAAACATTATATTTTATTATGTTTTATTTTTATCATTTTGTTATTGATAAAAATAAACATAATAAAATATTTTATTATTATAAAATAATAAAATATTTTATTTTTATCATTTTATTATTTCCCTTCTACGTGACTTTACCGAAAGAACCAACAAGATGAATCCCTGCAGTCACGAAAGCTTTAAATCGAAATTGTTTGTTTGTTGTTTCATATTCTTAGGTTTTTTCGGTAAAGTCACGTAGGTAAAAAAACATTAAAAAGTAACCGAAAAAACCTAAGAATATGAATCATTGCAGTCACGAAAGCTTTAAATCGAAATTGTTTGTTTGTTGTTTGTTGTCACGATCCGGGCTCTCGGGGAAATCAACACGTTGGCCGCACGTTGAGGACTCCCCTCGACAGTGCCAGATAAAGCTGGTGCGGGACCTGCAGCATTTGTTAGAAAGGGGCCCTAAAAAAAAAATATTTTAAAAAACATGAATATTAAAACACTCATTTTTTACTTGCATAGTATAGTAATTGTATTTTTTCATTTGCTATACGGCCAGATCATAGGACAAATCGCTAACCTTAACCACCCGGTTGTTCATAAAAGTTGAAGGCAGTATAGTACTAGAGTAATCGACGCAACCATTCACGGCCGTGACCGCGAGATTCCCGCTGCACTTGGCTTCCCACGTGATGGTGGTTTGTGGTGTCCCCAGCCTACGGAACGGAAGCAACACAGTCCAGCGCACACGGCAATATGTACTACTCCAGTGTGCCGTTGCTGTACCCAGATTCTACGTGGCCGGCCACGACACCACGGCCCCTGTCTATCTCTCACTTACGGCTCAGCCGAGCAAACAATCGATCTATATCATTCCGTGTACTCACTTCACACGATTCCATCACGCTACCAATTTTTTTTTAACATCATCCACCATCTTGATTTGAAGCTTTCGTGACTGCAGGAATCCATACTCTTTGGTTCTTTCGGTAAAGTCACGTGGGTAGAAAAAAAATAGATCACGACGTTTCGATCGCAACACAAGCAATCGAACCAAAGAGTATCATCCACCATCACGCGTTCACGCTACCAAATGGGTGGTGAGTCTGTGGGTGTCTATGTGGTGAGTCTATGGGTGTCTGTGTGGTGAGTCTGTGGGTGTCTGTGTGGTGAGTCTATGGGTGTCTGTGTGGTGAGTCTGTGGGTATCTGTGTGGTGAGTCTGTGGGTGTCTGTGTGGTGAGTCTGTGGGTGTCTGTGTGGTGAGTCTATGGGTGTCTGTGTGGTGAGTCTGTGGGTATCTGTGTGGTGAGTCTGTGGGTCTCTGTGTGGTGAGTCTATGGGTGTCTGTGTGGTGAGTCTGTGGGTATCTGTGTGGTGAGTCTGTGGGTCTCTGTGTGGTGAGTCTGTGGGTCTCTGTGTGGTGAGTCTGTGGGTCTCTGTGTGGTGAGTCTGTGGGTTTTTGTGTGGTGAGTCTGTGGGTCTATGTGTGGTGAGTCTATGGGTCTCTATGTGGTGAGTCTGTGAGTCTCTGTGTGGTGACTCTGTGGGTCTCTGTGTTGTGAGTCTATGGGTCTCTATGTGGGGAGTCTATGGGTCTCTGTGTGGTGAGTCTTGGGTTTCCGTGTGGTGAGTCTGTGGCTCTCTGTGTGGTGAGTCTGTTGGTCTCTGTGTGGTGAGTCTGTGGGTCTCTGCGTCGTGAGTCTGTGCGTCTACTTGTGGTGAGTCTGTGAGTCTCTGATTTGAAGTTTTCGTGAATCTGTGTGGTGAGTCTATGGGTCTTCATGTGGTGAGTCTATGGGTCTCTTTATTTGGTGAGTCTATGGGTATCTGTGTGGTGAGTCTGTAGGTCTCTGTGTAGTGAGTCTTGGGTTTCTGTGTGGTGAGTCTGTGGGTCTCTGTGTGGTGAGTCTGTGGGTCTCTGTGTGGTGAGTCTTGGGTTTCTGTGTGGTGAGTCTGTGGGTCTCTGTGTGGTAAGTCTGTTGGTCTCTGTGTGGTGAGTCTGTGGGTCTCTGTGTGGTGAGTCTGTGGGTCTCTGTGTGGTGAGTCTATGGGTCTCTGATTTGAAGCTTTCGTGACTCTGTGTGGTGAGTCTATGGGTCTTCATGTGGTGAGTCTATGGGTCTTCATTTGGTGAGTCTATGGGTCTCTGTGTGGTGAGTCTATGGGTCTCTGTGTGGTGAGTCTATTGGTCTCTGTATGGTTAGCATTCCTGTCAACCCCTTATCAGTGCCCCTACAGACCAATTCAGACCTTATTGGTTAGCCTATGCCGCTTATAAATCTCAACGTTCAGAAAAAAAACAAATAAACAACATTTTATGTCTTCTACACATAGACAATCAGGCATCGTCAGGATCGGGATCGCACCCATGACCTCCTGTATACCAGGCGAGGTAGTTAACATTCGGGCCACCTCCACATCCTTTCTCTCGCAATAAGGAAATCCGTGTCACCGCCTGACGCTACAGGCTCGCAGCGAGAGTGATAAGAATCAGTAGCGTTCATTAAACCGATGCCACAGAACAGGGAAGTCTTCCAACCTGCACGAACGGGAAGCAAGGAGCTCTATGGCCTCGGGGTGGGGTGTTAAGAGAAACACCGAGGCTGTCTCTGTGTCTGTCTGGACCAGGCTGAGCGTGGCGAAGACGGATGAGTCGTCATCTAAGTGGCACGGGTGAGACGCGGATGTCTGTGTGTCTGTGTGTGTGTCAGCCAGGAAAACATCATGGCACAAAGTTGGGATAACCCTGCTGAGGCTGCGGTGCCTCAAATATTGGAAGAGGTCACCCCCTGTGAGTGGCTGGCTGAGGTGCCAGCTGTTGAGGAAGTACTGAGGGCGATCCGGAGTCTGAGACCAGGGAAGGCACCGGGCAGAGATGATCTCCCAAGCGAAATGCTGAGGGAGGGTGGCGTTTGTGCACAGACTGCCCTATATGACATCATAACAACAGTCTGGACCACTGGACGGGTTCCGCAGGACTGGAAGGATGCCCTGGTGGTCCCCCTCTTTAAGAAGGGGGACCGTACCGACTGTAACAACTACAGGGGCATCTCACTCCTCAGTGTGCCGGGTAAGGTCCTGGCAAGGATTATTCAACATCGCCTTGCTAGGCACGCTGAGGAGAGGCTTGCGGAGCCCCAATGCGGTTTCAGGAAAGGGCGGTCCTGCACAGATGCCATATTTTCTGTCCGTCTGCTACAGCAGAGGTGTAGGGAATTCCAAAAAGACCTACATCTCTGCTTTATTGACCTGGTCAAGGCCTATGATACCATCAGTAGGACTGGGCTCTGGGTTGTTCTTCGTGCTTTCGGAGTCCCTGACCCTCTGCTCACGATAATTAAGGACCTTCATGATGGTGAGCGGGCCCGGGTAAAACTACGTGGCCGGGAGTCGGAGCCTTTCCCTGTACACCTTGGGGTGCGACAGGGATGTCCTCTGGCTCCCACATTATTTAACATCTATTTCGACTGCGTAGTTCGTGAAGCCTTCAATAGCTGTACCGGGGGAATTTCCATTTGGTACAGATATAATGGGAGGCTGATCGACGCCCGGGTGCGATCAAGGGATGGCTCCCTATTGGTCAACCACGTTATGTATGCCGATGATTTGGTAATAGCTGCTCATTCAGAAGAGGAGTTGGAGACGCTGCTGCTGAGACTGGAGCATGCCACTAAGAGGTGGGGCCTTACCATCAGCCCCACCAAAACTAAGCACCTGCCTGGGTATTTTGTACCATCGGACACTCTACCCCCACAACTCCCAATTGGTGATGGGGCAGTTGTGGAGAGAGTGGAGAGTTTCCCATACCTGGGCAGTGTGCTTATGACCGGCTCCAGTTTATCAGCAGAGGTCTCACTCCGAATCAGTCGAGCGGCAATATCTTTTCATCGGTTGCGTAACGCTGTGTGGAAGCTACCTGGTCTGTCGCTCCGCACGAAGCTTCAGGTCTTCTCGGCCGCGGTCATTCCCTCCCTTCTCTACGCTTGCGAAACGTGGACCCCCCTAGTGGAGCATCGTCGCCGGTTGGAAACATTTAGGCTGGCCTGCCTACGATCCATCCTGGGTTTAACCAGGCTGGATTGTGTGAGGAGCTCACAAGTCCTTGAAAGATCTGGGCAAAGTCCCATCAGTGAGCTCCTCCAGCAGGCAAGGCTGCGTTGGCTGGGTCATGTAGCCCGCATGCCCAGCCACCGCATGCCTAAACAGCTTTTGTTCGGCCGGATCGAGGGGGCTAAACGGGCGCGGCACGGGCTAGAGAAGAGATGGAGTGATGTGGTACAGGAGGATGTGGAGCTGAGTGGATTTGCCGATGACTGGTACCAGCGGTGTCAAGATCGGCCTCTGTGGAGGAGGCTCGTGAAGGACGCTACTGGGCAGTTGGAGGCAGTCGCCCTCCAACAACAACGGAGGGCGGAGGAGCGACGCTCACAACAACGAGCGGAGTGCCGGGTGGCAAAAGCACAGCAAGTTGGTACAGTAGGGGGCACAGGTGGTGCATCAGCCAGTCATCTCGGTCATCTCGGTCAGTCGACCCGTGGCACCTGCTGGGTCTGCCCCGTGACCTCCTGCCAGCGGGCGTTCGACACTTCACGTGGCGTCAAGGTGCACATGGCCTGGCACAAGCGTCGTGGTGACGTCACCGCCACTTAGTGGCGAATGGCGGTTGTTGTTGTTGTTGTTGTTGTGTCTGTGCCAGTCATCTCGGTCATCTCAGTCAGTCGACCCGTGGCACCTGCTGGGTCTGCCCCGTGACCTCCTGCCAGCGGGCGTTCGACACTTCACGTGGCCTCAAGGTGCACATGGCCTGGCACAAGCGTTGTGGTGACGTCACGGCCACTTAGTGGTGAATGGCGGTTGTTGTTGTCTGTGTGTGTGTGTCTGTGTGTGTGTGTGTCTGGGTTGTTCTTTGTGCTTTCGGAGTCCCTGACGCTCTGCTCACGATCAGTAAGGACCTTCATGATGGTGAGCGGGCCCGGGTAAAACTACGTGGCCGGGAGTCAGAGCCATTCCCTGTACACCTTGGGGTGCGACAGGGATGTCCTCTGGCTCCCACATTATTTCACATATATTTTGACCACGTAGTTCGTGAAGCCTTCAATACTGTACTGGGAGAATTTCCAACTGGTACAGATATAATGGGAGGCTGATCGATGCCCGGGTGCGATCAAGGGATGGCTCCCTATTGGTCAACCACGTTATGTATGCCGATGATTTGGTAATAGCTGCTCATTCAAAGAAGGAGTTGGAGACGCTGCTGCTGAGACTGGAGCGTGCCACTCAAAGGTGGGGCCTTACCATCAGCCCCACCAAAACTAAGCACCTGCCTGGGTAATTTGTACCATCGAACACTCCACCCCCACAACTCCCAATCGGTGATGGGGCAGTTGTGGAGAGAGTGGAGAGTTTCCCATACCTGGGCAGTGTGCTTATGACCGGCTCCAGTTTAACAGCAGAGGTCTCACTCCGAATCAGTCGAGCGGCAATACATTTTCATCGGTTGCATAACGCTGTGTGGAAGCTACCTGATCTGTCGCTCCACACGAAACTTCAGGTCTCCTCGGCCACAGTCTTTCCCTCCATTCTCTACGCTTGCGAAACGTGGACCCCCCTAATGGAGCATCTTCGCCGGTTAGAAACATTTAGGCTGGCCTGCCTACGATCCATCCTGGCTTTAACCAGGCTGAATTGTGAGGAGCTCACAAATCCTTGAAAAATCTGGGCAAAGTCCCATCGGTGAGCTCCTCCGGCAGGCAAGGCTGCGTTGGCTGGGTCATGTAGCCCGCATGCCCAGCTACCGCATGCCGAAACAGCTTTTGTTCGGCCGGATCGAGGGGGCTAAACGGGCGTGGCACGGGCTAGAGAAGAGATGGAGTGATGTGGTACAGGAGGACGTGGAGCTGAGTGGACTTGTCTAAGACTGGTACCAGCGGTGTCAAGATCGGCCTCTGTGGAGGAGGCTAGTGAAGGACGCTACTGGGCAGTTGGAGGCAGTCGCCCTCCAACAACAACGGAGGGCGGAGGAGCGACGCTCACAACAACCAGCGGAGCGCCGGGTGGCTAAAGCACAGCAAGTTGGCACAGTAGGTGGTACAGGTGGTGCATCAGCCAGTCATCTCGGTCATCTCAGTCAGTTGACCCGTGGCACCTGCTGGGTCTGCCCCGTGACCTCCTGCCAGCGGGTGTTCGACACTTCACGTGGCCTCAAGGTGCACCTAGCCTGGCACAAGCGTCGTGGTGACGTTACCGCCACTGAGTGGCTAATGGTGGCTGTTGCTGTTGTTGTCTGTGTGTGTGTATGTCTGTGTGTGTGTGTAGTGGGGAGCGGTAGTGTAGCGGTTAGCGCGCTGCGCTACGACCCTGGCGACCCGGATTCAATTCCCGCTCACGGCAAACACCAGTAACGATTATCTGATTATCTGAACCGGTTTTGGGCCTCCCCTGGGTAGACTCAGCCTCAAATGAGTACCTGGTGTGATATGTAAACATCGCCACTAGGGAGACCAAGGCGGCCGGGCGTGGTGTTGGCCATCCACCCCCTAGTGTGCTGTGCTGGCCTTTATAGATGCTCGCTAACAGCATTTGCCGTTACAGCTTTACGGGGGATCTTTGTGTGTCACTCTCCAACTCACCCACCCACCATCCCGCTCACACGTCCACAAAAACAAAGATCCCTCGCGTAGCCGGTAACAGACTGTAGGGGCAAGTGCTGTCAATGAGTAGCAGCACCTATGAAGGCCAGCACGGCACACGAGGGGGTGGGTGGCCACCACCACGCCCGGCTGCCTTTGTCTCTCCAGTGCTAGCGATGCCTACCTAGTGGAGGCCCAGAACCGGTTCAGATAATCGTCACTGGTGTTGGCTGTGAGCGGGAATCAAACTCGGGTCATCGGGTTCGTAGCCGCTCCCCCGTACATACCCACGCTCACACGCACCCACTCACTCATCCGTATAACCACTAACTCACCCACCCACTCACTCACTTATCCACCCACGTGCTCACCCAACTCATCCACTCACCCTCCTACCCACTCACCTACTGATTCACTCACTCATCCACTCACCCAACTCACTCATCCACCCACCCGCTCACTCACTCAAGCATCCACCCACCCACGCACTTCAGAAGTGGATGCCGTGTTGAGTGTATAGCCCCACTGAGCGATGAGAATATATTTCTTGCACGAGATCCACTCGGACGGCAGACGACATCAAAAGCATTCCGCGATCGTTGAATCACAATAACAGCTGGCACACACAACGATTGTCTTGCTCGGATGGACCTACGTGATGTTTTTTTTTATTATTTTGTACAAACGCTTGCATTAACCCGACAGGTATAAGGAACGAGGAAACGACCATGGCTTGTCCAAGCACAGTTCGTGGGGGCATAATAACCATTTTACACACTTTTGAAGCATAAGCAATCCGGAAAAAACGCTTGCTACTGAGGAACAAAAAATATATATATATTTTTTACACAGTGTATAATTATGGCCGGTATTCAATCGTGTTACGTTGCGGGCTTTTGTTTTCGGTTAACATGGGTCATGGAGCCCGCATGCCCAGCCACCGCATGCCTGAACAGCTTTTGTTCGGCCGAATAGAGGGGACGAAACGGGCGCGGCACGGGCTAGAGAAGAGATGGAGTGATGTGGTACAGGAGGACGTGGAGCTGAGTGGACTTGCCGATGACTGGTACCAGCGGTGTCAAGATCGGCCTCTGTGGAGGAGGCTCGTGAAGGACGCTACTGGGCAGTTGGAGGCAGTCGCCCTCCAACAACAACGGAGGGCGGAGGAGCGACGCTCACAATAACGAGCGGAGCGCCGGGCGGATAAAACACAGCGAGTGTGTTTTATCCGTCGTCGTAATCTCGCCCTCTGCAAGCTGTGGGTCTGGCAGCGCGTTGGCTGTCCCGACCCGGGTATATCGCTATCCACCTAGGGCTGTGAAGGCCGGAATAAAAGAGACGGAAAAGAAAAAAAAGGAGAAAAAGAGAAAGAAAAAAAGAGAGAGAGTTCATATTATTGGGTCTCTCGATAAAGTCACGTAAATAGAAAACCAAAAATACTTAAAAATAAAAAATAAAAAAATAAAATAAAAAATTACAATAATAAAATAAAATACTAATTGAAAATATTAAAAGCAAAAAAAACTCACAGTAAAATTAAAAATTGTAATATACTTTTTTTAAAATAAAAAATTCAAATACATTTGAAAATAAAAAAAAGCAAAAACCCCACGGCGTTTCGATCGCAACACGAGCGGTCTTCATCAAATTCTTTGGGTCTTTTGGTAAAGCCACGTAGATAGAAAAAATATCACGACGTTTCGTGTGCTGTATTAGCTGCTGGTTGGTGAGGCTCTGATCCTATGGAATTCATCTCTGATTTGAAGCTTTCGTGACTCTGTGTGGTGAGTCTATGGGTCTTCATGTGGTGAGTCTATGGGTCTTCATTTGGTGAGTCTATGGGTCTCTGTGTGGTGAGTCTATGGGTCTCTGTGTGGTGAGTCTATTGGTCTCTGTATGGTTAGCATTCCTGTCAACCCCTTATCAGTGCCCCTACAGACCAATTCAGACCTTATTGGTTAGCCTATGCCGCTTATAAATCTCAACGTTCAGAAAAAAAACAAATAAACAACATTTTATGTCTTCTACACATAGACAATCAGGCATCGTCAGGATCGGGATCGCACCCATGACCTCCTGTATACCAGGCGAGGTAGTTAACATTCGGGCCACCTCCACATCCTTTCTCTCGCAATAAGGAAATCCGTGTCACCGCCTGACGCTACAGGCTCGCAGCGAGAGTGATAAGAATCAGTAGCGTTCATTAAACCGATGCCACAGAACAGGGAAGTCTTCCAACCTGCACGAACGGGAAGCAAGGAGCTCTATGGCCTCGGGGTGGGGTGTTAAGAGAAACACCGAGGCTGTCTCTGTGTCTGTCTGGACCAGGCTGAGCGTGGCGAAGACGGATGAGTCGTCATCTAAGTGGCACGGGTGAGACGCGGATGTCTGTGTGTCTGTGTGTGTGTCAGCCAGGAAAACATCATGGCACAAAGTTGGGATAACCCTGCTGAGGCTGCGGTGCCTCAAATATTGGAAGAGGTCACCCCCTGTGAGTGGCTGGCTGAGGTGCCAGCTGTTGAGGAAGTACTGAGGGCGATCCGGAGTCTGAGACCAGGGAAGGCACCGGGCAGAGATGATCTCCCAAGCGAAATGCTGAGGGAGGGTGGCGTTTGTGCACAGACTGCCCTATATGACATCATAACAACAGTCTGGACCACTGGACGGGTTCCGCAGGACTGGAAGGATGCCCTGGTGGTCCCCCTCTTTAAGAAGGGGGACCGTACCGACTGTAACAACTACAGGGGCATCTCACTCC
This sequence comes from Lampetra planeri, assembly GCF_965212315.1. Taxonomy (NCBI): domain Eukaryota; kingdom Metazoa; phylum Chordata; class Hyperoartia; order Petromyzontiformes; family Petromyzontidae; genus Lampetra; species Lampetra planeri. The sequence goes on along the minus strand of NC_136151.1, from coordinate 9,224,110 downwards.
TCAGTGTGCCGGGTAAGGTCCTGGCAAGGATTATTCAACATCGCCTTGCTAGGCACGCTGAGGAGAGGCTTGCGGAGCCCCAATGCGGTTTCAGGAAAGGGCGGTCCTGCACAGATGCCATATTTTCTGTCCGTCTGCTACAGCAGAGGTGTAGGGAATTCCAAAAAGACCTACATCTCTGCTTTATTGACCTGGTCAAGGCCTATGATACCATCAGTAGGACTGGGCTCTGGGTTGTTCTTCGTGCTTTCGGAGTCCCTGACCCTCTGCTCACGATAATTAAGGACCTTCATGATGGTGAGCGGGCCCGGGTAAAACTACGTGGCCGGGAGTCGGAGCCTTTCCCTGTACACCTTGGGGTGCGACAGGGATGTCCTCTGGCTCCCACATTATTTAACATCTATTTCGACTGCGTAGTTCGTGAAGCCTTCAATAGCTGTACCGGGGGAATTTCCATTTGGTACAGATATAATGGGAGGCTGATCGACGCCCGGGTGCGATCAAGGGATGGCTCCCTATTGGTCAACCACGTTATGTATGCCGATGATTTGGTAATAGCTGCTCATTCAGAAGAGGAGTTGGAGACGCTGCTGCTGAGACTGGAGCATGCCACTAAGAGGTGGGGCCTTACCATCAGCCCCACCAAAACTAAGCACCTGCCTGGGTATTTTGTACCATCGGACACTCTACCCCCACAACTCCCAATTGGTGATGGGGCAGTTGTGGAGAGAGTGGAGAGTTTCCCATACCTGGGCAGTGTGCTTATGACCGGCTCCAGTTTATCAGCAGAGGTCTCACTCCGAATCAGTCGAGCGGCAATATCTTTTCATCGGTTGCGTAACGCTGTGTGGAAGCTACCTGGTCTGTCGCTCCGCACGAAGCTTCAGGTCTTCTCGGCCGCGGTCATTCCCTCCCTTCTCTACGCTTGCGAAACGTGGACCCCCCTAGTGGAGCATCTTCGCCGGTTGGAAACATTTAGGCTGGCCTGCCTACGATCCATCCTGGGTTTAACCAGGCTGGATTGTGTGAGGAGCTCACAAGTCCTTGAAAGATCTGGGCAAAGTCCCATCAGTGAGCTCCTCCAGCAGGCAAGGCTGCGTTGGCTGGGTCATGTAGCCCGCATGCCCAGCCACCGCATGCCTAAACAGCTTTTGTTCGGCCGGATCGAGGGGGCTAAACGGGCGCGGCACGGGCTAGAGAAGAGATGGAGTGATGTGGTACAGGAGGATGTGGAGCTGAGTGGATTTGCCGATGACTGGTACCAGCGGTGTCAAGATCGGCCTCTGTGGAGGAGGCTCGTGAAGGACGCTACTGGGCAGTTGGAGGCAGTCGCCCTCCAACAACAACGGAGGGCGGAGGAGCGACGCTCACAACAACGAGCGGAGTGCCGGGTGGCAAAAGCACAGCAAGTTGGTACAGTAGGGGGCACAGGTGGTGCATCAGCCAGTCATCTCGGTCATCTCGGTCAGTCGACCCGTGGCACCTGCTGGGTCTGCCCCGTGACCTCCTGCCAGCGGGCGTTCGACACTTCACGTGGCGTCAAGGTGCACATGGCCTGGCACAAGCGTCGTGGTGACGTCACCGCCACTTAGTGGCGAATGGCGGTTGTTGTTGTTGTTGTTGTTGTGTCTGTGCCAGTCATCTCGGTCATCTCAGTCAGTCGACCCGTGGCACCTGCTGGGTCTGCCCCGTGACCTCCTGCCAGCGGGCGTTCGACACTTCACGTGGCCTCAAGGTGCACATGGCCTGGCACAAGCGTTGTGGTGACGTCACGGCCACTTAGTGGTGAATGGCGGTTGTTGTTGTCTGTGTGTGTGTGTCTGTGTGTGTGTGTGTCTGGGTTGTTCTTTGTGCTTTCGGAGTCCCTGACGCTCTGCTCACGATCAGTAAGGACCTTCATGATGGTGAGCGGGCCCGGGTAAAACTACGTGGCCGGGAGTCAGAGCCATTCCCTGTACACCTTGGGGTGCGACAGGGATGTCCTCTGGCTCCCACATTATTTCACATATATTTTGACCACGTAGTTCGTGAAGCCTTCAATACTGTACTGGGAGAATTTCCAACTGGTACAGATATAATGGGAGGCTGATCGATGCCCGGGTGCGATCAAGGGATGGCTCCCTATTGGTCAACCACGTTATGTATGCCGATGATTTGGTAATAGCTGCTCATTCAAAGAAGGAGTTGGAGACGCTGCTGCTGAGACTGGAGCGTGCCACTCAAAGGTGGGGCCTTACCATCAGCCCCACCAAAACTAAGCACCTGCCTGGGTAATTTGTACCATCGAACACTCCACCCCCACAACTCCCAATCGGTGATGGGGCAGTTGTGGAGAGAGTGGAGAGTTTCCCATACCTGGGCAGTGTGCTTATGACCGGCTCCAGTTTAACAGCAGAGGTCTCACTCCGAATCAGTCGAGCGGCAATACATTTTCATCGGTTGCATAACGCTGTGTGGAAGCTACCTGATCTGTCGCTCCACACGAAACTTCAGGTCTCCTCGGCCACAGTCTTTCCCTCCATTCTCTACGCTTGCGAAACGTGGACCCCCCTAATGGAGCATCTTCGCCGGTTAGAAACATTTAGGCTGGCCTGCCTACGATCCATCCTGGCTTTAACCAGGCTGAATTGTGAGGAGCTCACAAATCCTTGAAAAATCTGGGCAAAGTCCCATCGGTGAGCTCCTCCGGCAGGCAAGGCTGCGTTGGCTGGGTCATGTAGCCCGCATGCCCAGCTACCGCATGCCGAAACAGCTTTTGTTCGGCCGGATCGAGGGGGCTAAACGGGCGTGGCACGGGCTAGAGAAGAGATGGAGTGATGTGGTACAGGAGGACGTGGAGCTGAGTGGACTTGTCTAAGACTGGTACCAGCGGTGTCAAGATCGGCCTCTGTGGAGGAGGCTAGTGAAGGACGCTACTGGGCAGTTGGAGGCAGTCGCCCTCCAACAACAACGGAGGGCGGAGGAGCGACGCTCACAACAACCAGCGGAGCGCCGGGTGGCTAAAGCACAGCAAGTTGGCACAGTAGGTGGTACAGGTGGTGCATCAGCCAGTCATCTCGGTCATCTCAGTCAGTCGACCCGTGGCACCTGCTGGGTCTGCCCCGTGACCTCCTGCCAGCGGGTGTTCGACACTTCACGTGGCCTCAAGGTGCACCTAGCCTGGCACAAGCGTCGTGGTGACGTTACCGCCACTGAGTGGCTAATGGTGGCTGTTGCTGTTGTTGTCTGTGTGTGTGTATGTCTGTGTGTGTGTGTAGTGGGGAGCGGTAGTGTAGCGGTTAGCGCGCTGCGCTACGACCCTGGCGACCCGGATTCAATTCCCGCTCACGGCAAACACCAGTAACGATTATCTGATTATCTGAACCGGTTTTGGGCCTCCCCTGGGTAGACTCAGCCTCAAATGAGTACCTGGTGTGATATGTAAACATCGCCACTAGGGAGACCAAGGCGGCCGGGCGTGGTGTTGGCCATCCACCCCCTAGTGTGCTGTGCTGGCCTTTATAGATGCTCGCTAACAGCATTTGCCGTTACAGCTTTACGGGGGATCTTTGTGTGTCACTCTCCAACTCACCCACCCACCATCCCGCTCACACGTCCACAAAAACAAAGATCCCTCGCGTAGCCTGTAACAGACTGTAGGGGCAAGTGCTGTCAATGAGTAGCAGCACCTATGAAGGCCAGCACGGCACACGAGGGGGTGGGTGGCCACCACCACGCCCGGCTGCCTTTGTCTCTCCAGTGCTAGCGATGCCTACCTAGTGGAGGCCCAGAACCGGTTCAGATAATCGTCACTGGTGTTGGCTGTGAGCGGGAATCAAACTCGGGTCATCGGGTTCGTAGCCGCTCCCCCGTACATACCCACGCTCACACGCACCCACTCACTCATCCGTATAACCACTAACTCACCCACCCACTCACTCACTTATCCACCCACGTGCTCACCCAACTCATCCACTCACCCTCCTACCCACTCACCTACTGATTCACTCACTCATCCACTCACCCAACTCACTCATCCACCCACCCGCTCACTCACTCAAGCATCCACCCACCCACGCACTTCAGAAGTGGATGCCGTGTTGAGTGTATAGCCCCACTGAGCGATGAGAATATATTTCTTGCACGAGATCCACTCGGACGGCAGACGACATCAAAAGCATTCCGCGATCGTTGAATCACAATAACAGCTGGCACACACAACGATTGTCTTGCTCGGATGGACCTACGTGATGTTTTTTTTTATTATTTTGTACAAACGCTTGCATTAACCCGACAGGTATAAGGAACGAGGAAACGACCATGGCTTGTCCAAGCCGCCCGCCAGGTTTGTGTTTCCACGTTTTGGGCAAACCATTAAATTATTCACTTTGTAACACGATTTTTATACTCTTTGGTTTTTTTTCACGTAGGTGAAAATAAACTAAATTAAATCACGACGTTTCGGAGGCAACACAAGCTTCCGTCTTCAGGTGGAACTGCTACAGCAAAAAACCATTGAGTATGGATCCTTGCAGTCACGAAAACTTCAAATCTAGAACACGATGTTTTGTTCATGGGTAGTAAGTGTTATGCTTTTTAATGGGCTATTTATTCCCCACAAACTTTGCTTTTGTGACCAGGATTTTAAGTGAAGGAATGACACAAATGCACACCACCTTTTCTTAATTGAAAATAGGTACATTTCAAATTGTCACTGTCCTGGTCACAAAAGCACAGTTCGTGGGGGCATAATAACCATTTTACACACTTTTGAAGCATAAGCAATCCGGAAAAAACGCTTGCTACTGAGGAACAAAAAATATATATATATTTTTTACACAGTGTATAATTATGGCCGGTATTCAATCGTGTTACGTTGCGGGCTTTTGTTTTCGGTTAACATGGGTCATGGAGCCCGCATGCCCAGCCACCGCATGCCTGAACAGCTTTTGTTCGGCCGAATAGAGGGGACGAAACGGGCGCGGCACGGGCTAGAGAAGAGATGGAGTGATGTGGTACAGGAGGACGTGGAGCTGAGTGGACTTGCCGATGACTGGTACCAGCGGTGTCAAGATCGGCCTCTGTGGAGGAGGCTCGTGAAGGACGCTACTGGGCAGTTGGAGGCAGTCGCCCTCCAACAACAACGGAGGGCGGAGGAGCGACGCTCACAATAACGAGCGGAGCGCCGGGCGGATAAAACACAGCGAGTGTGTTTTATCCGTCGTCGTAATCTCGCCCTCTGCAAGCTGTGGGTCTGGCAGCGCGTTGGCTGTCCCGACCCGGGTATATCGCTATCCACCTAGGGCTGTGAAGGCCGGAATAAAAGAGACGGAAAAGAAAAAAAAGGAGAAAAAGAGAAAGAAAAAAAGAGAGAGAGTTCATATTATTGGGTCTCTCGATAAAGTCACGTAAATAGAAAACCAAAAATACTTAAAAATAAAAAATAAAAAAATAAAATAAAAAATTACAATAATAAAATAAAATACTAATTGAAAATATTAAAAGCAAAAAAAACTCACAGTAAAATTAAAAATTGTAATATACTTTTTTTAAAATAAAAAATTCAAATACATTTGAAAATAAAAAAAGCAAAAACCCCACGGCGTTTCGATCGCAACACGAGCGGTCTTCATCAAATTCTTTGGGTCTTTTGGTAAAGCCACGTAGATAGAAAAAATATCACGACGTTTCGTGTGCTGTATTAGCTGCTGGTTGGTGAGGCTCTGATCCTATGGAATTCATTTTATCTTGGTCGTGTGTGATCGACCTATTTCGCATTCATAATAAAGGTTTTTTTGGGTTAGATCGCGTTATTTATAAATGTGTCGCAGCCCTCCACCACCCGACACGGCAAATCGGTAAGAAATGTGTCACGTTGACAAAACGCCAATTACAGGTAGTCCCCTAGTTACGATGGTCCGACTTACGATATTTCGATCTTACGATGGCGATAGCAATATGACAAAATTGTCATTCACAACCTAACATCGTTCAAGTATGCAAACGACGGACAGAATCTTGGTGAGTACAGTAAAATATGATACGTTATGCTACGTTCAATGCATATTAAAAGTTTTTATAGCAGATAAAATTGTTTCCTGAAAAAACTTTCTATTAAATTGCAGTTCATATAGGTAGGCTAAGAATTTACCTTGTTTTTTTACTTTACATTTTACTGTGCAATATAGTATTGTAAGGAATAAATACATACAGTATATACTTTATACAGTACGGTACTGTAAATTGCTCTATCATTATCTCCCGTGGCCACCATTCCACTCACACTGCAGGCTGACTCCCCCTGTCATTACCTCCCGTGACCACCAGTCCACTCGCACTGTAGGCTGACTCCCCTGTCATTACCTCCCGTGGCCACTAGTCCACTCGCACTGCAGCCTGACTCCCCCTGTCATTACCTCCCGTGGCCACTAGTCCACTCGCACTGCAGCCTGACTCCCCCTGTCATTACCTCCTGTGGCCACCAGTCCACTCGCACTGCAGGCTGACTCCCCTGTCATTACCTCCTGTGGCCACCAGTCCACTCACACTGCAGCCTGACTCCCCCTGTCATTACCTCCCGTTGCCACTAGTCCACTCACACTGCAGGCTGAGTCCCCCTGTCCTTACCTCCTGTGGCCACTAGTCCACTCGCACTGCAGGCTGACTCCCCTGTCATTACCTCCTGTGGCCACCAGTCCACTCGCACTGCAGGCTGACTCCCCTGTCATTACCTCCTGTGGCCACCAGTCCACTCGCACTGCAGCCTGACTCCCCCTGTCATTACCTCCCGTTGCCACTAGTCCACTCACACTGCAGGCTGAGTCCCCCTGTCCTTACCTCCTGTGGCCACTAGTCCACTGGCACTGCAGGCTGACTCCCCTGTCATTACCCCCCGTGGCCACCAGTCCACTCACACTGCAGTCTGAGTCCCCCTGTCATTACCTCCCGTGACCACGAGTCCACTCGCACTGCAGGCTGACTCCCCTGTCATTACCCCCCGTGGCCACAAGTCCACTCGCACTGCAGGCTGACTCCCCCTGTCATTACCTCCCGTAGCCACCAGTCCACTCTCACTGCAGGCTGACTCCCCTGTCATTACCTCCCGTGGCCACTAGTCCACTCGCACTGCAGCCTGACTCCCCCTGTCATTACCTCCCGTGGCCACTAGTCCACTCGCACTGCAGCCTGACTCCCCCTGTCATTACCTCCTGTGGCCACCAGTCCACTCGCACTGCAGGCTGACTCCCCTGTCATTACCTCCTGTGGCCACCAGTCCACTCACACTGCAGCCTGACTCCCCCTGTCATTACCTCCCGTTGCCACTAGTCCACTCACACTGCAGGCTGAGTCCCCCTGTCCTTACCTCCTGTGGCCACTAGTCCACTGGCACTGCAGGCTGACTCCCCTGTCATTACCCCCCGTGGCCACCAGTCCACTCGCACTGCAGGCTGACTCCCCTGTCATTACCTCCTGTGGCCACCAGTCCACTCGCACTGCAGGCTGACTCCCCTGTCATTACCTCCTGTGGCCACCAGTCCACTCGCACTGCAGCCTGACTCCCCCTGTCATTACCTCCCGTTGCCACTAGTCCACTCACACTGCAGGCTGAGTCCCCCTGTCCTTACCTCCTGTGGCCACTAGTCCACTGGCACTGCAGGCTGACTCCCCTGTCATTACCCCCCGTGGCCACCAGTCCACTCACACTGCAGTCTGAGTCCCCCTGTCATTACCTCCCGTGACCACGAGTCCACTCGCACTGCAGGCTGACTCCCCTGTCATTACCCCCCGTGGCCACCAGTCCACTCGCACTGCAGGCTGACTCCCCCTGTCATTACCTCCCGTAGCCACCAGTCCACTCTCACTGCAGGCTGACTCCCCTGTAATTACCTCCCGTGGCCGCTAGTCCACTCACACTGCAGACTGACTCTGTTGTCGTTACACTAATAACAATGTTACGCAATGTCCTAGCGACTGATTGGCCGACTGCACTAGAGCCACACGGCCTGCTCCATGCCACCAGTGGCAGGCCTGGAGAACGACGCCAGAATACGGACACCACAGAGACAAAATAGAGGGGTTTTTTTACGGGTGTAGATCGCCACGTAAATAAAAAAAAATGTCCATAATCAACGTTTTTGGGTTTAGATCGCGTTATTTATAAATGTGTCGTAACCCTCCACCACCCGATGATGCTGGTTGCAATTACCAGCGAAACGTCGTACTCAAATTGTAAATGTTGTGGTTTCGCGCTTCAACACACCGGTGGGCTAAAGCAGTGAACTAATTTGTCTTTTGTCAACGTGACACTTTTTTACTGATTGGCCGTGTCGGGTGGTGGAGGGTTACGACACATTTATAAATAACGCGATCTAAACCCAAAAACGTTGATTATGAATAATATTGGTCGCGAAAGCCTCACACGTGTTAAACAAAAAAAAATGTGTCGTTTAAACCCGCCACCACCCGTCACAGCCAAATAGTAAGGGTTGTCACTTAAACAGAACGTGCCAATTCGTCACGAGTACAGCACTAGTGTATAGTGTAGTGTATAGTGTAGTGTATAGTGTAGTGTATAGTCGTGTAGTGTATAGTGGTGTAGTGTATAGTGTACTGTATAGTGGAGTGTATAGTAGTGTAGTGTATAGTAGTGTATAGTAGCGTAATGTGTAGTGGTGTATAGTAGTGTCGTGAATAGTGTAGTGTATAGTGTAGTGTAGTGGTGTAGTGTATAGTGGTGTAGTGTATAGTGGAGTGTATAGTAGATTAGTGTATAGTGTAGTGTATAGTAGTGTAGTGTATAGTGGTGTATTGTATAGTTGTATAATATATAGTGTAGTGTATAGTGGAGTGTATAGCAGTGTAGTGTATAGTGTAATGTATAGTAGTGTAGTGTATAGTAGTGTATAGTAGTGTAGTAAACTAGTACAGCACACCGGTGTATTGGAGAGCCAAGCCACAACATTTACAAACTGAATACGACGTTTCGCCAGCTTCATCAGGCGACACATTTATATTGGTCGCGAAAGCCTTCGTGTTAAACAATATGGAGACAATGCCAAGCACAAGAGAAGCCATAGGTCGAGTTGAGCCGGTCAAACACAGGGTGCACCGTCTGTCGCGAACTTTATTGCGTCGCTTTTAAACACATTGTCCTGCGGAGGGAACTGGTAGGAAGGAACGTTGGGTTGCTCGGTCAATGGCCAGGATCAACGGCGGCGTGGTGTATTCCGCAAATATGCCCGACTGTGAGGGCGGGCACAAGCCGGCGAGAGTAGGTTAAACATTGAGTTTTATAAGGGCACCACGGGGTGACCAGCTCCTCCCCACCCAGCCCCACCCCTCCCACCCCCCACCCAGCCCCTCCCTCCCCACCCAGCCCCTCCCCACCCTCCCCACCCAGCCCCTCCCCACCCTCCCCACCCTCACCACCCAGCCCCTCCCCACCCTCCCCTCCCCACCCAGCCCCACCCTCTCCACCCAGCCCCTCCCCACCCTCCCCTCCCCACCCAGCCTCTCCCACGACGGACGGACGGACACAATAATCCCCTGTGGGCTGGTGTAACCAGGAGGTTGCTGCCCGTAAGAATGGTTTTTGGCAGGTGAAACGCATTCAAATTAGACCTTTGATCTGTTGGGGATATATTTTGTTATATATGTAATGTAGTAACTCGGCGGGAGACGACTTCACGGGTAACACACTCTTTATTTTATCAAACTCGTTCACAGGTGACTAACACCTACTTTGCATCTCGGGTGACAAACACCCACTTAGTATCTCGGGTGACAAACACCCACTTAGTATCTCGGGTGACAAACACCCACTTAGCTACTTGGCGACTAACGCCCACTGAGCTACTCGGATGACCAACATCCACTTAGTATCTCGGGTGACAAACACCCACTTAGCTACTCGGGTGACAAACACCCACTTAGCTACTTGGCGACTAACGCCCACTGAGCTACTCGGATGACCAACATCCACTTAGTATCTCGGGTGACAAACACCCACTTAGCTACTCGGCGACTAACGCCACTGAGCTACTCGGATGACCAACATCCACTTAGCTACTCGGCGACTAACGCCACTGAGCTACTCGGGACACTCCCTGCCCGGGGTATCCGTCTCGACTGTGGGTCCCCAGCCCGACCCACGGGGGCGTCGGACCCCGGGTCCCACAGCCTCGCCTCCGAGCCACACAGGGCCCCGGTCCCCACAAGGACGGCGGGACTAGGGGTCTCGGGGCACTAGGTCTTCAGCTCCGTCTTCGGGTCTTCAACTGGGTAACTCTCCCCGAGTGCTCTCGCGCGTCCCCCTTTATACCCCACCTGCGGACGTCGCTGCGAGCACCCACTTATTCGACCAATCGCTGGGCGCTGGCTACGATCCTCTTTTCCCACATCTCATCGTGCCTCACCACCCACGCCGCGCCGCCCCGTCATCTGTCACTCCCGGCGCGCGCGTCCACACCACGCACACAACGCGTGCCCAACCCCGCACCCCGCGCCGCCCCGTGATCCATCACTGTCACAGTCGGCGCACGTCAATACCACCACTACATATACACGGCGCGATCTTCGTATTGTGTTTGTTGAGTCCGGCGTTGCTGCTGGTGTAGACGCAGAGACGCCGACTGCAAATTTCACATTCAGGTTGGTGAAGCGAGTGCAAGATAGTGGGTGAGTGAATGAGTGTGAGTGAGTGAATGAGTGTGAGTGGGTGAGTGAATGATTGAGTGGGTGAGTGAATGATTGAGTGGGTGAGTGAATGATTGAGTCGGTGAGTAAGTGAATGCGTCTGAGTGAATGTGAGTTAGTGAGTGAATGAGTGTGGGTGAGTGAATGAGTGTGAGTGAGTGAATGAGTGTGAGTGTGTGAGTGAATGAGTGTGAGTGGGTGAGTGAATAAGTGAGTGGGTGAGTGAGTGAATGAGTCTGAGTGAATGTGAGTTAGTGAGTGAATGAGTGACTCAGAGTGAGTGAGTGAATGAGTGTGAGTGAGTGTGAATGAGTGTATAAATGAATGTGAGTTACTGAATGTGAGTGAGTGAGTGAAAGAGTGGGTGAGTGAGTGAATGAGTGTGGGCGAGTGAGTGATGATGGTGGCTTGTGTTGCAATCGAAGCGTCGCATGCTATTATTTAGACTGATTTGCCTTAATCTAAGTTGTATTGTGGTTGTTGTTGTTTGACTTGCATCCCACGGGGATTTTTGCACACAACGTTGGTGTACGGTGTTTTTTCTGCAATATTTTGCTGTCTTTTCTTGGATTTTCTGTTTACACTCAGTCACATATTCACTTTAAGATGTCTTTTTTTGTTCATGTTTTTGTTTTTTGTTTGTTGCGGTTGCACCCGATTCAAGAGCCGAATGGCTCACAGGGCTATACCTAACACATGAACTTGAAACTTGAAATTTTATTTGAAAATATTTTCTTCGTGACATTAACGAAAGAACCAAAGACTGACACATTCATACTTACGCGATCTAAACCCCCCCTCCCCCCAAAAAACTATATTATGTATGTATTAACGCGCGCGCGCATCTCCAACGAGGCAATGGTCGACGAGTGATTTTTTTTGTTTGTTTTGTTTTACCCTTTCTACGTGAATGGCAGCGTGGTGGGGGGAAAAAAAGAACGAGTAATGATAATAACGATAAGAGACTCCAACGTGATAACAAAGGTGCTGTCAATGGCTTAAACTAGTCTCTGCCGCTCGCTCTCCATCGATGTCAACGCATTAATTCTAGATTTGAAGCTTTCGTGACTGCAATGAATCATATTCTTAGGTTTTTTCGGTAAAGTCACGTAGGTAAAACATCAAAATTAATGAAAATAAAATAAAATAAAACAAAAATCACGACGTTTCGGAGGCAACACAAGTCTCCGTCATCAGGTGGGACCGTCACAGCCGAATTAGCTGCATCAAGTGAGGCAATGATTCAAGATGTAATCCCTTATAAGCAAGTTGAAGGGGGGAGGAGAGGGGGGGGGGGAGCTCATCAGAATGTGGTAGCCAATTAATGGAATGATGAGCTCCCCCCCCCCTCTCCTCCCCCCTTCAACTTGCTTATTAGGGATTACATCTTGAATCATTGCCTCACTTGATGCAGCTAATTCGGCTGTGACGGTCCCACCTGATGACGGAGACTTGTGTTGCCTCCGAAACGTCGTGATTTTTGTTTTATTTTATTTTATTTTCATTAATTTTGATGTTTTACCTACGTGACTTTACCGAAAAAACCTAAGAATATGTCAACGCATTGCCTGAAATAGTCTCCGTTGTGGTTTCCAGAGGCGCCTTCCTTGTGGTGACGATGCAAATTCTCTGGAGTGTTCACACTTTTTTGGAAGTACCCTGTGTAGTGTAGTGTATAGTGTAGTGTAAAGTGTAGTATATTCTAGTGTATAGTGTGCAATGCAGTAGCGTGGTGTATAGTAGCGTAGTGTATCGTGTAGTATATAGTAGTGCAGTGCATAGTAGTGTAGTGTCTAGTGTAGTTCATTCAAGTGTAGTGTAGTGCATAGTGTAGTATATACTAGTGTAGTGTATTGTGTAGAGTATAGTGTAGTGTATAGTAGTGTAGTGTATAGTGTAATATATTGTAGTGCAGTGTATAGTGTACTATACAGTAGTGTAGTGTATAGTAGTGTAGTGTAATGTAGTGTACTGTAGTGTAGTGTATAGTGTATTAGAAAGTAGTGTAGTGTATAGTGTAGTATATAGTGGTGTAGTATATAGTAGTGTAATGTATAGTGTATTACATAGGAGTGTAGTGTATAGTGTAGTGCATAGTAGTGTATTATTGTAGAATAGTGTATCGTAGTGTAGTGCATAGTGTGGTATATACTTGTGTCGTGTATAGTGTAGAATATAGTGTAGTATAGTGTAGTGTATAGTAGTGTAATGTATAGTATATTGCAGTGTAGTGTATAGTAGTGTTTAGTAGCGTAGTATATTAGTGTAGTGTATAGTAGTGTAGTGTATAGTGTAGTAAAGATTAGTGGAGTGTATAATGTAGCATATAGAAGTGTAGTATATACAGGATTGCTTCGAAAAATTGTTAACAATTCCAAGGACTATCATTTTTCATGGGAAATTTGCTGTCAATAGCTTCCAAAAAGCTCAAAGAGTCTCTGCCACTCGTTCGCCATCGTTGTCAACGTGCGTCCCGGGATCTCCTCCCGGCTTCATCACTCGCGGAATCGTTGCAGGTTCTCAGGGAGCGTTGAACAAACAATGTCGAAACACCCCGAGTTACTCTCGGGGAGGATCGCAAAGGTCGCGTGCATTTTGCCTAATGGACGCTTTCCTCGTAAAACTTGCCGGTGAATGACACCGTCCGCCTCGAATTGTTAACTTTATTGAGGGCTATTTATGAAGGATGGGCAGGTGAAACGCCTTTCACGGAGAACTTTGTACCATCGGGAATATACACATACACGTGACCTTATTGTTACGTTTTTTGAGTCCAATGTGGGACTGCAAATATCACGTTCAGGTTGGTCAAGCGAGTGCATGAGGGTGGAAGAGTGTGGTGAGTGAGTGAGTGAGTGAATGAGTGTGGGTGAGTGGGTGAGTGAGTGAATGAATAAGTGTGAGTGAGTACGTGAATGAGTGTGGGTGAGTGAGAGAGTGAATAAGTGTGGATGAGTGGGTGAATGAGTGTGGGTGAGTGAGTGAATAAGTGAATAAGTGTGGGTGAGTGAGTGAATGAGTGTGGGTGAGTGAATGAGTGTGGGTGAGTGAGTGAATGAGTGTGGGTGAGTGGGTGAATAAGTGTGGGTGAGTGAGTGAACGAGTGTGGGTGAGTGAATGAGTGTAGGTGAGTGAATGAGTGTGAGTGAGTGAGTGAATAAGTGTTGGAGGAGCGTGGTCAGCCAGGCGGGGTGTTGTTGGCTGTTGTTTTTGACCGGCTCTCTGGTTGTGTTGCATTGTGTTTCTAAGTTTACTAGGTTTCATATTCTTGGTTCTTTCGGTAAAGTCACGTAGAAGGGAAATAATAAAATACTAAAAATAAAACATAATAAAACAATTCTCACGACGTTTCGGCCACAACGCAAGCAGCCTACGTGACTTTATCGAAAGAACCAAGAACATGAACCTCAAAGAGTATCTGCCACTCGTTCTCCATCGTTGCCAATGCATTGCCTGGAATCTTCTCCGTTGTGGTCTCCAGAACCCGATGCAAATTCTCTGGACTGTTCACGTTTGGATAATTGTTTTTTTAACCCTTTTATCTGGCAACAAAACTGACACCTTTTTTACAAGGAGTCATGTTTGCATTGACCACAATACTTGCGGTCGGAATGCAAACAAAAAACACAACTCTGATAACACTGGTCAACACACTTTTTCTGGCATAAGGTATTCCAACGGTTTGAAGGTAACTTTAGGGTGCCGATTCCAAATCTGGCATCAGTTTTGTTTATCACATCAGGTTTGTGAGATATCAAATATTGCATTTTCAATAAAAAAAAAACTGCAGAAGAAAAATATTAAATAAATGTGGATATCTACATAAAATTATATTATAAACACACTATCTTAAAAATACAGCACCATATTTTAACACTAAAGCAGTCACTGACTCGCAACAACTTGCAATCATGAGTGACAGAGTTAATTTCGGGTAAAATCAATGAAAATGGGGTATGCCGATAGCATAAAAATGATATGATAGAGCAAATCTGAGATCAGATTTGGAATCAGCATCCTGAAATTAGTCTAAAACAGCTGCAAAAGTCCAGGCCAGAAAAAAATGTGTGAGTGAGTAAATTAATAAGTGTCAGTGAGTTGGTGAGTGAGTGAATGAGTGTGGGATGGTGAGTGAGTGAATGAGTGTGAGTGGGTGAGTCAGTGAATGAGTGTGAGTGGGTGAGTGAGTGAATGAGTGAGTAGCTGAGTGAGTGGGTGAGTCAGTGAATGAGTGTGAGTGGGTGAGTGAGTGAGTGAGTGAGTGAGTGAATGAGTGAGTAGCTGAGTGAGTGGGTGAGTCAGTGAATGAGTGTGGCTGAGTGTTTCACAACTCTGAAAGTTCGCGAGTCGGCGACCCTCCGTAACCGCACCGCACACTCAACATTCGTTGAGACATTTGAATCGATGTCTTCCATCGGTGCATGATCGTCATCTGCACCACGTCCTTTGAACACCTTCGTCATTAAGAGCCAAGGGGCTCCATTCGTTAACGGTAAGAGGCTGTAAGCTTACTAAATTGCTGCTTCGGTTGATGGCCGGTTTAACGAAACATTCAAACTCGATTCGAAGCTTTCGTGACATGCGGGAGCTACTCGTCGATTCTTTCGGTAAAGTCACGTGGAAAATGAAATATAATCAAATAATGGAATGCGCCGTTTCGATCGCAACGCAAGCAGCCATGGTCGGGTGAGAATGAATGAGAGAAAAACACGTCAAATAAATCGACACAGTGGCGTTGTCTTTCTGTTTTTCATTATTTGGAGGAGCGTGGTCAGCCAGGCGGGGTGTTGTTGGCTGTTGTGTTTGGCCGGCTCTCTGTGTTGTGTTGCTAGGTTTCATATTCTTGGTTCTTTCGGTAAAGTCGCGTAGAAGGGAAATAATAAAATAATACAAATATAAAACAATAAAAATTCAGAATTTCACACCTGATGATGATTGCTTGTGTTGCAGTCGAAACGTCGTGAGAATTTTTGTTGCGCCTTTTGGCGTCATCTGGTCCAACACCATGTGAGACTAGGCTCTAAGAAAAGCTATCTCGGGTGTGGACCAATCAATTTCAAGGACAGTGCATACATTATCAGAGTTTTTTTTTATTTCGACCGCAGGTATTGTGGTCAATGCAAACATGACTCCTTTCCTGTTAATAGCTTTCAAAAAAGTTCAAAGAGTCTCTGCGCGTGCATTTTTGCGTAGTGGACGCTTTCCTCGTAAAACTTCAAAGTGAACGGTAACCGGCCGTCCGAAGTTGTTAACTTTGTTGACTGCTATTCATGAAGAGTTTGGGCAGGTGAAACTCCTTCCAAGGAGAACTTTGAACGATCGGGGATATACTTACACACGCGATCTTATTATCACGTCTATTGAGTCCGGCGTGGGAGCAGGTTTGGACTGCAAATATCACGTTCAGGTTGGTCAAGCGAGTGCATGAGGGTGGAAGAGTGTAGTGAGTGAGTGAGTGCATGAGGGTGGAAGAGTGTGGCGAGTGAGTGAATGAGTGTGGGTGGGTGAGTGGGTGTGAGTGAGTGAATGAGTGTGCGTGGGTGAGTGGGTGAATGAGTGTGGGTGGGTGAGTGGATGAATGTGTATGGGTGGGTGAGTGAATGAGTGTGAGTGGGTGAATGAGTGTGAGTGGGTGAATGAGTGTGAGTGGGTGAGTGGATGTGAGTGAGTGAATGAGTGTGCGTGGGTGAGTGGGTGAATGTGTGTGGGTGAGTGGGTGAGTGGGTGTGAGTGAGTGAATGAGTGTGCGTGGGTGAGTGGGTGAATGAGTGTGGGTGGGTGAGTGGATGAATGTGTATGGGTGGGTGAGTGAATGAGTGTGAGTGGGTGAATGAGTGTGAGTGGGTGAATG
Source organism: Lampetra planeri (assembly GCF_965212315.1). Lineage (NCBI taxonomy): Eukaryota > Metazoa > Chordata > Hyperoartia > Petromyzontiformes > Petromyzontidae > Lampetra > Lampetra planeri. Next base: position 9,207,585 of record NC_136151.1, on the reverse strand, counting down.
AGTGTGAGTGGGTGAGTGGATGTGAGTGAGTGAATGAGTGTGCGTGGGTGAGTGGGTGAATGTGTGTGGGTGAGTGGGTGAGTGGGTGTGAGTGAGTGAATGAGTGTGCGTGGGTGAGTGGGTGAATGAGTGTGGGTGGGTGAGTGGATGAATGTGTGTGGGTGGGTGAGTGAATGAGTGTGAGTGGGTGAATGAGTGTGAGTGGGTGAATGAGTGTGAGTGGGTGAGTGGGTGTGAGTGGGTGAATGAGTGTGAGTGGGTGAGTGAGTGTGAGTGGGTGAATGAGTGTGAGTGAGTGAGTTAGTGAGTGAATGAGTGTGGGTGGGTGAGTGAATGAGTGTGGGTGAGTGAATGAGTGTGAGTGGGTGAATGAGTGTGAGTGGGTGAATGAGTGTGAGTGGGTGAATGAGTGTGAGTGAGTGGGTGAATGAGTGATTGAATGAGTGTGGGTGGGTGAGTGAATGAGTGTGAGTGAGTGAGTGAGTGAATGACTGTGGGTGAGTGTGGATATGTGGGTGAGGGCAAGTGAGCGAGTGAGTGAATGAGCGTGAGTGAGTGAATTAGTGTGAGTATGAGTGAATTAGTGTGTGTAGGTCGGTGTGATTGAATGAGTGCTTGGGTGTGAGTGAGTGACTGTGGGTAGGTGGGTGAGTGGGTGAGTGAGTGAGTGAATGAGTGTTGGTGGGTAGGTGAGTGGTTGGGTGGGTGAGTGAGTAAGTGTAGGTGGGTGAGTGAATGATTGTGGGTGAGTGAGTGACTGAGCGAATGATTGTGGGTGAGTGGGAGCGGTAGTGTAGTGGTTAGCTCTACGCTGCGCTATGAACCCGCCAGCCAGAGTTTGATTCCCGCTCACGGCCAACACCGGTGACGATTATCTGAACCAGTCCTGGGCCTCCCCTAGGTCGACTCAGCCTCTATTGAGTTACCTGCTACGGTGCGTATACATAACCACTAGGGAGACAAAGGCGGCCGGGCGTGGTGTTGTCACTATTGAGACCGGGAGGTCTATAGTGCATGCTGGTAGTGGTGATGGTGGTTGTAGTGGTGGTGGTAGTGGTGATAATGGTAGTGGTGATGGTGGTAGCGTGTCTGTGTGTTGTCACTATTGAGACCGGGAGAACTTACGACTCCCGGATCGAACAAGCTGCAACTGGACCATACCATTTCATGACAGATGTGATTCGTCAGGAGCGAGCGCACAAACCGACTAAGGAGGAATTGATTCGTGCAAAGCCAACAGAAGAAAAGTCTCTTCCCATCGCATCCGGCTCAATCATAGTAATTGACCCACGTAATATTTGTTTCATTGTTGACCGTAACGATCAGAAATATATTTAGATAGATAGATAGATCCGGGGTCTTTATCGGCGTATATTTATATCTCTCTCTCTCTCTCTCTTTGTTTTGTGTCACACGCGGCTGCTGATGTAGACGCAGAGACATCGACTGCAAATGTCACGTTCAGCTTGGTCAAGTGAGTGAGTGCGTGGGCGAGTGTGGGTGAGTGAGTTTATGTGGGTGAGTGTGAGTGAGTGTGGGTGGGTGAGTTTAGGTGTGTATGGGTGGGTGAGTGTGGGTGGGTGAGTGTGAGTGAGTGGGCGAGTGTGGGTGAGTGAGTTTATGTGGGTGAGTGCGAGTGCGTGAATGAATATGAGTGGATGGTGTTGTATATGTCGGGTTATGAAAAATTGATAGAAATGTAACAAAAAATAAATGATGATGCGAAAAAGGCGTAATTTTTAACATTATGCTAATTATGTAATTATGTATACATTATGATAATTATGTGCACAATCGTGTTGCTTTATGCGAATGTTTCTGAATATGCTAATGTTGGCAGTTATGATAATTGGGCTTAGCTTCGTTGTCCAGGATCGTATTTATCAATTGGGATAAGGCAATTATTCTTGCTTAAACTTTTATTGATTATATCTTAGTGTGTTATGTTAGGTCTCCAAATTCATATCTCAACGCAGGATACAGTTCTTATAAATAAGATTGTTACGCATGAATTTAGGAAAGAAACACTCAGACACTTCTGTGTTAAGCAATTTTTATTCTAAACAAAAACATGACACTCTAATTTGCGAACTCTCATGCTTCGAATTATCCACGGTACCATCGGGGAATTTTCCTTCCGCGAGCAGTATAGGTAACCATCAAGAATTGCGTTGTTTCACTTTGGCAACCGCACATATCATTAATTCCACCACGCAACGCGAGCTTAGACGGCGATGGAGAGTCTTTAAAGCAGGCATGCAATGATATTCATACGAAAGGCAATTAAAGCAAATTATTATACCCCAAAAGTATACGTCAATAGATTCATCGGCAAGATTGTATAATTAACGAAATGTCTTGGAACAATTGTGTGCGTCGGTGGACGTACCCTCTTACGGAAGATTCATATCTCTGACGAAGCTTTAATTAATTAAGGTTCTATGGCAAAGAAACAGGTTTAACACGATATTCTCTCTCTGTGAGCGTGTAGATTCGTGACGAAGGTTTCAAAAGTTTAGTTTACATCGATGAATCTATTGGTAATTTATGCGGTTAAAAAAATAAACGAAGATAAAAAAAAACGGAGGTACTTATAAACGACGTATTCGTATCACTCGGTGAGCCGCGATGCCTTCACGGCCAGCTGATGGTCCATGCACTTTGACAATTAGTCTTCTTATGATTAGCTAGGATCGATTCCATTGTGTGGGGGCATTTGATTGTCCCCTTGATAAATTATTGTGTGAGCAGACATCGGGCGCGTCGTGGGTGTATGAGTGTGGGGGGTGGGATACGAACGGCTTGGAGAAGTTTTTCCTCTCGCACGTGGCGTGTCTGCAGCGAGCCGTCAGCTTTCTCTCTCCGCTGCTAGCTGAGCGTCGTCGGTCCGATGCTGTCCTTGGAGAGGCTCGGTCGCTAAGTGGCGCCCGGTGGCGCCCGGTGGCGACGGTGGCGCTTGGCGGCTAGTGCGCTGGCGAGCTTAGCACCTGGGCACTGGGCGACGCGGCTGTGCGCGCTCTCCGGCTGCGGGTTCTCTGGCGATGAACGATGCTCTCGTTCATCTTCTTGGTTCTTTCGGTAAAGTCACGTAGAAGGGAAATAATCAAATAATAAAAATACAACTTTATAAAATAATTATCACGACGTTTCGGCCGCAACGCAAGCAGCCGTCCTCCGGTGAAGAACAAGTCTGTCGGAAAGACTGTCTGAATGAATTAATTCATTCAGATGCTGGTCTTCCCCTGAGGACGGCTGCTTGCGTTGTGGCTGAAACGTCGTGAGAATAATTTTATTATGTTTTATTTTTATTATTTTATTATTTCCCTTCTTCGTGACTTTACCGAAAGAACCAAGAAGATGAATCCCTGCAGTCACGAAAGCTTTAAATCGAAATTTGATGCTCTCGTTCGTTGCTTGGTCGACGTTGGGTGCTTTCGCTATTTCACGAGTGATACCTGGAATCTTCGCCAGTCTCACTCGCACTACTTCTTCTGTTGGCACAGAATTCTTGCTTTGTTTAGCATGTCGCTACCCAGCCAGCCCCTCCATACTTGTTGAGTTGCTGAATCTTCTTCTGCGTCGGTGGTGATGATGTTTTCGATGTATGGCCGTGTCTCTGCTTTAATCTGAAAAATCTCTCTGCTTGGCACGCCTGCTTGCAAAGGGCCGGAACCATCCTTTGTTTCGTTCGCTTGTGTGTGGACACAGCTGCATACGTGTCCGTGTGTGTGTTCTGATTTATTAAAATAATTAAGTTCTTCAAACGAAGCAGTGTGCCGGATTGTCCGTTCATCCTCTGCGATAATTAACCTGGAAGGGTGGGGGGGGTCTTCCTCGCGGGGAGGGTGTTACTTTGTCTCGCACAACTTCCAAGTTTTCCGTTTTCTTTTAATGCACGGGCATAAGTAGTACTGATCACATACCTGCATTTTCCATAAATATGCTAAATTCCTCTTGATATGCATATTATTTTGTCAAGGCGCCCTTTTCCACCCTTCCAACCCAGCTTATATATATGCTCCAAGCACGTGTGCTGTTTCATTAAGACGATGTCGCCTCGACAGACCTGGTTTTCACCTGAGGACGGCTGCTTGCGTTGTGGCCGAAACGTCGTGAGAATTGTTTTATTATGTTTTATTTTTATTATTTTATTACTTCCCTTCTACGTGACTTTACCGAAAGAACCAAGAAGATTTCCGTTTTCTGTTTGGAAGTTTAAAAATGAGACTCACTTTATTTATTATAGCATTATTGTATTTTTGATTGTAAGTGATTCAAGGTATGTTGTAGCCGGGTTCACGGTTTTTCCATCGAGGTTTGATGTTTTTTTTTTATGGGGAGATGTTCCTTGCTTGTGTGTGCAAATCTTGCTATCCGTGCTGTGTGAAGACAAAGGCGGTTGCGAGGCTTTTTATTTATTTCGCCTTTAATTCTTCTAGATGACCTTTTGTCTACTACTCGCAGGGTTTTACTAACCTTCGTTCCACTGCCTGTATCCTGGGTTTGTGCTGTTTGTTCTCGGGTTATTATTATTATTTTATCTGATATCCCGAGGCTAGGGAATTCGTTTTGGCTTTGGAACGACCCTGACTGCCATAATTATTATTTGATGCTTCGGTCAGGTCGCGTTGAAAATTATTCAAGGTAACCATAACATTAGTATCTTGTATATAAAAGTCTCCACGCGCTCGCGCTTGCGGGGAATTGGGCTCTCGAACGGTGGCCTCGATGTAGAAATAAAATTGCCAGGCGGCACGCCCTAAGCCCGGCGGTGGGAATAGGGCTAATCCGTTTTAATTAACACATTTGTGCGGTTTCTATTATTCATTATTTACTTATTGCTCGTCATCGACCGTACCAACTGACGCCAATTTCGTGGTGTGGGGGGGGGGGGGGGGACCCTCCCAAGTGCTCGAGCTCACGGGGGACATTTCCTTATACGCGAAAATAGCAGCCGCTATTTTTTTGCGCGATCCGTGGTGAGCCACCTGCACGGGTACGGTGCAGCACGCAGCCATCTCCGCGTTAGTGCTGGTTTACGTGGGGAGTGTGCGGCGGGGAGCCAGCCACTAGCCATGCTTCACAGAGGACGCTGGTGCAGGATAGCGGAGAAGGAGGGGGGCGTTAGCCCCCACAATGGTGTCAGAAGTGGGATGACCCCCCACACCTCGAAGGGAGAGAGGCACGCCATCCCAAGCTAAGGTAAGATGTCCTCTTCGCCCCCCCCCACAACACGATGCGTCCACTTTATACTACACGTTCCGTACATAATACTATTTTACTGTCGATTTAAAGCTTTCGTGACTGCAGGGATTCATATTCTTGGTTCTTTCGGTAAAGTCACGTATAAGGAAATAATAAAATAATAAAAATAAAACATTATTATTTTATAATTTTTACTTGTATTATTTTATTATTATATTATTATGTTTTGCTTTTATTTTTTTATTATTTCCTTCTACGTGACTTTACCGAAAGAACCAAGAAGATGAATATTTTACTGCTTACATAACATTATTCTTGCACGGGCGGGGGATGCGGGGGGCGGGGCTCAGCCCCTAGTCTGGCAACGTGCCAACTCCGCCGCCTCGCCAATGTAGTTCAGGACGGAGGCTACACATTGCAAAGGGCTCAACACACCTTTGGTAAGTACAAAGTTCCTTGATTCTTACGCTAACAACTCAAGTCCATTGTTTACTATTGTTAAACACATTAGTTTACGAACATTACAATAATAATGTTTGTGTGCTGATGAAAAAAATCTACTTCATTGCTTAATATTATGAAACAAATACGTTGCCAGATATTTCTATGTTTATCTTTGTGTGCACATACCAACTCTGAATTTCGATTTAAAGCTTTCGTGACTGCAAGGATTCATCTTCTTGGTTCTTTCGTTAAAGTCACGTAGAAGGGAAGTAATAAAATAATAAAAATTAAACATAATAAAAAAATTCTCTTATTTTATTACTTCCCTTCTACGTGACTTTACCGAAAGAACCAAGAAGATGAATACCAACTCTGGTTCATTGTTTATCTTTCATTTACACTTATTTCTGCTTATTTCTTCAATGTATTTGTATTGTTTCCATCGCTCACGTCACGCTATTTACTCATACGTAGTACTGCGATACTGATAGCTGTGCCATCATCGGGGATTGCTGTGCCCGTCAATGTGTGTGTGTGAGTCCATGTGTGTGTCTTTGAGTCCATATGTGTGTGCGTGTAGAGCCATGCGTGTCTAACTCCATGTGGTTGTCTGTCTTTTTCGAACGGACAACGCCCGATGTGCGTGTGTACGTCGAAGTGTGTGCGTGTCAGTCCATTTGTGCGCGTATCAGTCGCTGTGTGTGTGTAAGTCCATGTGTGTGTGTTAGTTGATGTGTGTGCATGGCTTCATCTGAGTGTGTAAGTCAATGTGCATTTGTGTGTCTGTGTGTCAGTCGATGTGTATGTGTGTGTGTGTGTGTACGTCCATATGTGTGTGTAACTCAATGTGTATGTATCTAAAGTGTATGTCTATACGTGTGTGAGTCCATATGTGTGTAAGTACATATGTGTGTTTACGTCAATGTGTGTGTGTCAGTCCACGTATGTCTGTGTACGTCGAAGTGTGTGTGTGTAAGTCCATGTGTGTGTATCAGTCGCTGTGTGTGTGTCAGTTCACGTATGTGTGTGTGTACGTCGATATATGTGTGTAACTCCATGTGTGTACATCTCAAGTGGATGTCTATGTGTGTGAGTCCATATATGTGCGTGTGTAAGTCGATGTGTTTGTGTGTGAGTCGATGTGTGTGTGTGTGTCTCAGTCCATGTGCGTGTGTGTTAGTCGCTATATGTGCGTTGCTCCATGTGAGTCAGTGTAAGTCCATTTCTTTGCATGTATGTAGGTCTATGTGTGCGTGTGAGTGAATGTATGTGCTTTACTGACCTGGTCAAGGCCTATGATACCATCAGTAGGCCTGGCCTCTGGGTTGTTCTTCATGCTTTCGGAGTCCCTCAAACTTTGCTCACGATCCTTAAGGACCTTCATGATGGTGAGCGTCAAACTACGTAGCCGTCAGTCAGAGCCATTCCCTCTACACCTCGGGGTGTGACAGGGATATCCTCTGGCTCCCACATTATTTAACATATCTTTTGACCATGTAGTTCGTGAAGCCTTCAATGGCTATACCGGTGGAATTACCATATGGTACAGATACAATGGGAGGCTGATCGATGCCCGGGTGCGGTCAAGGGATGCCTCCCTATTGCTCAACCATGTTATGTATGCCGATGCTCCTGGTGATTGCTGCTCACTGCTGCTGAACCTGGAGCTTGCCACTAAGAGGTGGGGCCTTACAATCAGCCCCATCAAAACTAAGCACTTGCTTGGGTATTTTATACCATCGAACAATCCACCCCCACAACTCACAATTGGTGATGCAGCAGTTGTGGAGAGATTGCCGAGATTCCCATACCTCGCCAGTGTGCTCATGACCGGCTCCGGTTTAACAGCAGAGGTCTCACTCCAAATCAGTCGGGCGCCATTATCTTTCCATCGGCTGCGTTACGCTGTGTGGAAGCTACCTGGTCTCTCGCTCCACATGAAGCTCCAGGTCTTCTCGGCCATGGTAATTCCCTCCCTTCTTTACGCTTGCGAAACGTGCACCCCCCTAATGGAACATCTTCGCCGGTTACAAACATTTATGCTGGCCTGCTAACGATCCATCCTGGGTTTAACCATATATGTGTGTGTGTGTGTGTGCGTCTAAGTCGATGTGTTTCTATGTGTGTGGGTCAATGTCTGTGTGTAAGTCCATGCGTGTGTCTGCCTTTTTCGCCTGGGCAATGCCGGGTACTTACTGCTAGTTGAATTAATAAATAAGGAGTCCACTGGTGAAGATTATAGCCTGGTTTTTAATTGGAGTGAGTGTGAGGATCGATAATGTTTGCTTCATCTTTGTCGCTAAGTTTTGGATTTTGGTTATTAGAAGAAACATGAAAAAGTTAACCAAAGCATTTAGAGTTTCCCGATCGTGGTTGTCCTTCTGGTTTGCCTTGCCACTAGCAGCCTGCTTGCATTTTCCAATGGGGCTGTGATTTTGCTTTAATTCAGCGGGTGGTGTGCTCTCTGGCAGCTCATTCTCAATTAATGTGGGTGCTTCATCACGTGTTTGTACCGAATTTTGCATCTCCGTTAAGCCCATTTGTTTTTCCGTATTACCTGTTTCTCTATTCCCTCCTGGTATAGCTGGTGGGGGAATCGGTCGCAAATGGGCAGATTGTGTTTTACCTCCCATGTGCCGTCGCATAGGGTACTGATATGATTCTGCTCTTGACCTCCACATCCTGCGATTCTCGTAAATACTTGGCTTTGTGCGCTGGGGTCGCCTCCAATGTGTGTTCCAACCTCCCGCTGGATTGCTATCTTGCCATCTGTGCGTGGGTGTTCGCTCCTCTCTGCATTGTGGGGCGGCTCGGTGCATGGAATGCCTCGTATTTGGAGTGCGATGGCTGCTTGTGTGCTTTTTATTTCTCTCTGAGAGGCTGTGTTCATGATCCCTCTCCCTGTGTGTTGGGTCCGAATTATGATTCTTAGCTCTGTATGGCCATGCCATGTGTAATAAAGGTCGTTGAAGCGACTTCTGGAATCCGGTCTTTAGTCGTCTTTCATTACAACACTCCTTCACGCTGCTGACAGACAGCGTTTTATGGTTTATCTACGTGACTTTACCGAAAAAACCTAAGAATATGAATCCTTGCAGTCACGAAAGCTTCAAATCTAGAAAAGCGTGAGAGGGATAGAAAGAGAGACGCGCACAGCCACGTGGCAGCCTGGACCCCCGCTCTCGCGTGGCCCCTTCCCTTCGTTCGTTCCAGTTCTGACCACGTGTTGTTCGTCTCCACCCCTATTTAATACCCGGGTCACGTGGTACGTTTCCACCAATCCTGGTTAGCCTCTATGGAATCTTCCAGACTCCACCGTAGGCTCCCGGGACCATGCCCCTGACTCCTCTCCCCATTGGCTATGGCTAGAGCCAGCAGAACCAATTCTCTACTTACAGCTGTCACCTTTCCATTACGCCAGGGCCACGCCCCTAGGCTTCCCCCCATTGGCTATGGACCAGGACCGGCAGAGCCAATCATCGTGACGAGTTGTGATCCGTCAACGACCCGGATAGAACCTCACATTACACATGTAAGCTTTATTCTTTATGTGATGTAAGGAGGCTGTATCTGGGTCCAAAACCATTCCCACAATTTCTGTAATCTCTGGACTCAAGGATTCAAAACATAATTTTAAACATTTTGTCACCTTCGTGATATTGATTCACATCACCTGCGTAGTACGCTCTTTTAAATCGTAGGAGGTAATCTCGCGGATCCTAGTCCACGCCCTGGGTCATCGATTTTACAGCATTAAACCCCTCAGTCAGTGTCGAATATTCTCCAAACTTCCAAATAACTGCCAGGCTCAGTTGTTTGAAATCATTCCTAACCTTGTATGGTAGCGACTTTACCCATGGTATAGACTGTCCATGTAAACTTATTTTCAGCAGACTCGCTTTCTCATCCCGTCTCCTCAGACCTCTGATCATTGCCTCTGCTTCTACTCTTAGGTTTTTTTCGGTAAAGTCACGTAGGTAAAAATAAAAATAAGTAATACAAATAATAGAAATCATAATAGAAATAAAATAATAAATCACGACGTTTCGGAGGTAACACAAGTCTCCGTCATCTGGTGGGACCGTCACAGCCAAATTCACTGCATTAATATGCGAACTGTCATGCTTGGAATTATCCACGGTACCATCGGGGAAATTTCCTTCTGCGAGCAGTATAGGTAACCATCAAGAATTGTTTCACTTTGGCAACCGCACATATCATTAATTCCACCGCGCAACGTGAGCTAAGATGGCGATGGAGAGTCTTTAAAACAGGCATGCAATGACATGTATACGAAAGGCAATACATGCAATTATTACTGTATACCCCAAAGGCAAAGTATACATTCATAGATTCATCAGCAAGATTATATATTTAACGAAATGTCTTGGAACTATGGTGTGCGACGGTGAGCGTGCCCTTTTACGGAAGATATCTGTAGCTAAGCTTTAATGCGTGGACAAGGTTATATGGCAAAGAAACAGGTCTAACACGATATTCTCTCTCTGTGAGCGTGTAGAATCGTGACGAAGGTTTCGAAAGTTTTGTTTACATTGATGACTCTATTGGTAATTTATGCGATAAAAAAACGAAATAAAACAAATAAAAAAACGACTAAGGCACTTATAAACGACGTATTCACTGCCAGCTGATGTGAATGAGTGAATGATTGAGTGGGTGAGTAAGTGAATGAGTGAGTGAATGTGGGTGAGTGAATGAGTGTGAATGAGTGTATAAATGATCGTGAGTTAGTGAATGAGAGTGAGCAAGTGAATGAATGGGAGTGAGTGAGTGAAACAGTGGGTGGGTGAGTGAATGAGTGTGGGTGAGTGAGTGATGGTTGCTTGTGTTGCAATCGAAACGTCGCATGCTATTATTTAATTTGAAAATATTTTTTTCGTGACTTTATCGAAAGAACCAAAGAGTGACACATTCATACTTACGCGATCTAACCCCCCCCTCCCCAAACAAAACTATATTACGGGGTGTTTTATTATCTATGTATTTATTAACACGCACGCACGCGCGCGCGCATCTCCAACGAGGCAATGGTCGAAGACTGATTGTTTTTTTAGTTGTTTTTTACCGTTCCACGTGAATGGCAGCGTGCCTAAAAAAATGGCAACACTTCACGGTGATTATCGTTTTTGGTGGGGGGGAAAAGAACGGGTGATAATAAGGATAAGAGACTCCAACGTGATAACAAAGGTGCTGTCAATGGCTTCGAAGAGTCAAAGAGTCTCTGCCGCTCGCTCTCCATCGCTGTCAACGAATTGCCTGGCATCTTCTCCGTTAAATTTTGATTTAAAGCTTTCGTGACTGCAGGGATTCATCTTCTTGGTTCTTTCGGTAAAGTCACGTAGAAGGGAAGTAATAAAATAATAAAAATAAAACATAATAAAATTATTCTCATGACGTTTCGGTCACAACGCAAGCAGCCGTCCTCAGGTGAAAACCAGGTCCGTCGAGGCGACAGAGTCTGAATGAAACAGCACACGAGCTTGGAGCATATATATAAGCTGGGCGCCTTGACAAAGGAATTTGCATATCAAGAGGAATTTAGCATATATTAATGGGAAATGCAGGAATGTGATTAGTACTACATATGCATGTGCATTATGCAGGATTAACAGCATCAAAGGGAGCTGCAGTTGCTGCTGCTGCTGCTGCAGTTGCTGCTGCTGCTGCAGTTGCTGCTGCTGCTGCAGTTGCTGCTGCTGCTGCAGTTGCTGCTGCTGCTGCAGTTGCTGCTGCTGCTGCAGTTGCTGCTGCTGCTGCAGTTGCTGCTGCTGCTGCTGCAGTTGCTGCTGCTGTTGCAGTTGCTGCTGCTGCTGCAGTTGCTGCTGCTGCTGCAGTTGCTGCTGCTGCTGCAGTTGCTGCTGCAGTTGCTGCTGCTGCTGCTGCAGTTGCTGCTGCAGTTGCTGCTGCTGCTGCTGCAGTTGCTGCTGCTGCTGCAGTTGCTGCTGCTGCTGCAGTTGCTGCTGCTGCTGCAGTTGCTGCTGCTGCAGTTGCTGCTGCAGTTGCTGCTGCAGTTGCTGCTGCTGCTGCAGTTGCTGCTGCTGCTGCAGTTGCTGCTGCTGCTGCAGTTGCTGCTGCTGCTGCAGTTGCTGCTGCTGCTGCAGTTGCTGCTGCTGCTGCAGCTGCTGCTGCAGTTGCTGCTGCAGTTGCTGCTGCTGCAGTTGCTGCTGCTGCTGCAGTTGCTGCTGCAGTTGCTGCTGCTGCTGCAGTTGCTGCTGCTGCTGCAGTTGCTGCTGCTACTGCTGCAGTTGCTGCTGCTGCTGCAGTTGCTGCTGCTGCTGCTGCAGTTGCTGCTGCTGCTGCTGCTGCTGCAGTTGCTGCTGCTGTTGCTGCAGTTGCTGCTGCTGCTGCTGCAGTTGCTGCTGCTGCTGCTGCAGTTGCTGCTGCTGCTGCAGTTGCTGCTGCTGCTGCAGTTGCTGCTGCTGCTGCTGCTGCAGTTGCTGCTGCTGCTGCAGTTGCTGCTGCAGTTGCTGCAGTTGCTGCTGCTGCAGTTGCTGCAGTTGCTGCTGCTGCAGTTGCTGCTGCAGTTGCTGCTGCTGCTGCAGTTGCTGCTGCTGCTGCAGTTGCTGCTGCAGTTGCTGCAGTTGCTGCTGCTGCAGTTGCTGCTGCTGCAGTTGCTGCTGCTGCTGCTGCAGTTGCTGCTGCAGTTGCTGCTGCAGTTGCTGCTGCTGCTGCAGTTGCTGCTGCTGCTGCAGTTGCTGCTGCTGCTGCTGCAGTTGCTGCTGCTGCTGCTGCAGTTTTTGCTGCTGCTGCTGCTGCTGCAGTTGTTGCTGCTGCTGCTGCTGCTGCTGCTGCAGTTGCTGCTGCTGCTGCAGTTGCTGCTGCTGCTGCTGCAGTTGCTGCTGCTGCTGCAGCTCCTCCAGCAAGCAAGGCTGCGTTGGCTGGGTCATGTAGCCCGCATGCCCAGCCACCGCATGCCGAAACAGCTTTTGTTCGGCCGGATCGAGGGGGCTAAACGGGCGCGGCACAAGCTAGAGAAAAAATGGATTGATGTGGTACAGGAGGACGTGGAGCTGAGTGGACTTGCCGATGACTGGTACCAGCAGTGTCACGATCGGCCTCTGTGGAGGAGGCTCGTGAAGGACGCTACTGGGCAGTTGGAGGCAGTCGCCCTCCAGCAACAACGGAGGGCGAAAGAGCGACGCTCAAAACAACGAGTGGAGCGCCGGGTGGCTAAAGCACAGCAAGTTGGCACAGTAGGGGGCACAGGTGGTGCATCAGCCAGTCATCTCGGTCATCTCAGTCAGTCGACCCGTGGCACCTGGGTCTGCCCCGTGACCTTTTGCCAGCGGGCGTTCGACACTTCACGTGGCCTCAAGGTGCACATAGCCTGGCACAAGCGTCGTGGTGACGTCACCGCCACTTAGTGGCGAATGGCGGTTGTTGTTGTGGGTGAGTCTCGGTGAGTGTGAGTGAGTGGGTGAGTCTCGGTGAGTGAGTGTGGGTTGGTATTGGTGGGTGAGTTTCGGTTTGTATGGGGTGAGTGTGGGTGAGTCTGGGTGAGTGAGTGGGCGAGTGTGGGTGAGTGAGTGGGCGAGTGTGGGTGAGTAAGTGAATGAGTGTGGGTGAGGGTGAGTGAGTGTGTGAGTGGGTGGGTGTGGGTGGGTGAGTGTGGGTGGGTGAGTGTGGGTGGGTGTGGTTGAGCGTGGGTGGGTGTGTGTGGATATGATTAAAAACACGATTAAATGTTGTATTAATAAGCTTGTGCCGGAGGCCAGGGGTGGATAGTCTTCTACTCGGGGCAGGAGATTGCCAAACAACAGGGAGTGGCTTTTCTGAACAAAATAATGAAGGGGACGTTGGAGCATAGCGGTGAGGTGTGGAAGCTGTAAGCCCCAGGCTACTGTGGGCTAAACGGGTGCGGCATGGGCTAGAGAAGAGATGGAGTGATGTGGTACAGGAGGATGTGGAGCTGAGTGGACTTGCCGATGACAGGTACCAGCGGTGTTAAGATCGGCCTCTGTGGAGGAGGCTCGTGAAGGACGCTACTGGGCAGTTGGAGGCAGTCGCCCTCCAGCAACAACGGAGGGCGAATGAGCGACGCTCACAACAACGAGCGGAGCACCGGATGGCTAAAGCACAGCAAGTTGGTACAGTAGGGGGCACAAGTGGTGTATCAGCCAGTCGTCTCAGTCAGTCGAACTGTCCCATCTGGGTCTGCCCCGTGACCTCCTGCCAGCGGGCGTTCGACACTTCGCCGAGCCTCAACGTGCACATAGCCTAGCAAAAGCGTCGTGGGTGACGTCACCCCCACTTAGTGGAGAATGGCGGTTGTTGTTGTTGGGTGAGTGAGTTAGTGAATGAGTGTGAGTGTGTGAGTGAATGAATGTGAGTGAATACGAGAGTTAGTGAATGAGTGTGAGTGAGTGAATGAGTGTGAGTGAATGAATGTGAGTGAATACGAGAGTGAGTGAATGAGTGTGAGTGAGTGAATGAGTGTGAGTGTGGTTGAATGAGTGAGTCTAGGTGAGTTTGCGTGAGTGGGTGGGTGAGTGAGTGAGTGAGCACTTGCCCCACAATAATCTGTTACAGGCTACACGGGGGATCTTTGTCTTTGTGTGTCGTTATTCTGGAGACCGGGAGATCGATATTGGAAGACGGTCAGTCGCTGCGTTCACTAACGTTCCTTGCTCAACCACAGAGTTGGTGGGTTGGCATCTTCCACTCTGAGAAACAATTCCCCTCGGGGGGCCAAACACCACTATACACGACACTATACACTACACTATTCTACACTATACACTACTATACACTAAACCACTACACTTCTATACTATATACTACACTATACACTGCACCACTATACACTGCACCACTATACACTACACTATACACTACTCACCGTACTATACACTACACTATACACTACACACTACTACACTACATTATACACTACACCACAATACACTACATTATACACTACACTATACACGAGGGCTGTACTAGTGACGAATTGGCACGTTCTGTTTACGTGACACAACCCTTACTAATTGGCTGTCGGGTGATGGCGGGTTTTTCAACGACGCAACATTTGTATACCTACACGATCTAGCCCCCCCCGCCCCCCAAAAAAATAAGACCTCTATATTAAAACAGCACCTGCGGGCGAAACGTTGAGAGCGTTCGAAGGCTCGAAGGGTGGAACCTTGACCCCCCCCCCTCCAATCTCAGGCGGCGAGATTGGAGGAAAGGCTCTAGCCGGTCTGCCCTGCGGTCACCCCGACCGCCGCCAACCCCATTCTCCTCCCCTTTACAATCCTCGTGCGTTGGATAGATATGATCACAGTGTGTAACAGGATTTTTGTTCCTGGGTAGTAACTGTTATTTCCTAATTGCTTTGCCTCAAGTTCTTAAAGATGGATATTATTCCCCCACAAACTTTGCTTTTGTGACCAGGACACAAAAACAAAGTTGTTAATCCACTCCATTAATAACACGATTTTTGTTCGAGTAGTAAGTGTTATTTCTTAACTAGGTTGTTTTAAGGGGCATATGGCGCCCCTCAAAACCATTCACGGCCTTCGGCCAGGAAAGTCACAATTTGCACACAAACGACGCATTCACGCAAGCACCTGATGCTGTTTTTAAGTTTTGAAATGAAACATCTCTGGACTTTCACCCGTTTGGGATTGCGGGATAGAGAACACGTTCTTTCGGAGTGGGCAGGTAGGAAGTTGGTTGGATAGCGCATTCGTGCACGAGACAAATATGCACGACAGACAGATAATCCCTGGTGGGAATTGTGGAACCTGTTGTTTCTACCTGTAAAACATAGCATGCCACTAACCCACCGTTTTAACGGTTTTCCTTAACGGTAAAATTTGAAACGCGGCAAAAAAAACAAACCGACGTGATAAGACTGCAGCCTACAATAGGGGTTTTTATTAGTAATTCCCTTATTTTTAAATCCTTTATATTAAGTTCACTTGCTTGCTTGCGCGCTTACGACCGTGCAAATCTTTCGGTCGTTTTTTAACCCACTTCCCGTGATCCAATCGAGCTGACATTTTGCACACAGACTCGTTGTGCGTGACAATTAATGTTCGTGAAAAAAAATTCCTAAATTTTACACTTTTTAGGACAAAAATATATTTAATTACCAATTGCTTAATGGTGCAATGCAATCATCTGACCCATAGGTGGCAGCCATCTCAAGACAGAGGACGAGAGGACTCTAGCCGCCACGCATATAAAGGATTTATAGTGAAAAACTTTGTTTTTACGGGTTATACTTGTTACGTGCTGCGTGTACGTTTTTTTGAGTGCTTTAAATTACTTTACTCTATGACATTGGCATAAACACACAAATAGACGAAATATAATTTCCAAAATTTTCAACTTTTTAGGAAAAAAAATTTCATATTTAATTTAAAATACCAATGTGATAAAAATGAAACTCTTACTCAAGAAAAACAGAAATGAATAATAAAATAAAACCGATGCCACGCATATAAAGGATTTATAGTGAAAAACTTTGTTTTTACGGGTTAATTTTTTCTCGTACTCACCGCACATATATTACTTTGTATTGTATCTTTCTATCGACATGACTTTACCAAAAACTAAAGAATACGAATTCCAGCAGTCAAGAAAGCTTAAGTGGAAACTTAGTTACACTTAACCTCAGGACATTAAAATATAACTCGAGTAAAACAGTGCAATCCCTGTATACAGATAGACAACAAACGTCAATGAACCCTAGGAATATACGTGGTAATAACCGTGGTAAATCACAAACCGAATAATATTTATTAAGTATTAGAACAACGGTCATCCAGAAGAATAGAAAGTCAAAACAGGTCAACCACGCACAACTAAAAGAATATGTATCCCATAGAACCAAAGCCTCCCCGGCCACCTTTGTCTTCCCACGGTTCGGCACGAAAACAGGCCAGCCATAAATCCGTAGGGAGGGGTCTGGCCTCGGGATGACCCCCACTCAGGGGTAGGGGGTCAGGGCGGCCACGGGGAGAGACCGCAGGGAGGGGCCGAGAGGGCATCTGGTTATTTGTTTGTTTTTCTCTAGAGACGGGAGGGGGCTTCACGTTTTGGGTTTTAACACAAACATACATAGGCTTCATAGAAAACAGCACGCTCGGGATCACCAAGGAAGAGGGGGGGGGGGGTCAATCAGAACATAGGCCCTTGGGTTGCCTTGTCGCTCTCCATCTACGTGACTTCACCAAATGAACCAAATACACGAGCCCCTGCCATCACGAAAAACTTAAGTCCAAACTAAAACTATTCCCCAGCATCAAAATATAACTCTAAATAACACACCAATCCCTGGGGACAGACTCCTAATGAAGCTTGGCCAAAAACCCAAAATACTGACGTAACAAGGAGCATTACGAACACTGATTAAACCTGAACCGAATATTAACCACGATATATCAAGACCGGGGGTAGCTCATAAGAGATACAAGGAATAAACCTAACACACAGGACCACATAATGCATCCCATGGAACCAAAGCCTCCCCGGCCACCTTTGTCTTCCCACGGTTCGGCACGAAAACAGGCCAGCCATAAATCCGTAGGGAGGGGTCTGGCCTTGGAATGATTCCCACTCAGGGAATAGGGGGTCAGGGCGGCCACGGGGAGAGACCGCAGGGAGGGCACCTGGTTCTTTGCTTCACGTTTTGGTTTAAACGCAAACAGAAATAAACTTGACGGAAACCACTCGCTCGGGGTCACCAAAGGATGAAAAGGGGGGGGGGCAATAATTCATGGCCACGGGTAAGAGCAGAACAGAGTACGCATATATATTTTTTCTCTCGCAAAAGACGCAAGGGAGGAAATTCAGATAAAAAATGGAGACCCAGCCATAGATCGAGTATCTCGCTCATCACCACCAACGGAGGAGCGCCACCATCATCACCATCATCTCAGCATCTCAACACCATCGCCACCGACACTGAAGACTCGGCAAAATCAGCAAGTATGGAGGGGCTCGCTGAGTAGCGACGTGCTAAGCCAAGCAGGGGTCTGCACCACCGCTACACCGAGCCGTCGAGGTGCGAGTGAAACTGACGGAGATTTCAGTTATCATTCTAGAACAATAGCGAAGACACCCAACGTCAACCCAACGTCAACCCAACGTCAACCCAACGTCAACCCAACGTCAACCCAACGTCAACCCAACGTCAACCCAGCAACGAACGAGAGCATCGTTCATCGCTAGAGCACCCGGCGCTGGTGAGCGCGCACAGCCGCGTCGTCCATCACCGAGCACAAAGGTGCCAGCCACCAGCGCACGAGTGAACGAGCACCACCGCGCCGCCAACGCTACAGAGTACGGGTGCCCGCCTGCCCGTGCCGAGCCCCACCGGGGCCACCTGGCGCCACCTAGCGACCAAGCCTCTCCAAGGACAACATCGGGCCGACGCCGTTCATCTAGCAGCGGAGAGAGAATGCCGTTCGTATTCTCTCCCCCACACTCACAAACTCACGACGGCGTCTGTTTAAATACAAGAATTTACCAAGGAGACAATCCCACGCACTCACACAATGGAATCAACCCTAGCCAATCATAAGAAGACCAATTATGAAGTATGAATCATCAACCGGCCGTGAAGGCATCGCGGCTCATCGCGTGATTAGAATAAGTCAATTATAAGTGCCTTAGATTTTTTAGATTTTTTTTATCGTATATACGACCAATAGATTCGTCGAGGCAAACTAAACTCTTCCTCATCACGAATCTACACGTTTACAGAGAGAGAATATCGTGTCAAACCTGTTCCTTTGTCATAGAATCTCGCTTAAGAATTAATTAAAGCGGAGCTAGAAATACGCTCTCCCACAAAGAACACACGCACTCACTCACACCCCCTTGTTTCAAAACATTTCGTTAAAATTTGAATATTGCCGATGAATCTATTGATGTATGCTTTTGCCTTCGGCAACACAGAAGTATTTTGAGTGTTTCTTTCCAAGTCCATGCATAACACTTATTTATAAAAAAAAAAACTGTATCCTGCGTTGAGATACGAATTTGGAGACCTAACATAACATAAACACACTAAGATAATCAATAACTTTTAATCAAAGATAATAGTTTTTTCCCGATTGATACAACTCTGGATAACGAAGCTAAGCCTATTTATCATAACTGCCCACCTTAACATAATGCAAGCATTCGCATGAATTAATACGATTATCTCCATGATTATTATAATTTATGCATATAATTACATACGTTAGCATAATTTCCGAGATTTACGAATTTTTCCAATTTTTATTTCATTTTTACAACACAGGCCGTGAGCCAATTGAGTTGTGTATTCAAGTGATTTCAACGTTTTTTTCTCTTTAACATGGTCCACACGAAAAAGTTCAAATTAGCCTCTCTACCATCACCATCTGTAATTCGTGTTGTTAATAAGTGCCTTATCGATTGAACTGAACGTGTCTGCTGGCCGGGTCTCCCTTGAACACGTTCTTTCGGAGTGGGCAGGTAGGAACTTGGTTAGACAGCGCATTCGTTCGATCCGTGTCACGCGGCGCAAGCTGCGTGGGGCGGCGCGTCACGTGGTGCTGAGCCCGCCCGAAGCGCTCTATGAAATACAAATCGAGGGCGTGGCTATGCACGACAGACAGACAAATAATCCCTGGTGGGCAGTGTGGAACAGAGGTCGCAACCGGGTACCTGATACCCGGCTACCCGTACCCGGCCGGGTACGGGTACCCGTTTGCGACCCTGGTGCGGCCGGGTACGTGAGTCACTGGTGAGTAACTGTTTGTCACTCATTTCCCAACGTCGTCTCTTCTCACAATTCAAGTTCCTAGAATCAACCCACCCGCGCCTGCAACATGGCTTCATCCCAGAGGTCGCAATCAGGTACCCGATACCCGTTTGCGACCCTGGTGCGGCCGGGTACAGGTAAGGAATCAAAACCCGTTTGCGACCTCTGGTGTGGAACCTGCTGTTCCTACGTGTATAAGGCGACATAGAGTTGCTGGCCGTGCGAGAAGGCCGCCGTCTGCAGATCGATTCCAACGTAATCGAACGTCTGTCCCTGCACCTCCGTCGTTTATGCATCGGACGTGTAGGTTCTCAGCGCCCCCTGCAGGAAAACGACCGGAAGTGCAGTGTTCATCACAGATAAAGTTGGGCGTTTATATTATTAATTGCTTATGCCTCAAAAGTGCATAAAATGGCTATTATTACGCACAAACGTTGCTTTTGTGACCAGGATACAAAAGCAAAGTTAATAATTCACTCCATTAATAACACTGTGGAACACGATTTTTGTTCCTGGGTAATAAGTCTTATTTCCTAATTGCTTATGCCTCAAAAGTACAGAAAATGACTATTATTCCCTACAAACTTTGCTTTTGTGACCAGGACTTGATGTGAAAGAATGACAGAATTGCACACCACATTTTCTCACTGAAAATAGGTACATTTCAAATTATTACTGTCCTGGTCACAAAAACAAACTTTATTTAAAGCTTTCGTGACTGCAGGGATTCATATCTTTCTTGCTGTGGATTTCACACCTGATGATGATTGCTTGTGTTGCAGTCGAGACGTCGTGAGAATTTGTATTGTTTTATATTTATATTGTTTTATTATTTCCCTTCTACGTGACTTTACCGAAAGAACCAAGAATATAAAGCAAACAATTAGGAAATAACACTTACTATCGAGGAACAAAAAAATATATATACATTTTTGTAATACTGTCTAATGCGTGCTGCGTCACCACACTCAGACGGGGATCACATGTCAACGGACGGTGACAAGAGTCTGCTGTGATTAGTGCACGAGAACAAATCCGCGTGCGTAATGTTCGCCGACTTGCCGTGTGAATAACCCAACCCCGGCAACGGATGCCCATTGCAGATGTTTACGCATTCATTAATCCCACACCCAACCCACACTTGACGTGAAGGGCTCACGAGTGACGTGTTCACATCTACCCAACTATTTGAGGAACGCAACAAAATGGAGGATTTCTGCGCACATCAAGGCTGTCCACCTGATGATGCCGGTTTGTAATTGCCGGCAAAACGTCACGGTACTCGGATTGTAAATGTCGCGGGATTTGGCTCTCCAACACACAACCGGTGTGCTGTACTATACACTACACCACTATACACTGCACCACTATACACTACACTGCACCACTATACACTACACTACACCAGTATACACTACACTATACACTACACCACTATACACTACACTATACACTAGTGCTGTACAAGTGACGAATTGGCATGTTCTGTTTACGTGACAACCCCTTACTAGTTGGCTGTGTCGGGTGATGGCGGGTTTAACGACACATTTATATATATACGCGATCTTTAAAAAAAACGGTATCATGCATAATATTGGTGTCGAAAGCCGACGTGTTAAACTATAGTGTAGTGTATAGTATAGTAGTGTAAAGCATAGTGATGTATAGTAGTGTATGGTCTAGTGTATAGTGTAGTATACTAGTACAGCAATAAACCGCATTGTTGTGTGTAGGAGAGTAAACCCACTACAACATTTGCAATTATAGTGTGGTGCATAGTAGTGTAGTCTATAGTAGTGTAATGTATAGTGCAGTGTGTAGTGTAGTGTATAGTGCAGTCTATAGTAGTGTAGTATATTGTGTAGCGCATAGTGTTGTGTATAGTGTAAAGTGTATAGTGTAGTAAACCAGTACAGTAATAAACCGGCTTGTTGTGAGTAAACCCACTGCAACATTTACAATTGGAGTAGCTGTGACGTTTCACCAGTAATAACAACAACAACAACAACCAGCATCATCAGGCGGACCGCCATAGTTGTGGAGAAATCCTTCCTCCTGTTTCGGTCTTAAACTAGTTAACGAATTTGGCACCGTTTTGCTTGCAAGTCACAAACTCATTACTAATTGGTCCTGTCTGGCGGTGGTGGTGGTGGCGGGGGGTTTAACGACACAACATTTACATTTTCGCGATCTTTACTGACAAAACCTTCTCATATATGTGCAATGGCCGATGCACCAACAGGCGGTCACGAAGCGAACCGAGGCCTCTGATTGGTGCCCCTTATCTGGTGGGGACCATGTTGGGTGGATGACGTAGTAAGGGGGGTGGGAGGGGTTTGAAGAGAGAGGCCTGGAAGGGGATTGGCTGGAAACAGAGAATTTTAAGGAATTGGAGGAAAGATGACAACGCAAAGGGCGGGAAACGATGGGAGTGGGGGGGGCTTTGGAAAGTAAGTTGGGGAACCTTCGGGAAAGTTGGAGGCTCGAGGGATATGAAAAGAGGAAGCACTGGGTGGATGGGGATGCTTGGAGAAGAGATTCAGCCGTGCTTGAAGGCAGTGTTCGTGTCGACACTTAAGGCTCTCAATAATATGAACCTTATGGCGGGACCCCGGGGTCCCATAAGCCCCCGGCTCTCGCATAAGCTGCGTTGCGACGTAATTTTATGTCCGTCAAAGGCGAACGATACAGCGATCTATTCCTCCTCTCGACGAGCTTTACACGATGCGCCAATCGACGTTTCAAAGTTTTGTTTGCGACTATGGCAATTTTGACAACGACGGGCACTTGGTGAAGAACGAGAGGATCGATTTCTGATGGGGTCGCGTCGTTTGTGTCGCGTGGTGTGGGACGGAGTCACCAAAGATAAATTCATTAAACTAGATTCGAAGCTTTTGTGACTGCAGGAATTACTCTGTTTGTCTTGGTGTGTGTCTCGCTCTGTGTGTCTTTGTGTGTGTCTCTCTGCATGTGTGTCTGCCTATGCTGTTCCCTAGTCTGTTGTATCATTCATTCTTACCTGATGATAGTTGCTTGTGTTGCAACCGAAACGTCGTATTCTATTATTTCATTTCATTTTCTACGTGACTTTAACGAAAGAACCAAAAACATAATTCATTAATTACGATTTTGACTTCCGTTTATTCGGGACCCCGGTGTCCCGCCATAACATTCACTATTGAAGAAACGGGTGTCGATCTTCATTGCATGTGGGCAATATTTGTCGCGAAAGACTCCTGCTGCTGCATGTTAAACTCAACAAACAAAGTGGTTGTTCGGTGTTGCCTTTTTTTGTAGGGTTCGCCTAAAGTGTCTAACGCATTTTTTTGTTTGTTTGAATTTCAAATTTGCAGGGGAGATTGAACGGCAGATCATCCAGAGAGTGTCATGGGCCCGAAAATAAAGACGGCCGTCGTTGTGTTTATGTCATTTCTGGTCCTGATTTTCCTTTCCTCGGGATTCTTAAAGGTACGCTTTCGGACGCATAGCTTCTTTCGCACCATCGTAACGTAGCCAACCGTGGCTTATCGGAGGTGCGGGGAAGGACAACAAACTACACACAAAAAACACTTCTGTTGAAATTAGTTTTCAATTTACGCGAGTGGTATAGTGTATAGCAGTGCTGTAGTGTAGTGCAGTGTATAGTAGTGTAGTGTATAGCAGTGCTGTATAGTAGTGTAGTGTATAGTAGTGCTGTATTGTAGTGTGTAGTGCAGTGCATAGTAGTGTAGTGTATAGTGCAGTGCATAGTAGTGTAGTGTATAGTGCAGTGTATTATAGTGTAGTGTGTGTAGTGTAGATTGCCTATGATACCATCAGTAGGCCTGGGTTGTTCTTTGTGCTCTCGGAGTCCCTGACCCTCTGCTCACGATCATTAAGGGCCTTCATGATGGTGAGTGGGCCCGGGTAAAACTACGTGGCAGGGAGTCAGCCATTCCCTGTACACCTTGGGGTGCAGGGTGCGACAGGGATGTCCTCTGGCTCCCACATTATTTAACATCTATTTTGACCACGTAGTTCGTGAAGCCTTAAATAGCTGTAACGAGGGAACTTACATTTGGTACAGATATATTGGGAGGCTGATCGATGCCTGGGTGCGATCAAGGGATGGCTCCCTATTGGTCAACCATGTTATGTATGCCGATGATTTGGAAATAGCTGCTCATTCAGAGGAGGAGTTGGAGACGCTGCTGCTGAGACTGGAGTGTGCCACTAAGAGGTGGGGCCTTACTATCAGCCCCACCAAAACTAATCACCTGCCTGGGTATTTTGTACCATTGGACACTCCACCCACACAACTCCCAATCAGTGATGGGGCAGTTGTGGAGAGAGTGGAGAGTTTCCCATACCTGGGCAGTGTGCTTATGACCGGCTCCATTTTAACAGCAGAGGTCTCACTCCGAATCAGTCGAGCGGCAATATATTTTCATCGGTTGCGTAACGCTGTGTGGAAGCTACCTGGTCTGTCGCTCCGCACGAAGCTTCGGGTCTTCTCGGCCACAGTCATTCCCTCCCTTCTCTAAACTTGCGAAACGTGGACCCCCATAATGGAGCATCTTCGCCGGTTAGAAACATTTAGGCTGGCCTGCCTACGCTCCATCCTGGGTTTAACCAGGCTGGATTGTGTGAGGAGCTCACAAATCCTTGAAACATCTGGACAAAGTCCCATTGGTGAGCTCCTCCGGCAGGCAAGGCTGTGTTGGCTGGGTCATGTAGCCCGCATGCCCAGCCACCGCATGCATAAACAGCTTTTGTTCGGCCGGATCAAGGGGGCTAAACGGGCGCGGCACGGGCTAGAGAAGAGATGGAGTGATGTGGTAGAGGACGTGGATACCCGGCTACCCGTACCCGACTGGGTACGGGTACGGTTACCCGTTTGCGACCCTGGTGCGGCCGGGTACGGGTAGACCGTGAGTCACTGGTGAGTAACCGTTTGTCACTCATTTCCCAACGTCTTGTCTCTTCTCACAATTCAAGTTCCTAGAATCAACCCACCCACGCCTGCAACATGGCTTCATCCCAGAGGTCGTAATCGGGTACCCGATACCCGTACCCTACCCGATACCCAGCTACCCGTACCCGGCCGGGTATCGGGTAGAGTACGGGTACCCGTTTGCGACCCTGGTGCAGCCGGGTACGGGTAAGGAATCAAAACCCGTTTGCGACCTCTGCTGCCTCCTGAGAGGAGGGCACGTCCACTGGGTTGAGGAGTGCCTCAAATTGTCCCTTCCGCCTCTCCACTACCTCCTCAGTTGAGGTCGATGTTACGCCGCCACCCTTACTGCCTGGGCCACGTCCCATCGATTCCTTCAAGGGGTTGGATGGTTTTGCCAGGACATCTTTGAGACCCTCTCCATGGCCTCTCCAAACTCCTCCCATGCCCCGGGGCTTTCTCTTCAGCGGCTGCAACTACTGTCGTCCTCTTGGCAAGCCGGTGCCTCTCAATCGGAAAGCCTCCTCCTTCAACTTGGGAGCTTCCCTCACCACCGGAGGCCACCAGAAGGTCCTAGGGTTGCCGCCATGACAGGCACCAACTACCTTCAGGCCACAGTTTTATGCAGCTGCATCCATAATCGAGGATTTTAACATTGTCCACTCGGAATCAATGTCCATGACCTCCCCTGGAGTGTAGGAGAACTTTTCCCGGAGGTGGAAGTTCAAATATATTTCTGCACCGGATCTTCCACCAGACGGTCCCAGAAAACTCGGCACTTTGTTTGGGGCTTCCACGTCTATCTGGTCGGTGCCCAATAGCGTCAGATCCAACTTACCACCAGGTGGTGATCAGTCGACAGCTCTGCCCCTCTCCTCATCCGAGTGTCCATAACATACGGCCTTAGGTC
This sequence comes from Lampetra planeri, assembly GCF_965212315.1. Lineage (NCBI taxonomy): Eukaryota > Metazoa > Chordata > Hyperoartia > Petromyzontiformes > Petromyzontidae > Lampetra > Lampetra planeri. The sequence continues at coordinate 9,182,328 of NC_136151.1, read as the reverse complement.
CGATGATACAACTATAAAGTCAATCAGTGACCTTCGGCTCAAGGTGCTCTGGTACCAAGTACACTCATGAGCATCCTTGTGTTCGAACACGGTGTTTGTTATTGACATTCCGTGACAAGCGCAGAATTCCAATAACATCTCAGATCAGGGGAGCCATTCCTTCCAATCAAGCCTCTCTACGTATCTCCCACGTGAGCATTGAAGTCGCCCAGTAAGACTGTGGAGTCGGTAGGCGGCAGCTCTGTCGAGCACTGCACCTTACCCGTCTCCAAGAAGGCCGTAAAACTCTGAACTGCTGTTTGGTGCATTAACACAGACAACCGGGGCAGAGTTTTCCTTTCTGAGACCCAAAGTCTCATTGAGGCGACCCTCTCATCCACTGGGACAGACTCATAACGACAAGGAGTTCTATAGAAGTGATTTCATCAAATCTAGCTCAATTATACGCGTCATTAATCATTGGTGAGCTAACACACCGGCTGCAGACGCCGTACACAAATCACTTGCTACTATTTACTAACAATGCAAAATAATGGCTCATTTCTGACACGTGCTCGTTTTATTTTTTTCTCCTCGTCAAGACGAACAACCAGCAGAAGCACGTGGCGCCAATGCTGCACTATCAGCAAAGCGATCGCCTCCGCCCGGCGACAGAAACCCCGGCGGGCCCCGCGAAGCCACGGCCGCCGCTGCTGAACGTCACCTTCGCCTCGTCAGCCTCCAACAGCATCGCCACGGTCATCAACGGCAACTCGGGGACGTCGCTCGCTGTGGGCGACTCCCTCCTCGTCGAGGTCCAGATGCGCGACTTCGCGGGGCGTCCCAAGCGCCACGGCGGCGACTTCCTCCTCACCAGGCTCTCGAACACGCGGCTCGGCGCGGCCGTCTCGGGCGCGGTCACCGACCGCGGCGACGGCACGTACCTCGTGACCTTCCGCGTCTCGTGGCCCGGCGAGAGCCGTCCCGAGGTGGCGCTCGTGCACTCGAGCGAGGAGGTCGCTGTGCTGGAGAGGGTGCGCGAGGCCGTGCCCGACAAGGTCAGCTTCTGGGGCACGTTCGTGTCCGGCGGGCGGAAGGAGCGGTCCGCCTGCCACGTGTTCCTGAACGCGACGGCAGGAGGCGGCGAGCTGTGCGACTTCGGGGACGCGGAGCGCAGCGAGTCGTGGTCGTGCGCGAGGCCGAGGGAGCTGCCCTGCTACTCGCTAGAGGGCTACTCGTCGTACAACAAGTACGCGCACTTGTTCACGGCCGTGGAGCGCCAGCTCTTCTCGAGGTGAGAAATCGGATGGGTTGGAAAGATCGGATTTTTACCCCCTCTACCATCTCTACTGTCTCAGCGTCGGCTTGCGATGGTTTTGTCGTGGGCCCACCAAATGGGATTCACGATCGCTTTGCTTTTTAACACGTAGGCTTTCGCAGCCAATATCATCCATAATAGAGCATGTATAATGGCCATCGTTGGATCGATTGCCGGCACGGGAAAAGCTTTCTCTTAAGACTCCCCCCATCTTTCCATTGCGACTCCGGTACGCGTTTGAATGGCGAGGCATCTCGAGTGGAAAGTCAGTGGCCTTGTTGGTGGTGTTCATTTTTTGTTTCTTTCTCTCCTTCATGTCACTTGTGCGGCAAAGGAAGAAGAATGGGTAAGGATAAAACACTTTCTTGTTTATTTAAAAAGAACGAATTTACCCGTGACAATTTCAGTAACAAAAGAGAAAATGTCACGTGCAAGATCTGCGCTGTACACTCGGCATTCTTGGCCCAGTCACATTAGATAGCGCTAGCCAACTGTTTTATACCACTTCATAGCATTTAGAATGTTTAATACTTCACGTGTATTTCACTAAAATCCAATATTTTTAGCCCCATTTTGTTTTTAAAAAATCTCACTTCTGGCCCATGTTCAGGAATTCCTTGTTTGGTGTTGAGCTTGCAACTCGTTGTTGTGTTCAGGTTGTTGTCCTCCGTTCAGCCACGGTTGGCTATGTACGGTGGTGCGAAATAAGCTCGATGCGCATGCAATCGATCGATCAATTGCATCAAGTGAGAATGGGAACGATACAGGGGGCATAGAGCAGCCACAGGAATGAAGACTGAAACCGGTGGCTAATATCGACCGAACAAAGTCATTTGTGACTGCGTGCAACGATTAGCGTAAGAGAGGGGAGTAGCAAATTAAAATAAATAAATATTAATCAAAAGCAAAAAAGACAGCTTTATTTAAAATTTTACATTGTATGGGAAGGAAAGTGTATGCGTCCTGACTTTTGAGCCTCCCAGTATATCAACAAGCCCTATGTGTCCTGACTTTCGGGCCAGCCTGTTCATGTTTTGAGGCACCCTCTCCCACTAACACAATCTTCGTTGTCATTCACAGTGGGCAGCTTCACGAACCCATACCAATAAGCTACACGTTGCAAGCTAATTCAAGCAATGGTAAGTTATAATTTTGACATCAACCAATGTAATAACGATCATAGATCAAAACCAAGTTGGTTTTAACTATGCAGCATATTGATATTAAGCTTTCGTGACTGCAGGAATCCATACTCTGTGGTTCTTTCGGTAAAGTGACGTAGAAAAATAATAATAGATCACGACGTTTCGATCGCCACACAAGCAATCGCTATCCCACCTGAGGACGATCACTTGTGTGGCGATCGAAACGTCACGATCTGTTATTATTATTTTTTTTTTTTTTTCTACGTGACTTTACCGAATGAACCAAATAGTATGCAGCACATTCTCTCTCTCTAGCCAACTGCTATCGTGGGCCAACCACAACTGAAAAGACACCCCGAAGGAAAGGAAGATGTTGACTACCTCGCCTGATGTGCGGGAGGGTCGTGGGTTTGATCTGGGGACCCTGATGATGCCCACTATATATTTGGAGTTTCCGTGTCTCTCTTCCCGTGGCCGCATGTATTTTTCTCCGGAGTTCTCCATTGTTTCCCTCCCCATTTAGAATCAACATATAGCGCATATTCTTTCTTGGGTCTTTCGGTAGCTGTGACGGTCCCACTTGATGACGGAGACTTGTGTTGCCTCCGAAACGTCGTGATTTATAATTTTATTTATATTATTATTTCTATAATTTTTATTATTTATTTTTACCTACGTGACTTTACCGAAAAAACCTAAGAGTATATTCGCGTAGATGGGTTCAAAGAAAATAACAGACGTGTCATCTACGTATCTCTCCCACAAGGAAGGATGTCGGGTGGATGTCTGGATGGCGACTGTCTCAAATTTCTCCATGGAAATGTTCGCTACCACTGGTGATACGGGAGAGCCCATTGTGGTACCTTCATTCTGTTTGTAGAAAGTACCATTCCAGGTGAAGTAAGTGTTGGTAAGGCAGTGCCTTACCAATGTTTATCCTCCTGTTAAAAAGTTACCGTATTGACTGCACCGTACTTACCACTCCAAAATCTCGACGACTCCCGCATCCCCGGGGCGATGTTACGTAGCACCGCTCACGCTTTTTATGTTTCAGCAACATGACCGCATTTGCCGATCGCCGGACTGGTACACGCACCCACCTTGGACATAATGACGTTGGAAGCAGGCAGACAATTTCGCGCAGTGCCGGGTGAGATGTAGTGTGCGACATGGATTTCCAATCTCCCTCTTCCTTCCCCCCTTCCCCTCCACGTGCGTCCAGTCGGAATCCCGCCAACGAGGTGCGTGCCCGGGTTAGGATTGCCAAGCCCCAGCGGCTTCTACTTCAAAGGCGCTTGGCAGTCGACGGTGTGCGGCATGAGGCGCTTCAACACGCCGGCGAACGTCACCGACTGCTTGAGGCACAAGGAGGTGTACCTGTTTGGAGATTCCACCATCAGGCAGTATTGGGAGTACCTCAACAAGTTCGTCAAAGGTAAGGGGGCCGCTAGATGGCGCTCATATTCTTAGGTTTTTTCGGTAAAGTCACGTTCGTTCGTAACAAAGGCGGTGGTTTGTTTGTGTTTGTTTGTTTGGTCGGGGTTAGATCGCGTGAATCTGAATGTGTCGTTTAACCCGCCACCACCCGACACAGCCCAATTAGCAAGAGGTTTGTCACGTAAACAAAACCTGCCCAGTTCGTTACCAGTTCAGCAACAAACCGGTTGTGTGTTGGAGATTAAACCCACTACACATTTAAAGTTTGTATTTTACGCGACCCAAAAAAACCTCTGTCATGGATGAAGCCTACTGCGTGGTAAACTCATAGCGGGAATCGAACTCGGGTCGCCAGGTCCATAGCGCAGTGCAGCGCTAACCACTACACTATCGCAATGTACCGTTCATATACTCATATGTTTAACCCTTTCTTCTTTTTTAACTTTACAACATAATACAGTTTTTTGTAGGGGTTAGATCGCGTACATATATATAAATGTGTCATTAAACACGCCACCACCCGACACAGCCAATTAGTAAGGGATGTCACGTAAACAGAGCATCCCACAGGTTAATCCCCATTGACGAATGGTGACTTGTATAGGCATGCATTTAAACGATGCGTTATTTGCTGATTCGCTTCCACGCGGCACTGAAAGCCTGTAGCTGTCCGAACAGTTACCATTATGAATTGTTACCTCTCCCGCTTTCGATACAACGTTCTAATTTCGCACCGCCGCTTCACTATTGCACACTCGGGCACGCATGAACGAATGTGCACAACCAAACGCGTGACGCAGAGGTGCATTCGCGCGCTCGTCTGTTTTCTCGTGCAGCTTTGAAACGCTTCGACCTCCACAAGCCCGGGACTCATCAACCGAAGTTGGCGATCGACAACGAGAACAACATCATCCTGGAGTGGTTCTGCCACGCCTACCCGCTCATCACGGCGTCGTACACCTACAAAGAAGACGTCCGGCACATCGCCCGTCGCATCGACGAAATGTCCGGCGGGAGCCACGTGGCGGTGGGCATCTGCCTGGGGGCTCACTTCACCGTCTTCCCGCTGGCGGTTTTCCGCACACGAATGCGAAACATTGGCGAGGCCGTGAGGAAGCTGCTGCTGAGAAGCCCCGAGACGAGGGTCATCGTCAAGTTGGCCAACACGCGAGACGCCGGCAACCCCGAGATATTCAACAACTGGAGCACGTTCAGGATGAACGAGATCACCCTGGACGTGTTCAAGGGCATGAACGTGGCCTTCGTGGACGCGTGGGACATGACCGCGTCGATTAACTCGGCTCAAATTCACCCCGTCGAGACGATAGTGAAGAACCAGGTCGACCTGTTTCTGTCGTACGTTTGTTAGATTTTGGCGGAGTTCGGTCGAAGATTCGCCGGGGGAAATCGTTTTTTTTTCGTGGGGGTTTCAAAGTTATGGTTTTTTTTGGAAATGGGGGAGAGAAAAACGGGTTACTCTTGTACGTGTGCAAATCATTATGGCGTTTTAAATGGCTGCATTTTTTTCCATGAGATAGATCAGAGAGGGGTGAGTACTCGTATTCTGAAAGGGGCGGCGATATAGGGGCCAGAGGGGAGCGGCTGTAGGGAATAGCTCAGAGAGGAGACGGGTACGCAGATTTTGAAAGGGCGGTTGCTAAGAGTAACAATTTTGCAGGAAGCGGTGCATTGAAGTTCCCGTCTGTGCGAATCCGCGTGGCTGTTCCACTATTTACCCATTTAAAAAACATGAATACCACCACCGCGCGACTACGTCCAGTTTGACACGAAAAAAATCACGCACGGAACGTACACGTCGACGAGTGACAAGAAGAGCGGGAATCCCCCGCAGGTGTCACCGGACTGCCCCAGGGTGTCTCCTTCCGGGCACGGTGCAAACTCATCGTGCCCTCATCCCTTTCTGGCTGTGCCCTCAGATGTTGCGACATCCTCAACGATCCACGTGGCACACAACTCCTTCCCTCCCCCGACGTCGCAGAAGAGACCCCCTTGGGGGAGGATCTGAAACGTGGCATGGAACGAGACATCGACGCGCCCTGCTCGTAGACCTTTTACATCATCATCATCATAGCCAGGAAGACTGTAACTGGTTAACTGGAAGGATCATGAGGCCAACCCCTTCATAGAAGCAGCGGCACAGCACACTTCTAGCGCAATGGGCGAGCAAGGAGCATTTGAGACGTAATATTTTGGGAAAAGGAGTTTAGGGGAGTTCGAGAGCAGGTGGGCCACTTTTGTACAGAGTTTTAAATGGGCCGGTCGGAATAGCGGGGCCCTGGTTAAAGAGGGTTGGGTAGCCCCCTGGGTGTTTGAGCTGGAGCGATTTTTTTTTTAGTATAGATTTATACTTAAAATTGTTATCTGTATTGTATTATGATTGTTATTGGGATCAAACATCGAAATGGAATTCTTTGCACTTTTTGTACTCAGCATGGACGGGTTGTGTTTTTTTCCGTGGGATTTTATTGTTTACGTATGTGATGTTTAGATTTATGTACAATGAATTTTAGGTGTATCTTATAATTTTATTGTTTGTTGCGGTTGAACCAAAATTAAGAGCCGAATGGCTCACAGGGTAAATCCTAATAAATGAAACTGAAACGGAATGTTTATAGGGTACGTTTAACTTCTTTCGCAACGCACACAGTGAATCGTGCCAGTGTTTAGTCTTTGGACAGTGATGAATTTATATGAGTAGTGTTAGTCTATGGGCAGTGTTGAATCAATATGGGGAGTGTTGGTCTATGGGCATTGTTGAATCTATATGGGAAGTGTTGAATATATATGGGTAGTGTTGGTCTATGGGCAGTGTTGAATCTACATGGGCAGTGTGAGTCTATGGGCAGTGTTGAATCTATATGGGCAGTGTTGAATCTATATGGGTAGTTTTGGTCTATGGGCAGTATGTGTGTGTGTATGGTGAACTTCTTTCGCACCGTACCTAGTCAACCGAGGCTAATCGGAGGTTTGCAGAATCATCAACATTAGCAACAACAGCAAACGTTGCACTGCTGGGTGAAGACTTCTCCAAGCCATCACCACTTCTCACGGTACAGTCTCTCGCTCTGCCAGACTTGACTTGCAGTCACTTCCGTCACTCAGGCACCTCGAATTGCTCCATTTCAAGTGAATTCCGGCCACGCCTCCACGGCGTAATCAATCGGAGGACTTTACACACCGCGTTTTGTGATGTATGGACTTGGCATTATTTTACTCCGCGCAATATTGTGGTCGTTGTAATTCTCGCTGTAACTTGAAATGTGATGTTTCTCAGGGAATCTATTTTACCGGTATAACACGTGATGCTTTCACGACCAAAACGATTTTAACAGTTGCGTTTTTATCTCTTGATTGCCAATATTTTCTTTAATCATAATCAATACTTTAGTGAAGTATTTAAATATCAAATTTTGTTATATGCCCCACATTACGTGATTGCTTGCCAATTTGCTTTTTCTCTCTCTTCGTTATCTATTCATTTCATTTCTTCCAGTGCCTTGTTGGAACGCCTGGCCCTGCACCCCGAGCCGTCCAGGATCTCCGCTCATACTCGAGGCGGGAAGAGCACAACGCGTTTCGTGTGTGGGAGCAGTCTGAGAGATGCGTGGTGCGACGCGTGGATATTGAAGTCTTTACGATATGGCATCAGGGCCGGATTAAGGAGTGTGGGGGCTTTAGGGGCTGCAAGCCCAGGGGACCTCCGCCAGCTGAAGGGCCTCCAGAGATGAAGTGAAAAGTTATTTCATTTGTGAACGCTGATTTGTCGTTAACCTTGTAAACAATACATTTTATTTTTCTTTAACTTTGTTTTCCTTTGGAAAATACTACTGGGGGGGGGCTCACCGTACTGTGTTTACACCATTGGAACCTCATTTGCCAGTAGAAAAATATGATAATTGTTTTTTTACCCTTTTATCTGGCAACAAAATTGACCCCCTTTTTTTTTTTTACAAGGAGTCATGTTTGCATTGACCACAATACCTGCAGTCGGAATGCAAACAAAAAACATAACTCTCATAATGTATGCACTGTCCTTAAAATTGATTGGTCCACACCCGAGACAGCTTTCTTTAGCGCCTAGTCTCACATGGTCCAACACCATGTGAGACTAGGCGTACCTGTGTTGTGCAGTACTATAAGGGCTGTTTCCGTTTATTAAACCACTCTCACACTCGGCATTCCACACTCACACCAGTGTAGGTGCACTCGATCTCGGTCCCTCACCCGGACACCGAAGACTCTTTGGACCCTACCCTCAGCCATCCCTTTGGCTCTCTCGCTCGTCTGACCAGAGCGGGGGATCAGCCAACACCGCTCAGCGACGAGGAGAGGGACCCTGGCTCCAGCCGCTCCTTACCCTGTCCCCCAACGACGACCTCGCCCCCGTCACGGGGTCCCCCTTAAGAACCCCTTGGGCGGCTCCTCCCCCCCCCCCAGCTCGGCACCGCCCACGTTCCCGAAAGTGATTTCCCAAAAGCCCCTTACGTAACCCGTGACGTTACGTCATCCCTGACTCTCAACCCGCTCGCCCCCCTCATTGGTTACTCACAATACTCCTCTACACCTGTAGCCCAGGGGGCCTACAAAATCTTAATCCGGCCCTGTATGGGATATGGGAAAACCCCACCTGAATTCCACTGAACGGCAGCCGAATCGTCTAAATACCGGCACTCTAAACGCGTTGCTTGAACCCGGGGCGCTCTTCTGGGCTCTGCGTGTTGTTCGTAGCAGATAGCGGATGCCTTCGACTCGACGCCCGAGTTGGACCCGTGGGAAAATCCGACCAGAATTCGACTGGACGCGCGCGGCCTCTGGACTCGTCCGCTTTCGCTTACCGTCGGAGAAAAACGCGGCACTGCTGTTGAAAAGCTTCCTTCTGCCGCAAGGTTGTCAACTGCGAGCGAAGTGGAGGGTGGGGGGATGGGTGGGGGCGTTCCCTGCGATGACCACGGCGCACTCCGCGGTGCAGCGGCGGCGGCAGCGACGGCTCAGTGAGGCGCAGTGGGTCCCAGGCCAGGCAGGTAGCGCAATCTGCCACGGTGGTTTGTTGTTGTTGCAATGGTGGTTGTTGTTGTTGTGATGGTGGTTGTTGTTGTTCTTGTGATGGTGGTGGTTGTTGTTGTGGTGGTTGTTTTTGTGGTGATGATGATGGTGGTGGTTGTTGTTGCTGTGGTTGTTGTGATTGTAATAAACGACTGGACCACGATGTCTGGCTCAGTGTCCTTTATTCGGTTCGTGCTGTACACCCACACGGCTGTCTTTACTCTGTAGCTTCTCCACGGTGCTGACTCCAATGTCGGCCCGATCCACAACAGCAGCTCCGCTGCTGTTTCTCTCACACAGCCCCCCTTGGCTGTACTCGCTGCAACTCCTCTCCCTCCGCAGCTCTGACAGCCTCTTGCTGTCTCTCTCTCTCTCCGCAGCTCCTCCTGGCAGCCACACCGCTGCCTCTAACATGCAGCCCTCTCTCTCTCTCTCTCCGCAGCTCCTCCTGGCAGCCACACCGCTGCCTCTAACACGCAGCCCTTCTGGCTGTCTCCTCTGCAGCTGCACACCACTCCGCAGCTTCCTCTTATCTTCGGGGTTGGCTCCCGATGGCCGTCGGCGCCCCCCCCTCTCCACACTCGCCCGCGTGGCCTCACTCTTTTCCGCTCACACCCCGACTGACTTCTCCTTCCGGTTTACGCGCTTAAGGACCCCCTACCTTTCACCCACGTCACCTGGCTCCGCCTCCTCGTGACGTCACATCCGGAAGGTCGCTTTCGCCCGCATTACACCACCCTCCCCCATAGAAAAAACCCAGCCGACCTCGGCTGAACAACACCAAAGCGTAATGCGGTGAACCGACCTTCCCCCTTAAAGGACACTAAGCATGCAATATAACAACAAGAACAACACACAAGTAACATCGACGAACGTACGGAAGCATGCGATAAATACGACGGCAAGAACAAGAACAATAACAACATACAATCAACGAAACGTAAGCGATTTGGAACGAGTGCGGGTCGCCGGCCCGTCCCGGACGGTTGGCGGCCCGCTTGTAGAACGGGGACGCGATGGAACACGAGAAATGACAGGGGGTAATTCCCCTGCTGCGATTGGAAGTCCACCGACATCTCGTGTCCCTGACGAATCAGTCTTGGTCATATTCCGCGAATGCGCCTGCAGCGGGGTCGGAAGGGTCGCCGGGCTAGAAGGTCCCGCAGCCTTGGCAGGCGCCCTCCGAACAGGCCCACTCCTCCCCCGCGGTGTCACGGTCGGCCTGTCTGGAACAGGTACGACAGGCGCTCCAGCAAGATCAATGGACGCAGGCGGGGAAGAGTCAGAGTCAGCAGCAACAGACCCCGGCAAGGCAACATTGGGAGATGACGCATCACGTAGGGGAGCAACATATGGTTTCAACCGCGACGTATGAACAAACCAACGGCGAGAACCAAACTGAACGCGCGCCGACTGTGGATTGGGAACCTCAATGAGGCGCACAGGACCATGCCAAGGTTTGTGCAATTTAGGAGAGGTCCCCGGCCGCACCTGCGGGCAATGGAGCCAGGCCAGGTCTCCCACCTTCCAGGGACACTCCCCCTCAGACCGCCGAGCATACCGCTCGTTCCGGGCCTGGGCTTTGGCCGTAGCCACGCGGGCGTTTTCCCGCGCCTCCGTAACCCGGCGAACCGTGTCCTGAATGTATTCAGGGAGTGGTTTACGAGGTCCCTTCACCCCAGTACCCAATTGCACATCCACCGGAGGCACGTTTTCCCGACCATACATAAGGTAAAACGGCGAATACCCTGTAGCCGCATGGGGCGTCATCCTGTACGCCGAAAGCACTCCGGGGATGTGCAGATCCCAATCCGATTGCTGTTCACTCACGGTATGGCAAAGCATGGCAGACAATGTCCTGTTCAGCCGCTCAACCATACCATCCGTCTGCGGATGGTATGGAGATGTCCGTATCTTCTTAGTCCCAAGGCCTGCGCACACTTCAGCCAATAATTTAGAAGAGAAATTTCGGCCCTGGTCCGTGAGGAGTCTCTCCGGCGCCCCCTTATCCATAATGTACCCAAACAAAAAGGCGTCGGTGATGGCCGCGGCCGACTGATCGGGCAACGGCCAGGCCATCGGCCAACGGGAGAGATACTCAACCCCTACCAGCAAATATTTATTTCCCCTCGCCGATGGTGGGAAGGGTCCCAATATGTCCAGTGCCACCAATTCATTGACTCGAGACACCTGAATCGACTGGAGAGGCGGCACGTAAGGATGTTTAGGCGGCTTACGCCGGGCGCATTCAGGGCACGCGCGCACGTGCCCTACGACATCTGTCGCCATGCCGTGCCAAAAATAATGACGTTGTAACGTCAACAAGGTCTTCTGCACCCCTAAATGTAAGAGAGTGTCACAATGGAGGGTTCTAATCAACTCGAATCGCAAGGACGTTGGTACCACCAGGCGCCAACGTTCCTGGAACCCCTCCCGCCACATAAGCAGACCATCTCGGAGAGCGGTTTGCGGCCCCACAGCCGTACTCGGACTCCCATTGTCCTTAGCAGACCGCTTCCGCAAGGACACCAATGACTCATCCATCATCTGTTCCCGGATCCAGACAGACCGCGGCAGATTCAAAACCCCGTCAGCCGGTCCCGGTTCCATCGGAGTGTCCGACTTCTCGACGGCCAACGTAAGCGGCTGAGGGGGGTTTGGAATCGGCGAACACCTATGCGTCCCCGACTCACATTTACAAGGGGCGCGCCGCGGTAATCTGGAAAGTGCGTCAGCGTTCGCATGGCGCACTCCCTTCCGATGTTGAATTTGGAAGGAAAATTCCTGTAGCGTGTCCAACCAACGTGCCAACTGTCCGGATGGCTGGTCAATTTTAAGGGCATATTGCAAGGCCGCATGATCCGTACGCACAATAAAAGAACGACCGTAGAGGTATGGTCGAAATTGCCGTAGGAAAAAAACAACCGCCAATAGTTCTCTGCGAGTGACACAGTAGCGGGTTTCCGCAGGAGACAAGACTCGGCTACCATACGCCACGACACGCTCTACACCCCCTTTAGACTGTGATAACACCGCCCCAATACCTGTGTCACTCGCGTCCGTATCAAGAATGAATGGGTGATCGAAATCGGGATAATCCAATGTTGGGGCCGTGGCCAATAGATCACGCAGACTCCGAAAGGCCGCCTCCTCCGGCTGTCCCCAAACAAACTTCCGTCCTTTACCCGTAAGGAGATGCAAGGGCCTCGCAATCGTCGCAAAACCCGGCACAAATCTTCGGTAATACGAGGCAAATCCCAAAAACCGCCGAACATCCCCCACGGTGGCCGGAGTCGGCCAATCCCGGACGCACGCCGTCTTTTCCGGATCCGTGGACACTCCCTCAGCACTCACAATGTGCCCCAAATAGCGGACGGACCGTTGCAGTAGGTGACATTTCTTTGGTTTGAATTTCAATTTGGCAGAACGCATCCTCGTGAACACTGTCTCCAGCCGCGTCAAATGTTCATCAAATGTGCGGCTGAAGACAATGATATCGTCCAAATATATAAGACATGTCTCCCACTGCAACCCCGTCAAAACGAGCTCCATCAATCTTTGAAATGTAGCAGGGGCCGCATTCAATCCCATCGGGAGACAGTTGAATTGAAATAACCCCTGCGGCGTACGGAATGCGGTTTTCTCCCGTGAGGACTCGTCAAGGGGAAGCTGCCAAAATCCCGAAGAGAGGTCCAGTGTGGAAAAGAACTTAGCCCCCGACAATGCGTCGAGGGAGTCATCCATACGCGGCAGGGGGTACGCATCTGCCACCGATATCTTATTCAATTTGCGGAAATCAACACAAAATCGCAATTTGCCATCCTTCTTCTTAACCAAGACGACTGGAGCGCCCCATGGGCTGTTAGATGGCGATATAATGTCCGCAGCCAACATGTCTTCCACTGCCCCCCGTACGTGTTCTCGCTCCGCAGGACTCATCCGATGCGAATTTAATCGAATAGGGGCAGCATCGCCCGTCTCAATGTGATGGTAAAGCAACGAAGTGCGGCCCAAATCCAAATCATCGGAGCTGAACACATCGGAATATGTCAACAACAATTTACGCAGCGCACCACGTTGCTCCATGGACAGGGAAGAATTTTCGTCACATAAATGAGCAACCCAACGATCATCCGAACTCCTTGGCTCGGAAACCCCAGCAACAACTCCCCGGCTATGTGGACAATCATGGGTCGCAAACGCCGTAGTGGCATGTGCCACAACCGTACCGGCCGGGACACGGACGTTTTCTCCCCCCGCATTAAGCACCTGTAAAAACGGTAATTGATCCGGCCGGACGATGGTCTGTGCCCCCACTAACGCCAACCCGGTTGTTATCGTGGCGGACGGTGACAACAAGACCCCTACTGCTCCTAGCCGATCAGGCAGGGGCTTCCGATACCGCAAAGGTATAAGCATCTGTGTACCAGGTGGGATGTCCACAGATGCGACGGACAGCGCCTGCACTTGTACGGCCGAAGCAGGTCGCCCCCAGGGCGACGGCAGAAACGAGATTTGACGGCCCCCCGGCAGTTCAATACAATTCTCATTGATTTTGATCAAAATGGGCATCTTAGCCAAAAAATCGGTGCCTAACAAACAAGGAACCGCCAAAGATCTCGATATCAACACAACACCCGAGGCCGACACATCCCCAATAGATATCTTAGCATCCACCTGACCCACGATACCCATGCTACCCCCGTTCGCAGCGACGCACGACCCATAAACCGGACGCACAGCCCCCGGCGGAATGCCCAACAGATGGAAAATGACATCCGATATAATAGTCGCAGACGCCCCCGAGTCGACCAAAATGCGCACGTCCACACCTTGTATGGACCCCGGTACAGTGGACGAACCCGTAGCGGCCGCGACAACTCTCCGTGCCAATTTGCGCCACTGCGTAACTGAATGACAAGGCCCCGTCGATGGCCTTTCTTTAACAACAACAATAGGATCGCGCAACACAGGTGGTGGGTGAGGTGGAAAGCCTTGCCGAGTGTCTGGTGCGTGCCGACATGCCTGTTTCGGAGGATCTTTAGCCGACTTGACCGGTGCCGAGGCCTCCTGCTGCGGCGGAGCCGGGAAGCGGGCCCAGCAGTCTCTGGCGTAGTGGCCCCTACGCCCGCAGCGGAAACATTCGGCCTCGTTGCGCCGAAGCGCAGGCCTCGCCTCCTGACGGCCCCGTTCTGGTAGCGCCGCGCGCGGTCTCGGCCCGCCGCGTCCCGTCCATGGAGCGGAGGCGGCCGTCAGTTGTTGAGGGCCCCGGTCATCCGGAACATAGACAGCCTGCGCAGGGTTCCACCCCAGCGCATCCCCTTCTTTGACGGGCCCCCCCGTCCACGCCGTCACTTGTTTCCAGCGACGGAGGTTGAATTGCGCATCGAGACACTTAGCAGCCGTCCGGGAAGTTAGCTTCTCATGCCCACACACAGGCATGGGGATCCCTAGATCCCGAGACAGCTCCAACATTTTCCCTAATATGAGAGGCTCGAGCAGGTCCTGTGGCGTCTCAGGATAAGCTGCCATGGCCAGCTCCAGCACCGCACCCCTGAACGCCACGGGCGACTCCTCTGGTGCTCGTTGTCGTTGAGCGAATCGCCGATGCGCATCATCTGGTGGCTCATAAGCATCGGCCATTTCTTGAAAAACACCACATAAAGTTGCCTTCTTATCGGTCGTTATGGAACGGAAGAATCGGACAGATTCGTCGTCCAGGAGAGTCGGCAACACCTCCAAAGCCTCCGCATCGGTCCATCTTGCTGTGCGTACCGCCGCCAAGAAGCGGCAGGCGAACGCGCTCCAGTCCCCACCGACGGAAAATTCTTTAACCGTTGTAAGGTGGCGACTCCGACTCCTCTTCCCGCCGTCTTCCAATGGTGGTGGTTGTGATGGCAAATTCAAAATGGCGTCGGCCCGCGGCGTGGCCAAGATGGCGGTTTGGCGCCACGGAGCGCGCAAAATGGCGGCCTCTTGCCGCGTGGGCAATGGCGGCGGCAGGACAGGCAACGTGGCGGCCCGCGGAGCACCACTTGCATCATCCATCGTCCCTGGCGCGACGAGATGGCATAGATGCGCCAGGACGTCCTTAAGTGCCTCCAGTTGTACCGCCATCGCTTGCCATCGTTGATCCGCGTCTGATGATGTCGACGGACCCGCCACCGCGCCAACATCCTCCACTCCCGTTCCCGTGGTCGCCTCAGCCGGGCTCTCCTCCACCACCCCAACAGGATCCGTGGTTGGAGGGAGTTCGTCGTCGTCGGACGAAGAAGCCGATGCAGGCGCCGGATTAACTTTCTTCCTCACTTGTTTCGACATGCCGTTGCACTTCCGACACCAGTGTAATAAACGACTGGACCACGATGTCTGGCTCAGTGTCCTTTATTCGGTTCGTGCTGTACACCCACACGGCTGTCTTTACTCTGTAGCTTCTCCACGGTGCTGACTCCAATGTCGGCCCGATCCACAACAGCAGCTCCGCTGCTGTTTCTCTCACACAGCCCCCCTTGGCTGTACTCGCTGCAACTCCTCTCCCTCCGCAGCTCTGACAGCCTCTTGCTGTCTCTCTCTCTCTCCGCAGCTCCTCCTGGCAGCCACACCGCTGCCTCTAACATGCAGCCCTCTCTCTCTCTCTCTCCGCAGCTCCTCCTGGCAGCCACACCGCTGCCTCTAACACGCAGCCCTTCTGGCTGTCTCCTCTGCAGCTGCACACCACTCCGCAGCTTCCTCTTATCTTCGGGGTTGGCTCCCGATGGCCGTCGGCGCCCCCCCCTCTCCACACTCGCCCGCGTGGCCTCACTCTTTTCCGCTCACACCCCGACTGACTTCTCCTTCCGGTTTACGCGCTTAAGGACCCCCTACCTTTCACCCACGTCACCTGGCTCCGCCTCCTCGTGACGTCACATCCGGAAGGTCGCTTTCGCCCGCATTACATGATGATGGTGGTGATTGTTGTTGTGGTGGTTGTTATTGGTGATTGTTGTTGTGATGGTGTTTTTTGTTGTTGTGATGATGGTGGTGGTTGTTTTTGTGGTAGTTTCTGTTGTTGTGATGATAGTGGTGGTTGTTGTGATGATGATGGTGGTGGTTGTTGTGGTTGTTGTTGCTGTGATGGTGGTGGTTGTTGTTGTGGTTGTTGTGATGATGGTGGTGGTTGTTGTTGTGGTTATTGTGATGGTGGTGGTTGTTGTGGTGGTTTCTGTTGTTGTGATGATAGTGGTGGTTGTTGTTGTGATGATGGTGGTGGTGGTTGTTGGTGTTGTTGTGATGGTGGTGGTTGTTGTTGTGATGGTGGTTGTTGTTATGATGGTTGTTGTTTTTGTGGTGATGATGTTGGTGGTTGTGGTTGTTTTTGTGATGATGATGATGGTGGTTGTTGTTGCGGTGGTTGTTGTGATGATGGTGGTGGTTGTTGTTGTGATGGTGGTTGTTGTTGTGGTGGTTGTTGTTGTGATGATGGTGGTGGTTGTTGTTGCGGTGGTTGTTGTGATGATGGTGGTGGTTATTGTTGTGATGATCGTGGTGGTTGTTGTTGTGGTAGTTGTGTTGCTGGTTGTTGTGGTTGTTGTTGTGATTATGGTGGTTGTTGTTGTGGTTGTTGTTGTGATGATGGTGGTGGTTGTTGTTGTGATTATGGTGGTTGTTGTTGTGGTGGTTGTTATTGTGATGGTGGTGGTGGTTGTTGTTGCGGTGGTTGTTGTGATGATGGTGGTGGTTGTTGTTGTGATGATGGTGGTGGTGGTTGTTGTTGTGGTAGCTGTTGTTGTTTTGCTGGTTGTTGTAGTGGTTGTTGTTGTGATTATGGTGGTTGTTGTGGTGGTTGTTGTTGTGATGATGGTGGTGATTGTTGTTGTGGTGGTTGTTATTGTTGTGATGGTGGTGATTGTTGTGATGGTGGTGATTGTTGTGATGGTGGTGGTGGTTGTTGTTGTGGTGGTTTCTGTTGTTGTGATGATAGTGGTGGTTGTTGTTGTGATGATGGTGGTGGTGGTTGTTGTTGTGGTTGTTGTTGTTGTGATGGTGGTGGTTGTTGTTGTGGTTGTTGTGATGATGGTTGTGGTTGTTGTTGTGGTTATTGTGATGATGGTGGTGGTTGTTGTTGTGGTGGTTTCTCTTGTTGTGATGATAGTGGTGGTTGTTGTTGTGATGATGGTGGTGGTGGTTGTTGTTGTGGTTGTTGTTGTGATGGTGGTGGTTGTTGTTGTGGTTGTTGTGATGACATTGTCATCCTCTCAGCCGACAAAGGCAATGCCACTGTCATCATGGGCAAAACAGAATACAACAACAAATTCAAGAACTACTCAACGATGGCAGCTATACAAAAATAAAAAAGACCCCATCAACAGCCTCGTCATTAAAACCAACAAAATCATTTCTGATTCAACCGCATTAATTGATAAAACCAAACAGTTCTCGTTGAAACCCTCTGCAGCCAGGCCACCAAGATTATATGGCTTGCCAAAGATACATAAAGAAGATACACCTCTTCGTCCCATTGTCTCTACTATCAACTCCCCCACCTACAAACTGGCTCGTTTTTTGTCTGAAATCCTACGGCCTTTCACTGGAAAAACCACCTCTGCGGTACTAAACTCTACTGACCTGGTATTGACAATCAAGGGAATTTCCCTGTCCCCAGACGACCTGCTTGTCTGTTTTGATGTGGTTTCCTTATTCACCAAAGTTCCTGTACCTGCCACCATCGCAATCATTGAAGACTTAGTTCATCAAGGATTGAATACTGGGGTACTCCCCCCCTGGTGAGACACTGCTTAACCAATACATACTTCACCTGGAATGGAACTTTCTACAAACAAACTGAGGGCACCCCAATGGGCTCCCCCCTATCTCCGGTTGTAGCCAACGTTTTCATGGAGAAATTTGAGACTGACGCCATCCAGACTGCCACTCTACGCCCGACCTTATGGAAGAGGTACATAGATGACACTTTTGTCATCTGGCCACATGGCCGGCCTGCTCTAGACCAATTCCTCGACCACATCAATTCCATACACCCAGCCATCAGATTCACCATGGAAGTCGAAAAAGATGGCAAGCTAGCCTTTTTGGATGTCCTAATTAAAAGGAGACCTGATGGTTCAATGAGCCATTCTGTCTACAGGAAAGCCACCCATACGGATGCTTACCTAAAACCGGATTCCCAACACCATCCATCCCAGAAGAACTCCCTCATCAAGACTCTACACCATAGAGCCCAATGCATCTCCGACCAGGAACACATTGCCAGTGAACTCAAACACGTACGCCAAGCTCTTAAGGATAATGGTTACTCCGACTACACAATCCGCAAAGCCATCACTCCAACCATCAAGAAGGATCCTGTTGAGGAGCCTTTCAAAACCATCACCTTACCCTACATTGCTGGGGTCACAAAAAAAGTTCTCCAAAATCCTGATTAAACACAAGATCCAGGTCTGATTCAACACAGTACATAAAATCCGTGATCTGGTCCCGTCTGTAAAATATTTGGTTCCAGACATACTGGCGTCTACAAACTAAGTTGCCTCTGTGGTAGCAGTTACATTAGAGAAACCAAACGACATGTCTCGGACCGCATCCGTGAACATAAAGCAGACTTGAAACACGGTAGGACAAACACCTCAGCCGTGGCAGATCACTGTTACAATTCAGTGGGCTCACATGACATTGACTTCTCCAAGACAGAGGTTCTCTGCAAGCCATCTGGCTACCATGAGAGATTCTTTCATGAGGCGATCCACATATACAAACACAGAGACAATTTCAACCGAGAAGATGGATTCTGGCTCAGCAATCATTGAAAGGACGTAATAAATCATTTCGGATTTTAGCTGATTGTGTTCACGTTTAGGGTGACTTTCAGACCGCAGTCCACTCACTGGCATTGACTGTGTATCTTGTGTTCTCCGTAGGGAATGGATTATTTGCTCCGCTGCGGGTCTCCTGTCACCGCTCTCCCATTGATATGTTTCGTTGCTTCTAAATACTATTAACATTCCCTCCCTTTGTTAATGCTACCCCCTACCCCATCCCTTTGATGCTGCTAATCCTGCATAATGCATGGGCATAATGACTTTGAAAACCCCCCGCCCACCTCCTACGCATTTCCCATAAATATGCTAAATCCCTCTTGATATGCAAATTATTTTGTCAAGGCGCTCTTCTTCCCCCTCCAACCCAGCTTAAATATACGCTCCAAGCTTGGTGGCGTTTCATTCTTCACCTGAGGACGGCTGCTCGCGTTGTAGCCGAAACGTCGTGAGAATTATTTTATTATGTTTTATTTTTATTATTTTCCTTCTACGTGACTTTACCTAAAGAACCAAGAAGACGTTCAGCCCTGGTTCATAGACGGTGCAGTGGTGAGGGGGTGGGGCGTGGGGGGAGCACGTGGGGGTGGGGATAGAGGGGGCGGGGTGACGTGGTGACGTCAACCCGTGGGGGGGGGGGGGGCGTGGTGACGTCAGAGGCGCCGATGACGCAGCAGCAGATGACTTGAACAGCTCGGACATTGTTGGCGCCTTTTGTGTTTGGCGCCGTCTCTTTATTAGTTTATTAATTTGTAGATTTAATTTGCTTGGCAGTGGCTGTGTAGAGGATTTGGTCCTCGTGTTTAATTAATGAACGGCGTTGCGGGATGCAGTGAACACGAATGGCGCTGAACACAACTACATTGTTGTTGTTTGTGTTCTGTATTTTTATTGTAGAATCGACGATACAAGCGTTACAATGCCACCGACGTACATTTACACTTTTTAAAATTAATATTATTGTTGTTGTCTATCTCCAACAACCCATGACACCCCCAGTGTATAAACACATCCCAGTTCACCATTGCTAATCACTGCACCCCTACACTACAGTCACACTCCTACACTACAGTCACACTCCTCTGGCAGGGTGCATACATCCACGTTGACTTCACACAGAGCGGTACTTATTTTATCAACCCCCCCCCCCCCCTAGAAAGGTTCTGATGATTGTTTACGCTCAACCACCAGCCAGTTGAGTGACAGTGACGAGGGTGGCGAGCGCCGTGCGTCGTGGCGTCTGCCCTCTGCGCTGTTCGTGGTCACCTCCCTCAGGACGCACCACTCAGATCCACAATCCTCACTGAATCACCATTTAAATTATAAAACGACTTAAAAATCCCCAAAACCCCGGAAACCCTCGAATACCCTATTCCCAGCCCAGCGTGTAGGGGCTGAGTGAAAGTTGTATGAAATGAGTGCAACAGCGCCATGGAGTCGGCGCTGTAAAACGACAGCAGCCCCGCGTCCCAGTCCAGGTGAACCCCGACTCTCCGCGGAGGCTGCGGCACCGACAGTGAGGTCCGCACCCCGCCATGCAGCACTAAGAAGCTGTCGCCATATTTCCGTAGACACCAGGAGACGTCGCTCCCTCCCAAGCGGCACTCATTACCACGCCCTCTCCGTGGGATCGTCCTGTACGCGACTCCAACCCAACACCACTCCGCGCTCCCCACATCCACCTCCCAGTAGTGCTGACCCGACGAGAAGCTCTCAGAGCACAGGGATTGGTGCCAGCCATCAAAGCGGTGTGGGTGATGGGGGCGACCCTGGGGTGCAGCGGTCAGCGTCACCGTCCTGAGATCCATGGAAATCTGGAGGCCGTCGTGGGCTGAGTTCGTGTCCAGAGTCGGTGAGCGTCCATCTGTGGCGAGGACAGCGAAGACGCTCGCACAGCGGTCACGGCGACGCGTGCGCAGTAGCGGCACGAGCAGTGCACGTGGCGAGTACACACACACAGACACGTGGCGTGTACACACACACAGACACGTGGCGTGTACACACACACACGCTGGTGTTGTGTTGTTGTGGTCCTACTGCAGTACGTGATACATTGATACATAACACTGTGATTATCACGTGCATGACACATGCATACAGTATTCGTTCATATTAATGTACACATACTAATATTCGTTAGTTTCGCGTCTCTACAAACACGACGCCTGTACAATAGCCACCACAGACATTATCTCACTCCGTTGCTGGATGAGCGCCTCCTCTCGTCAGTGCACGTCCTGGGGTGGGAGGTTATTTGACCATACTTCACCGCTCTCGTCGGTGCGCGTTGGCGATGGTGGGGATGGTGAACGTAGAAGCGTAAAGGTGCAGTACAACAGTGGTTCACGCTGCGCTGCCATCTGCTGTCCACCCCGTCACAACGGTGTAAAGTTTTTACTTTAATTAAATTAATTTCGATGCCCGAAGATCTCCAGGTCCTCTGCTGTTGCCCCTCCGCATTTAGGAACGCGCGTTCAGAGTACTCGGCTGCCGCTATTAATGTCAACGCGACGATGATGAAGACGATATCAGCCTCAGCGTAGCGATAGGCGCTCTGCGCTACGAACCCGTCGACCCGAGTTCGATTCCCACTCACGGCCAACACCGGTGACGATTACCTGAACCGGTCCTGGGCTTCGTTAGGTCGACTCAGCCTCAAATGAGTACCTGGTGCGGTGTGTAAACGTCGCCACTAGAGAGACAAAGGCGGCCGGGCGTGGTGCTGGCCACCCACCCCATCGTGTACCCTGCCGGCCTTCATAGATGCTCGCTAACAGCACTTGCCCCAAAAGTCTGTTAAGGCTACACGGGGTTCTTTGCTTTTGGGTTAGTAAGTGAGTGAGTGGTTGTGTGGGTGATCGAGTGGTTGAGTAGGTGAGTGGGGGATAGAGTGAGTGGGTGAGGTAGTGAGAGTGTGAGTGAGTGGGTGGGTGGATGGGTGAGTGGTTAAGTGAGTGGGCGAGTAAGAGTGTGAGTGGTTGGGTGGGTGAGTAAGTGGGTGGGTTGATGGGTGGGTAAGTGAGTGGGGGATTGATGGGTGGGTGGGTAAGAGTGTGAGTGGATGGGTGAGTGAGTGATTGGGTGGGTGAATGGGTGGGGATTCCGTTGCACCTTTTTCAGTCCCCGGTTGTGAAGGCTGCCATCGCGATGATGATGAAACAGCTGCAGTCTCCATCCTGCACTTCGTTATTTATGTTCACAGTTTAATCCCAATTTTGCCTGCTAGTGAGCGTCCTAACAGAAATAGGTTACTTATGTTTACTTATAATAAATAAACATATGTATTAGTTTTATTAATTTGTACCTATCTACGTTACTTTACCGAAAGACCCAAAAGGATATGAATTCCTGCAGTCACGAAAGCTTTAATTGGAGGTTACTTAACATTTGGGCTCACGTTCATCTTAATTCTCACCTAGCGGCCATTTTCCTCAACGAACCGTGCACCCACTGCACCCAAGCGTGATTGTCAACGTCTGAATGAGGGTGACAGGAATGGGACGTACTTCATCCGTAGCCTACAAAGTCGCCTTATTGCTCTCAAGAAACGCACTGTCATGTTGCTGTTATTGTTGTTTGCACCTCTTGATGAGCAAGACCCATCGTGCTGTTGACAATCTTTCACCCAGAACCTCGGTGCCCGTTTCCTGTCCTGAATGCACTCAGGTCTCCCTTGCCATGAATGCTCTCAAGCCCGGGGTAAAATAAAGGACGACCTCCAAATGGGTGGGATTTATCTGCAATCCGGAGTCTGTGATGGAGTATAACGAAGTTCCACGTGGCAGAGGGACGTACCGAGAAAAGGCAGAAGTTTAGTTTGGACGCCGCCCACTGAGATGACTTTTGCGAGGTTCAGACCGTGGGAGACGGGGGCTGGGTCATCCTGAGTCTCCTGGGAGATGGAGCTCCTCCTGCACTCACACCACAGGACACACACAGAGTCTCATGAGGTTCCATGTTCCTCTACACACACAACACAGGACACGCAGAATCCCATAAGGGTAAAAGTTATCTACACTTACAGCACAGGGCACACAGAATCCCATGAGGGTCCATGTCTCTCTACACTCACAGCACAGGACACACAGAGTCTCATGAGGGTCCATGTCTCTCTACATTTTGGGCAAGACAGGCAGTCCTTGACTTATAAATGCCCCAACTTATGAACCACATTCCATTCAAAATTTAAAAAAATAACATTGACTTAAAACGCGAACTCGCAATTGCAAACTGAACCGCAGAACTAATATGTTCAGATGAATTTCGATTTAAAGCTTTCGTGACTGCAGGGATTCATCTTCTTGGTTCTTTCGGTAAAGTCACGTAGAAGGGAAGTAATAAAATAATAAAAATAAAACATAATAAAACAATTCTCACGACGTTTCGGCCACAACGCAAGTAGCCGTCCTCAGGCGAAGAATGAAACACCACCAAGCTTGGAGCGTATATTTAAGCTGGGTTAGAGGGGGGGAGGTGGGAAGAAGAGCGCCTAGACAAAGTAATTTGCATATCAAGAGGAATTCAGCATATGGAAAATGCGTAGGAGGTGGGTGGGGGGGTTCCAAATCAATACTATGCCCGTGCATTATGCAGGATTAGCAGCATCAAAGGGGGGGGGGAGGGGGGTAGCATTAACAAAGGAAAGGAATGTTAATAGTATGTAGCTGCAGTTACTAAACAACCACGTAAAAAAAAACTAAAGTACAAACTGCATAACAAACTAAAGTATAAACTACATAGCATCATCAGTATACTTACTATACTCTACAATAAGCTGAGTTACTAACAGTAAGTAATACATAAAAAATTCTACGTTGTAAAAAATTATATAATATGCTTCCATCTAAACTTTATTCTCTTACATCACACGCGTCTATAACGTACTATATACTGCCATAGACAAACCCAACATTAAATTACATACTGTATTGCTATAAACCACCCTATACCTTATACATTTTAATATAACACTATGTATTATTATACCCACCCTAATGGGTATCGATATGGTTTATTACGTCCTTCCAGTGATTGCTAAGCCAGAATCCATCTTCTCGGTTAAAATTGTCTCTGTGTTTGTATATGTGGATCGCCTCATGAACGAATCTCTCATGATAGCCAGATGGCTTGCAGAGAATCTCTGTCTTGGAGAAGTCAATGGCATGTGAGCCCACTGAGTTGTAACAGTGATCTGCCACGGCTGAGGTGTTTGTCCTTCCGTGTTTCAGGTCAGCTTTATGTTCACGGATGCGGTCCGAGACATGTCGTTTGGTTTCCCCAATTTAACTGCTACCACAGAGGCAACTTAGTTTGTAGACACCAGGGTACTGTATGTCTAAAACCACATCTTTTACAGACGGTACCAGATCACGGATTTTATGTACTGTGTTGAATCGGACCTGGATCTTGTGTTTAATCAGGATTTTGGAGATCTTTTTTGTGACCCCAGCAATGTAGGGTAAGGTGATGGTCTTGAAAGGCTCCTCAACAGGATCCTTCTTGATGGTTGGAGTGATGGCTTTGCGGATTGTGTAGTCGGAGTAACCATTAGCCTTAAGAGCTTGGCGTACGTGTTTGAGTTCACTGGAAATGTGTTCATGGTCGGAGATGCATTGGGCTCTATGATATAGAGTCTTGATGAGGGAATTCTTCTGGAATGGATGGTGGTGGGAATCCGGTTTTAGATAAGCATCCGTATGGGTGGCTTTCCTGTAGACAGAGTGGCTCATTGAACCATCAGGTCTCCTTTTGATTAGGACATCCAAAAAGGGTAGCTTGCCATCATTTTCGACTTGCCACCATTTCGACTTATGGAAGAGGTACATAGACGACACTTTTGTCATCTGGCCACATGGCCGGCCTGCTCTAGACCAATTTCTCGACCACATCAATTCCATACACCCAGCCATCAGATTCACCATGGAAGTCGAAAATGATGGCAAGCTACCCTTTTTGGATGTCCTAATCAAAAGGAGACCTGATGGTTCAATGAGCCACTCTGTCTACAGGAAAGCCACCCATACGGATGCTTATCTAAAACCGGATTCCCACCACCATCCATCCCAGAAAAATTCCCTCATCAAGACTCTATATCATAGAGCCCAATGCATCTCCGACCATGAACACATTTCCAGTGAACTCAAACACGTACGCCAAGCTCTTAAGGCTAATGGTTACTCCGACTACACAATCCGCAAAGCCATCACTCCAACCATCAAGAAGGATCCTGTTGAGGAGCCTTTCAAGACCATCACCTTACCCTACATTGCTGGGGTCACAAAAAAGATCTCCAAAATCCTGATTAAACACAAGATCCAGGTCCGATTCAACACAGTACATAAAATCCGTGATCTGGTACCGTCTGTAAAAGATGTGGTTCCAGACATACAGTACCCTGGTGTCTACAAACTAAGTTGCCTCTGTGGTAGCAGTTACATTGGGGAAACCAAACGACATGTCTCGGACCGCATCCGTGAACATAAAGCTGACCTGAAACACGGTAGGACAAACACCTCAGCCGTGGCAGATCACTGTTACAACTCAGTGGGCTCACATGACATTGACTTCTCCAAGACAGAGGTTCTCTGCAAGCCATCTGGCTATCATGAGAGATTCGTTCATGAGGCGATCCACATATACAAACACAGAGACAATTTTAACCGAGAAGATGGATTCTGGCTTAGCAATCACTGGAAGGACGTAATAAACCATTTCGATACACATTAGGGTGGGTATAATAATACATAGTGTTATATTAAAATGTATAAGGTATAGGGTGGTTTATAGCAATACAGTATGTAATTTAATGTTGGGTTTGTCTATGGCAGTATATAGTACGGTATAGACGCGTGTGATGTAAGAGAATAAAGTTTAGATGGAAGCATATTATATAATTTTTTACAACGTAGAATTTTTTATGTATTACTTACTGTTAGTAACTCAGCTTATTGTAGAGTATAGTAAGTATACTGATGATGCTATGTAGTTTATACTTTAGTTTGTTATGCAGTTTATACTTTAGTTTTTTTTTACGTGGTTGTTTAGTAACTGCAGCTACATACTATTAACATTCCTTTCCTTTGTTAATGCTACCCCCCTCCCCCCCCCCTTTGATGCTGCTAATCCTGCATAATGCACGGGCATAGTATTGATTTGGAACCCCCCCCCCCCGCCCACCTCCTACGCATTTTCCATATGCTGAATTCCTCTTGATATGCAAATTACTTTGTCTAGGCGCTCTTCTTCCCACCTCCCCCCCTCTAACCCAGCTTAAATATACGCTCCAAGCTTGGTGTTGTTTCATTCTTCGCCTGAGGACGGCTACTTGCGTTGTGGCCGAAACGTCGTGAGAATTGTTTTATTATGTTTTATTTTTATTATTTTATTACTTCCCTTCTACGTGACTTTACCGAAAGAACCAAGAAGATGTTCAGATGAGTTATCCTCCACGAGATGTAATGAGTCGGACTCACGCTGGAAGTGAGTGTTTACGTGTGTGTGTGTGTGTGTCAGTGATGATTATCTGAACTGATCCGGGGCCTCCCCTAGGTCGACTCTGGTGCTGGCCACCCACCCCTCGTGTGCCGTACCACCTTCATAATTGCTCGCTAACAGCACTTGACCCTACAGTCTGTCAAGGCTACACGGGGGATCGTTGTCTTTGTGTGTGTGTGTACATGCGCGCGTGCCCCATTTGTTGTGGTTACTATTTGCCCCCCACGCTTCTGAATACAAGCTTGCATCAAAGTAATAAAAAACTGAAAAATACATATATATTTACGTTAATTTATTGTATGTTTAATTTCCTATACCGTATTTTTTTACAGTGTTAGATGAAAATGTACAACATTTCTTCCTAACTATGAGTTTAACAATGCTTCCCTTTTTGTTGAACAGTAACACATTTTATAACACTGACTTTGTCGGCATCTAAATACGGTGCATTACTGTTTTCCGACTTACGGAACCGTTCGACTTACGAACGAGTCTCAGGAACAAATTATGCGTGTAACCCGAGGACTTCCTGTATGGGATACAATTGACCATACGGGATTACAACTGCATACATTTGGGTTTATTAGGATTCACATCATGACAGTTCACTGATTTGTCCACCAGGTGGCAGACAGAGCTCGAGTTTGAGTCTGGGTTGGTACTGACCTGAGACTCTCATGTAGGGGATCCTGAAAAACACAAACCCGCATTTCACATTAACATTGACATCATAAACAGACGCCCTACCTCTATACAGTCACCTACTGTTTACGGTAGAGCCTGACATCAAGGAATTAACAAATACCTACAAACGCAGAATGGTGCACAAACAGGGTTATCTATGGAACCTAATTGCCAATATCGAAATTAGGAAAAAAATCAGAAGAGGCTTTATCCTTTATGGAAATTAAGATGTTCAAACACCAAACAGATACCTATTACAAGGTCATCACCACTCAACTAGAGATATTCATTCTTTGATACTTGCAGCCTTTGTACTTTTAAGCCTATTCCTATTTTAGTTTTTTTTTAATCAAAAACAGGGCTCGTTTAACTGGACAAAGACAGACCCCAACAAATGACAAAGCCACTGTCTGCAGGTCTACTCTAGCACCTAAACAAATGGTTACATAAAAGTTCGACATCTCATGTTTCGAACTCTGAATAAACTCAACTTTGTATTTTACCAGATAAGGCACACTTGGCCAAGTCGCTATTTTTCAGAATTGACGTGGCCACGAATGATAGCTCAACGAATTGGCTTATCACGTGGACTTTTGCATTAGCAGCCAAATACTTTAAACGCGTGATGTTGAATCTAAAACCAGAGGACCCAGAGACAAAATCTACGCGACCACGGGGGGAGAGAGAGAGAGAAACGCAAACT
Source organism: Lampetra planeri (assembly GCF_965212315.1). Classification (NCBI taxonomy): domain Eukaryota; kingdom Metazoa; phylum Chordata; class Hyperoartia; order Petromyzontiformes; family Petromyzontidae; genus Lampetra; species Lampetra planeri. Next base: position 9,154,692 of record NC_136151.1, on the reverse strand, counting down.
CTAAATACAGTCGACCCATCCACATCGCAGGGGTTAGGGGCGCAGGCCCCCGCGATCTGGAAAAAACGCGTGTATGGAGGTGGTTCCACCTGCAGGAAGGAGAGCGGGTCCTTCACGTCGAGGGCGGCGAGCAGCTGGTTGATCTCCCGCTCCAGGCCGCGTGCTCTGCTCTCGTAGCGAGCGATGTCCGCCTGGATGCGGGACAGCACGGAGCGGCCCTCCTCGTCCACGCGCTCCAGCGCCTCCCTCTCCTCCTCCTTCAGCTGCTCCCTCCGGCGCTCAAACTCTCGGCTGATCCGCGCCTTGGTCCCACGCAGAGACTCCTGCACGGGGATATTCGCGGCGCGCTCTCGAAACGCAACGCGACGCAGCGCGATGCGACTTCGTGAAGGACTTCGACACGGCCACGGTCTCGTGACTCCGTACGAAGAGGCAGGTGGTGTTATTTTTGATAACGAAATGAGGATTTAGCGAGAATATTCATGGGCACCCTTATGCCAAGTATCTTAAGTACATATATTGTTTGCATGTCTGTCTAAATCTGCACGTGTCTGCGTGTCTCTCTGTACCTGCACGCGATTGTAGGCGCCCCTGAGCTGCTGTGTCCGTGATTCTGCCGTAGTCTTCTTCTTCTCTCTCTCCGTCATCTCGCGTCTGAGCGCCTTCTATACACGGGGTAGACAAATACGCGGTGTTTGGTGACTCCCATCATTGTCATCATCATCTGCAGGCAGGTTTCCTGGATCGCCCAGAGATAATCATCATCGCCCCTTTGAAACGTCCAACCTCCCAGGCTGACGAGGTGGTCTTCGGTGGGCAGCACTACACTCCTGTCCCAGGCAGGGGGCCGGATCACAGCGAGGTTCATTGAAAGGGTGCCCCACTCGCACGCTCGAGTTTTCTCCTGTTTTGCCAAATAATGGAATCTAGCGGAACCGATAAACATAACCCCCCGAGATATCCACGCCAATGTTCTGTCACGAAATCTTGTAACATAATCAAATATAAATCTGCCTCAATCAATAATAATAATGCAATTTATAATGCGCGTAAATTGCGGACATAACGGCCGCAACTCAGAGGTGCGGAGCGAAGCTCAGTCACTCAAAAGCGTGGCTGTAGAGGTGAGTTTTTAAGTTTCTCTTGAAGGAGACGATTGAGGTGATGCTGCGAATGTGCAGAGGGATGGTGCTCCAGACTGTTGGGGCAGCCACCAAGAAGCGGCGCATAGACGTGACCATCCTGGATCTTAGCATCAAGAGGAGGTCGTGAGTCGCACTGCGAAGGCATCTGCCGTGTGCTGAGCTGCAAGTTGTCAATAATGAAGAGAGGTACGGGGGGCAGGCAGATGTGAAGGCGCGGTGGAAGATGCAGGCGATGTTGTATGTGACCCTGCTGGCAATAGGTAGCCAGTGGAGGGCACGGAGACAGGCGAGTGAGTCGAGACGGGGATGAGTGCTGCCAATGACGACGCGTGCCAGGTTGTTTTGTAGTCTTTAAAGTTTTGAGGTTGCCAGAGGAGGACCGAACTAGGACGGAGTTGCAATAGTCGAGACCCAACTATGCAACATGCCAATGTGTCGGCAGTTTCAGTGGAGATGAGAGGACGTAGGTGTCTGAGAGGCTTCAGGTGACAGTTAAATGAACTGATGTTATGATTGGTTTGACGATCGAAGGATAAAGTTGAATCTAGGATGACACTGATGATCAAACCGTGCCCGACGGCCTTGCCACTCCCACTGGAATGGCCATCCGTTTGCCTCTTTGTAAGTCCACGGTCAGTGCACTTTTGAAGCGTCTCGCGTTACTCCAAATTTCTCTCCGCCCATCGTTGGTACTCTCGGGGTACAAATCTTATCACGCCAAGTGTATTTTACATCTTTGCCAGCCATGCTACAAAGCGCTCTGTCTTATGACTAAACCATAGAACACCCAGCTTTGCCATCCGTTCAAATCAACATGGCCACCTTCCGTGTCTCTGCTGTCTATCTTGTGCCAGTTTTTCACAATCAGTGTTGCCCAAAGTGAATTGAGTGGCCATCACAATGCTGACACAACAGGACTTACCTAATAATGTGCAAATATAAGTGAAAAATACACTCTCTATATTATTGGGTCTTTCGGTAAAGTCATCTAGATATAAATATATATATATATATCATGCTGTTTCAAACGCAACACAAGCAATCGTCACTAGGAGAAAAACGTATTTAAGTCAAGATACAGACTCTCTAGTTTAACATTACACAGAGTTATGCAGTTATACTGCGGGATTTTGGATTATAGCAGCAATTTATATCTCACCTGTTTTGTCTGTTGTGCATTTTCCACTGGAACGACCTCATGCCCTCTGTGTTCCTGAGCAACGGTGCAGAGTGTGCAGACCGGGCTCTCGTCCTGTTCACAGTAAAGAATGAGCTCCTGTCCGTGCTGCCGGCACTTTCGCTTCGCCAGGTTCGCGGTGGGAGCCACCAGGACGTGGTCTCTCAGCCTGGGATTCTCCACGTGAGGCCTCAAGTGCGTCGCACAGAAGGACATCTCACATCTCAGGCAGGTCCTCATTGCAGGGGTCTGGCTGCCGCCGCAGTTGTCACACATGACGGCCGCGGCCATCCCGTCTCCAGCTCTGAGCTGCTCCACCAAGTTGGCGAGGGCCACGTTCCTCCTCAGCTGGGGTCGCACAGGGAACGCCGCTTGGCACTGCGGGCAGCTGAAGCCGCTCGACGTCTCCAGACACCGCAGGCAGAACGCGCGACGCTGATCCAGGACGTCTCTCTTATAGCGACGGTGAAGGAGGAAGTAAAATTCTTCAAATAGTTTCATTGTCGTCATTGACATCTCGAGACACTGCCTGGAATGTGAACCTGCACTCTGAGGTGCGCAAACAGCAGCCTCAAGGTGAACACAGCTACTGTACTCCCTTTTAAATGAACAAAATGTACCGAATGAGCTTATTCCTTTTAAAAATATTTATACGTTTAAAGAAATTAGTTATTAATAAATAAACAAACTCGCTGAGGCTCAGCTGCAGTGGCTCATTCGTGAGATGAGTATCGAGAGATAGACTCATCCTACCACAGCTCAGCGAACAAGTTGGTGGCTATGGTAAGGCAGAGCAATGGATTTGGTGCCACGGTGGTGAGATGCTATCTGCCTCGCCCGGTATACAGGAAGTTGTGGATTTTACTCCGACCGTGACGCATGTATATTTGCAGTTGGCATCTTTCTCTCTCCGTGTTCTCGTGATGTTTTTTTTCCGGGTCCTCTGGTTTTCACCTTCACATTTATAATCAGCTTCATGCATTTAGAGTGCTCGGCTGCAATACATTTCCACGTGATAAGCCACTTCGTTGAGCTATCATTCGTGGTCGGGTCACGTCTGAAAAAGAGATACACAGCTCAGTGGGCAATACCTGGTAAAATAAAATAAAATGTTTAGCATAGTTGTAGATATTTCATGATGTCCTGTAATTGCATTTCCCAATGCGACAAATTGCTTGAATCTCATTGTGACATCTGAGATGGAATTTGTCTGTAGACTCCCATGACCCATCCTGGAATTTTGAGCCTTTTGCCAAAAAGCCGTACGCCGCCCTGGAGCTGCAGTTTTCCGACTCCCGAATTGGGTGGTAGGGAGTTTGTCGTCGTGTATGTGTACGTTGAACTTCTTTGGCACCGAAAGTAGTGCGGGGAAGGACAACAAACCAAACGCAACAATAACCTGCAGTTCTCAAAAAATGAGTTCGTCAATCTAGAGCAGACGATGTAAAAGTACATAGCTCAAGTGGCTTACTGACCAAACCAGATCAATCTTGGGCTCAGGCGAGAGCTGGTGGGATGCGTTGTTCATGGCTTGTATGACTGGCAGAACCCACGTAACCTGTATTTCTGTTTGGCGGTTTTTTTTGTGTTGTAATCAGAATGATGGGTTGCATTTTGAAGATTTTTTTTTATTCTCCATGATGGTCATTCTAGTTTTTTTTTTACGTGCGTCAAATGGCACCCTGAACACCCTCTCTTGCTAATTCGATGTTCCATCTGAGGGGACATTTTCCAGGTGAAATATTTGAATATTTTTTTTTTACCCCGGGTCACCCTCGCTGCTTTAGAAATAACCGCCATTCGCAACTAAGTGGCGGTGACGTCACCACGACGCTTGTGCCAGGCCATGTGCACCTTGAGGCCACGTGAAGTTTCGAACGCCCGCTGGCAGGAGGTAACGGTGCCACGGTTCGACTTAGATGACTGGCTGATGCACCGCCTGTGCCCCCTACTGTGCCAACTTGCTGCGTTTTATCCACCCGGCGCTCCGCTCGTTGTTGTGAGCGTCACTCCTCCACCCTCCGTTGTTGTTGGAGGGCGACTGCCTCCAACTGCCCAGTAGCGTCCTTCACGAACCTCCTCCACTGAGGACGATCTTGACACCGCTGGTACCAGTCATCGGCAAGTCTACTCAGCTCCACGTCCTCCTGTACCACATCATTCCATCTCTTCTCTAGCCCGTGCCGCGCCCGTTTAGCCCCCTCGATCCGGCCGAAAAAAAGCTGTTTAGGCATACGGTGGCTGGGCATGCGGGCTACATGACCCAACCAACGCAGCCTTGCCCGCCGGAGGAGCTCACCAATGGGACTTTGCCCAGATCTTTCAAGGATTTGTGAGCTCCTCACACAATCCAGCCTGCAGGTTAAACCCAGGATGGATCGCAGGCAGGCCAGCCTAAATGTTTCTAACCGGCGAAGATGCTCCATTAGAGGGGTCCACGTTTCGCAAGCGTAGAGAGGGGAGGGAATGACCGTGGCCGAGAAGACCTGAAGCTTCGTGCGGAGCTACAGACCAGGTAGCTTCCACACAGCGTTACACAACCGATGAAAATATATTGCCGCTCGACTGATTCGGAGTGAGACCTCTGCTGTTAAACCGGAGCCGGTCATGAGCACACTGCCCAGGTATGTGAAACTCTCCACAACTGCCCCATCATCGATTGGGAGTTGTGGGGGTGGAGTGTCCTATGATACAAAATACCCAGGCAGGTGCTTAGTTTTGGTGGGGCTGATGGTAAGGCCCCACCTCTTTGTGGCACGCTCCAGTTTCAACTCCTTACACACTTACAGACACTGACCCACACGCACAAAGACATCGACTTATACACACACACCTATATGGAGTCAGACACACAGACATCGACTTTAGATACACACGCATGGAGTAACGCACACACATGGACTACACACACACATGCACCTACATACACACAAAGAAATGCACTTGCACACTCACATGGAGCCACACACACACATCGACTGACACACACACATATCGATTCACACACATACTAGTGGACTCAGACGCACACATGGACTTAGACACACGTTAGTATTTAAAATGTAGTAACCTAATAGTTAATTATTATTTTTTATACACACACCACGCACACACACATAGACTGACACACAGAGATAGCAACTAATGCACAAACACATCGACTGATACACACACACGGACGTAGACACACACACATGGTGGCAGACACGCACATGGACTCTCACACACACGAGGACTTAGACACATTAATAAATACATTTTAAAAAATCCAAGGGAATTTAGAAAGCTTAGTTGTCAGCACACAGACAATATGAATTTAATATTTGCAAGGTGAGTATTTAAAAAATAGTTTTCTGTCAACGTCTTTTGGCACAATAGGAAATATTAATAATGGCAAAGTTACATGCGAAATATTAGTTGAGAGCACACAAAAACAAAACATTTAAATAAATACAGGGTGATTATGAAAATAGCAGGTTTCCATGTACGTCAGTTTAGAGAAAGAATTAACAAACAGAAATATTAGTTTTCTGCACACAAATATTATGAACTAGTTGTTCGGGGGCGCCGCACGCACCCCCTCACAAAAGCATTTCCGGCCTTCGGCTGGGAAAGTCACAAAATTTGCACACGAACGACGCATTCTCGCAAGCACCCGATGCTCCGTTTTTAAGTTTGAAAATTAAAGATCTCTGAATGTTATGTTTTGAAGTAGAACATTTAATTTCTTCATTAAAAGCTTATATCATTTTACATCTGGAAGACTTAATTGAAAACGACATTTCGTGTGAATTTTCTCTCGTCGTTAAGTAGATGTCCTTGCGGGGGTTCGATTCGATGCGGACTTTCACCTGTTTGAGATTGCAGGATCGAGATAAGGTGACATTGAGCTGGCCGTGCAAGAAGACCACCGTCCGCAGATCGATTCCAACGTCATCGAACCTCTGTCCCTGCGACTTGTTGATTGTGATAGCGGATGTGGGGATAATGGGAAATTGTCGTAGTCGCAAAACAAATGTCGTGTCGGTTTGGGCCAAGTCGATTCTGGGAATGAACACCGAATCGCCTAGGTTACACTGGGAGATGATCCGCACCTTGATGAAAGATCTCGTGAGCTCCTCGACAATCATTCGTGTGCCGTTGCAAAGTCATTTCTTTGGGTGGAGATTCCACAGAAGCATGATGATGACGCCATTCTTGAGCAGCAGGACGTGTGGTGGCATTCCCGATGGCGTCTGGTCGTTGATAAACTCTACTGGGAAATGTATTGTGTCACTGAGATCTTCGCTCACGACAGAATCGGCGCTGTAGTAGATGGTGGGTTCGCCAGGCATTTGTCCGATAATCTTGCGGTTGATTTCGAGTGTCTGTGCATTGGTCGGTGCTACAATGACTCACTTTGAAAGGTCGTCTAAAGACATGTCTGCAATGCTGCAGAAGATGGATTTGATGAGATCCTCCGTTGCCACCATCTGCTCGGGGATTTGAATTGTGCCCTCTTCGAAGATTCCCAACTTTAAGCAGCCATTCATTGTGCTCATTTTGTCCCTTTCTGCTGCGCATGTTTGTCGTAAGCATGAGCTGCATGAAGTTCTTCCACAACCGGCTTGTCTTGGTACAGCACTCAACGATGTCTGTTCGCCTTCCTCGCTGCACAATGGAAAGAGTCTGTCAGAAGTCGCAGCCTACAACGTAGACTTTGCCGCCGAATGGTTTATCGTTGCCCATCACCTCGTGCAGGAGCTTGTCGATGCAGCGAAGTCCGTTCTTCGGCAGCATAGTAATTTCGTCGATGATGATGAGCGAAGCTTTGCACAGAACTTCGGCTTGTGGTGATGCATGCCTCATGGAAGAGACGGAAGTGTCGAGCAAGGGAACTGAAAGCTTTAATCCGCTGTGAACAGTACGTCCTCCTTTGAGCATTGTGCCGGCGATGCCTGTCGTTGCAAATGGCAGTGCAATTTGTCCTCGACTCCGGTTGTACGCCATGAGAGTTGTGTAGAGGAAGGTCTTGCCCGAACCTCCGGGACTGTCGAGATAGAAGCATCGGTTCGTCACATTCTCGTCATCGGCAGCCATGATGATCTTGTTGAACTCGTCAAGCTGCTTCTCGTTGAGCATCGCGAGAAGTCGTGCACCCTCGTTTGCTTCCTCAACTTGTTCATACACATCTTCTTCCAATTGCTTTGCAAGAGAATCCGTGCTGCAGCAGAACGCTGTTGATGTCGTGAAGTGCTTTGTTGATGGCGGTGTCGTCGGCATCTCTTCGCATGTAGTCGAGAGTTAAGTCCAATTTGTGGTCCTCCCACAGCTTGCGAGGTGATGCGAGCTGAGAGAAGCAGAAGATGAAAGCAAACATCTCACGCAACTGCTTCTGCATCATGCAGGTGTCGGCATCTGTGAAGCAGCGATCCCACTCGTCGTTGGAATCAAGAAGACCTCGCGCTGAAGCTGCTGCCTTGAAGCTCTAGCACACCATTCTGTCGACGGTTCACAGAAACTCAAACCTGGTCGCGCCTCGAAAATCCTACAGCAGCATTCGAAGTTAGAAACGTTGATCGTCTTTGACGCTCACCGTGTACATGCGGGACACGATCTTGTCGGTTCCTCTCTGCCGCTTCTGCCAGTTGCCTTAAACTTAAACGTAGTGCTGCGGGATGTCCGTGTAGAGCCACGGACGTGCGACTTGATCGCTTCCGTTCAGCAAGAACCACGATTCCAACTTTGTGCGACTGGTCTGTGCTCCTCGTGTCCAGCTTGAAACATTATCGTTCGTTGGTTGGGAAGATGGACTAGCAGTCTCATCACCATGTGCGAGCGATCGTGCATCTTCCACTCGAGGAGCCGCCACATTGCATCTGGAGCGCTCACGTACCGCAATCAATGAAATTGGTGATTTCATCGTAGCGCAGTTCCGGCTGTCCATTCGAAGTGAGAGCAATGTTGGCACAATCGAATCCCTTGAAGATGTATTTATAGATGTACTTGATGGCTTGAAGGGAAGTGCACACTTCCACGTTGATGTGTGCATTGTACTTGAGCGTCAAGTAGGGGTTGTACGGCACGACGTATCGATTGTCCATCGAAACGCCTCTGACTTCTGCCTGCTCAGCGTATGGACGATGATAGAGTGTGTAGCCGCTCACATTGGGGATTGTGGTGTTGTTGAAAACTTTTGGGAACTCCTTGCTGCACTTTTCGTCATTCATGCAGGAAATTGTCGCCAAACAAATGGCAAAGTCGTGTCGGTGGGGGCCAAGTCGATTCTGGGAATCAACACAGAATGGCCTCGTTCTGCAGATCGATTCCAACGTAATCGAACGTTTGTCCGTGCGCTTAATGGGAAATTGTCGCCAAACAAATGGCAAAGTCGGGTCGCGCGGTAGCAAGAATGAGGAAGTCCCGGGGGGGGGGTCCACATTGTTCCTGCCGCAGTGGCTAGGGGATGACAACTACCTCGCCTGGTACGCAGGAGATCGTGGGTTCGATCCCGACTGCCCCCTCTCTCCACTCCACATTTTTGAAACGTCGCGCATTCTATATTTGAACCTTATGGCGCATAATGTCCGTGATGCAGTCATTTTTAGTCTATTGATGGTCGGCGATGCGGCAATCGACTCATCTCGACGAGCTGTACACGATGCACTATTCAAAGTTTAATTTTTCGATAACGGATTTTTTTTGTGCTGACGTTTGGCGTTTCAACATCGCAGAGTAGCACTGATTTCGGATTGATTGGTACCCAAAAATATAATAAACGCAAGCGGACGCAACGGGGTACGCGCGGAACGGACGGGGACTCTTTTTTTGACGCGGCTATCGCTTGAGCATCGTTTTGTTGAGTTGGGGGGGGGGAGAAAGGGGGAGGGGCACAGCGGCAGGAGTGGGGAGGCGGATTTGGTCTGCGATGGGTTTCTCGGTTCAGCTTAATTTATTTTTAATTAAATTTGACTATTTTTATTGTGGGTTTTTTATTTTTTTATTTTCAATTAATTATTTTTATCTTTATTATTTTAATTGATCAATTAAAATTTCATTTTATTATTTTTATTTTTGTTTTCGATTTACGTGACTCTACCGAAAGAACCAAGAACGTGAATTCCTGCAGTCACGAAAGTTTTAAGCCAAAATTTAAGCTCATTCCCTTATTAGCCCTCCCCAAACCGACCCACCCCTCTCTCACCTCAGCCACCACCATCACCACCACACTGGCTCACACCTACAGATTAAATACTTACCGCCCACATACTACTCCATCCCCTCTCTAAGACGCCTGTGAATGAGCTTCATCGCCCATCGGATTCCTCCTCTGCAGCGAACATTTCCCGCCTGCGGTTTGTCGTGCGACCAACCCACCTGTGAAGCCAAACAAAATATCCCGCCCCCCCAGCATCCCTAACATCTATGGGATGATCTTTTTTTACCAACATCACAAATGATAAAAGAACAAGCTTCCTTCTTTGCCTCACCCCTATCCTGTCCGGCAGCAAAACACGAGTTGTGTCAAGATGCTTCCAAACGCCAAATAGATTACACTTGTTTACTGTTTACAATGCACTAAAGACCCTCTTGTAACAGAGTGCAGGGGGGGGCACACACGAGGGGTGGGGTGGGTGGCCAGCACCACACGCAGCCCAGCCACCTTTGTCTCCCCTCCAAGCGACGATTACTCACTCTGTAATACGACTTTTGTTCCTGGGTAGTAAGTATTATTTTGTAATTGCGTATGTCTCAAAAGTATAGAAAATGGATATTATTAAACCACAAAATTTGCTGGTGTGCTGTACTAGTATACGACACTATACACTCCACTATACGCTGCACTAAACACTACATTACTATACACTACACAAAAAACTACACTTCTATACACTACACTATACACTACTATACACTACACTATACACGACACTATACACCACATATTACTTCACCATACACTACACTACTATACACTAAACTATACACGAGTGCTTTACGAGTAACACATTGGCACGTTGTGTTTACGTGACAGACCTTACTGATTGGCTGTGTCGGGTAGTGGCGGGTTTGACAACGCGTTTAGGCAGGTAGGAACAACAGTTCTACACTGCCCACCAGGGATTATTTGTCTGTCTGTTTGACGTGCATAGCCGCGCCCTCGATTTGTGTCAGACAGCTTGCGCCGCGTGACACGGATCACACGAATGCGCTGTCTAACCAAGTTCCTACCTGCCCACTCCGAAGGAACGTGTTCAAGGGAGACCCGGCCAGCAGACAAATCAAAGCATTCCACAATTGAACAAATGATTTTAAAAAAATTCCAGACGCACGTTCAGTTCAATCCATCAGGCACTTATTACCAACATGAATTACAGACGGTGATGGTAGCGAGGCTAATTTGAACAATTTCGTGTGGACCATGTTAAAGAGAAAAAAAATTAACCCGTAAAAACAAAGTTTTTCACTATAAATCCTTTATATGCGTGGCGGCTAGAGTCCTCTCGTCCTCTGGCTTGAGATGGCTGCCACCTATGGGTCAGATGATTGTCTGGCAGCATTAAGTAATTGGTAATTAAATATTTATTTATTTTTCCCTAAACAGTGTAAAATTTTGGAAAAAAATAATTTCACGAAAATAAATTGTCACGCACAACGAGTCTGTGTGCAAAATGTCAGCTCGATTGGATCACGGGAAGTGGGTTAAAAAACGACCGAAAGATTTGCACGATCGTAAGCAAGCAAGCAAGCACACAAGCACGCAAGCAAGCAAGCGAACTTAATATAAAGGATTTTAAAAACGTTTAAATCACTTGAATACACAACTCAATTGACTCACGGCCTGGTATCGGGACCGTGATCGCATTAACGAGGCGCGTGCCAGTAGCTTGGCTCATGAACGGCGCCTCACACAATGGGCGCGCGTGCAATGAGCGAATCTCCGAATTGATTGGCTCCCGATGATTGGCCTGGAGGGGAAGATGGGCGGAGTCACGTGCGCGTAATTACGTCACGTGATGTGAGCTCCCTCAATGGACTCTCAACATACTCATTTGGGGGCCGTGATTGCGTCTATGAGGCCCTAGCGCACGTGGCTGGGCTCGTTAACGGAGTCTCACGCAGAATAGGAACGAGTGCAGGAAGCGCCACCCATCCAATTAGTGAATCATCATGCTGATTGTCTCGCGATGATTGCCTTCTCCCTCCGACCCCCATGATTGGCCAGGGATGGGAAGGCAAACCCGCGTGATTGTACCACGTGACGTGCGCTCCCTCGATATAAAGGAGGGAACAGACGGCACACCGCATCTGCTCTTCACGGAGGGGACTGCTTTTGTAATCGGTGAGAAGGGTCTAACTTAACCCATTTTCAAACAGTGCTGTCATAAATTTCTCCGCACTGATATGATGCAACACCTAATGACCACTGCAGTATGCCTGTGCTCTAAAAAACCTCCGATGTTCATTTTTTTCGGCCAGGATGGTTCTTGCCTGGGCGATCTGCACATGCAAACCTGGTTGCCTTGGATTATAGGGTTAAGCTGGTTTCCCCACACTACCTTAATCCAACTGCTTCTGTTCATATGACCCGTCTAGGTCGCCTTCAGCCAAGTCCCTGGATCGTCTATCCGAGCTTTTCATTGTTCGTGGAAAGAAAAAGGTATTTGTGCTACTGCAACGTGACACGTGCATCCCTCTTGCATTGCCCCACTGCATGATGGTCTACTGTGGCCGAGTGGATCGAGGGTTGTGGAATGGACCATACTCTATCCTGCTGTTTGATGGGAGAAAAATGTATGGGAATTTAGTTTTGATACTCTGCCACCAACAATGCCCGCAGTTCCATGAGCGAGCACGCTTGTGCTTGAAGGACTAATTGAATATATCAGCAGAGAGTTCATTGTGTTGTGCACGTTTTCCTTTACTATTGATTCCACAAATTTAAATCTTAAAACGGTAATAATTTTGACAAGGATTAGGTTTGCTTGTGGCTGCATACGTGCTAAAGATTTAAAACATGATTTAACAACATGTAAAATGGCTATTGCGCACTTTTGGTGCCCACTATTTTTCAGTCCTTCCGAAATATTTTAAGACACGAATGGTACACTGAACTACAGTTGCTAGTGAACTGTAGTCCTGATTCTGTTTTGTAAATGATAAGGCAAGAATACTTGGCTTGAAACATGCTTGCCATGCTTTCCCTTCCTCCTGTCTCTATCCAGGTTGACATAATGTCGTACCCATTTACGCTGCACATCATTGGAGGCCAAGGTGGAAATGCGTTCTCGTTTGATGGGAGGAACAATGCGGCCACGCTGCAGAAAATCTCCGTGAGCGTTGGAGGCTGGCAAGTGAGGGGCGTGGAGGTGTGGCTGACTGACGGGCGAAGGCAGAAATTCGGCACTGTGGACTTCTCTGCTCAGCAGTTTGAATTCCAGTCGGGCGAGTTCATGTCGCAGCTCTCCCTGTGGGGCAATGGGGCCGGCACGCGTCTGGGTGCCATCAAGTTCAGAACGAGCCGCAACCGCGAGTTCTTTGCCAAGATGACGGACTGGGGGCTCAAGACCGAGTACAAGATCGACGTGGGCTCCGGCATCTGCCTGGGCGTTCAGGGCCGAGCGGGGGCCGACATTGACTCCATGGGCTTCCTTTTCATCAATGCTGTCAAGTCGTCTGTTATCCAGAACATGAAGTACCCAACTATGCACCAGGTTCTGCCTAACGTGCAGATGGAGGAGATTAAAGAAATGGAGTACACGAACAACACCAGCGTCATGCAGTCTTACACGTTCGAGAGTTCCAAGAAGATAACCAAAACGTCATCGTGGTCTACGACCAACAAGATCGAGTTCACCTTCAGCCTGACCGTCTCGGCAGGCATCCCTGAGGTCGTGGAGGTGGAGACCGGGTTCAGCTTCACCTTGAGCTCGGAGACCACGCACGCATTGGAGGAATCTGAGGAGCGGATGGAAACTCTCACGTTCCCCGTCTCGGTTCCTCCGCACAAGACCGTCACCGTTGTCGCCAAAATCGGGCGTGCAAACATCGACCTCCCGTACACGGCCCTGCTGCGCATCACCTGCATGAACGGCGCTCTCTTTGACGTTCCCCTGAGTGGCGTCTACAAGGGGCTCACCTACACCAAAATGACCGCCCGTGCTACTGAGAAATAGAGCTGCGTTTTGTTCCGTTTTTGATCAAATGTTCTGAAAGAATAATTGTGGCTGACTACAAATAAAAGCCTTCTGCATTGCACTGCAATTTTCTCTTTGCATGTTTGTGGTTGCATGTAAGGAATTTACATTTTTACGAGGTTCTAATGTTTATGGACATGGACATTTCCCCATTTGCTGTTCGCAGGGATTTTTGTAGTTACTTTGAGTTTCATATCATTCTAGATTTCAAGGTTTCGTGACTGCAAGGATCCATACTCTTTGGTTTTTTTTTTTTTTTTTTTTTTTTTTTTTTTCCCACCGTGACTTTACCGAAAGAAGCAAAGAGTCTCGACCTTCATATCCTCCATTCTGCATTGCATGGCCATTTATTGAAACGGTGCGTTAGTGGCATGGTATGTTTTACAGGTAGAAACAACAGGTGCGACACTTCCCACCAGGGATTATTTGTCGTGCACGAATGTGCTATCCAACTAAGTTCCTACCTGTCCACTCTAAAGATATGTGTTTGAATTGATTGGTCAAAACCAGAGACTTCTTTTTTTAGAACCTAGTCTCAGTGTTAGACCAGAGGATGCCAAAAGGGGAAACCTGTTATATTTTGACACTGGCAAAGGAGGTCCCATGAAAATATGAAATACTTACGTTTTTAGTTCGCATCATCCCGCGTGCCACAATCCACCACTGCTCATCCCCCCCCCCCCCCCCATGGCCGATTGAACAGCACAAAATACAAAACTTACTTTAACAAAAAAATTAACCCGTAAAAATAAAGTTTTTCACTATAAATCCTTTATATGCGTGGCATCGGTTTTATTTTATTATTCATATCTGATTTTCTTGAGTAGGTTTCATTATCACATTGGTATTTTAAATTAAATATGAAAAACTTTTGTTCCTAATAAGTGGAAAATTTTGGAAAAACTTTCACGAAAATAAATTGTCACCCACAACGAGTCTGTGCAAAATGTCAGCTCGATTGGTCACGGGAAGTGGGTTAAAAAACGACCGAAAGATTTGCAAGATCGTAAGCGCGCAAGCGAACTTAATATAAAGGATTAAAAAATACCTCGTTAGCCTGCGTTTCCAATTCAAAACCGCTATAATGCGGCAATTAAAACATATTTGGGTGTAATAAAAAAATTCATTTTCATTCTTTGGGTCTTTCGGTAAAGTCACATAGGTTGGTTCTAAGAAAATAACAAACTACGACGTTAAATTTTAGTTATTTTCTTTGAACCAATCTGACTTTACCGAAAGACCCAACGAATATGAATTAAGGCCGTCACGAAAGCTTTAAGCCAAGATAAAATGCATTTTAACATCTCATAAAATAATATTTGCGAGGCCATTAGTTCTGTACCAATCGTGAATAAATGAAAGAAATATGCTTCTCCTATCTGAATGAACCACTGCAGTCGTATTCTTGGTTGTTTCGGTAAAGGTCACGTAGATAACAAAAACAATCTAAAAAAAGAAAAGTATATGAAAATGAAAATTAAACATTAAAATAATAAAAATAAAAAAAATATATGTAAATTTTATTTTTATTTTTTGTTTTTTTGCTTTTATTATTTTCTATTTATCATTTAGTTATTTTAATTATTTTAATTACATTTTATTATTTTCATTTTTGTTGAAGAAATTAGATTTTTATTGGTGTTTGTTTGCTATCTATGTGACTTTAACCCAAATAATCAAGAATATGAATTCCTGCAGTCACGATAGTTTTAAGTCCACTGCTGTCAACTCGACCAAATCGCGGAACCAACTCGCCTCGCGCCAAACGCACAAACCAAAGGCAGCCATTTTGTAAGTTTTAACCATTAACACTTAAAACATTATTAACATATTCAACAAGCTACACGAATAACGACCTTATTCTTTCGTCATTTACCATTCAAAACGTTGTAACCGCCTTCCCGTCGCTATATGCGCACACATTTACCTCAGAATTTTCATAACAAATTTATGAACGCTCCGTTGAATTGTTTATAAATGAAACAAAATGGCGTCTCTGACGCCAAAATGGCGTCTCCGACGCCAAAATGGTGTCTCCGACGCCAAAATGGTGTCTCCGACGCCATTTTGTATTCGCACTTTTGGCGCCAAAAAAGAAGAAAGCGGCGAATGAGGCAACGTTGAAGACTTAAAATCATTGCCAGATTTCGGTTCAAAGCTTTCGTGACTGCAGGGATTAATCTTCTTGGTTGTTTCGGTAAAGTCACGTAGAAGGGAAATAATAAAATAAAAATAACATAATATTTTATTTCATTATGTTTTTTATTTTTTTATTTTCCTTCTACGTGACTTTACCAAAAGAACCAAAAAGATCATTGGTGGAGTTTGACTTCTATATTTGAGTGGGTGGGCAGGGGTTCACTTTTTACCTCACATTAGGAATCGCGGGTGCATTTAATTTATTTTTAATTGTAAATCATGAAACTAAATTAATAAAGGTGTCCAGTTTTTAAGGGGGATAAAGGGGGGACGACCCCCTCCAACAAAACTACCACCAACACCACCACTACCACCACCACTACCACCAACACCACCACTACTACCACTACCACCACCACTACCACCAACACCACCACTACTACCACTACCACCAACACCACCTCTACAACCACTACCATCACCACTACCACCAACACCACCACTACTACCACGACCACTACCACCACCACTACCACCAACACCACCACTACTACCACCACTACCACAAACACCACCACCACTACCACCAACACCACCACTACTACCACCACTACCATCACCACTACCACCACCAACTCCACTACCACCACCACCAACACCACTACCACCAACATCACTACAACAAACACCACCACCACTGCTGAATGCCCCTGTCGATGGAATCGAGCAAACGAGTGCTCTTCTCCACTAAGCTCCACCGCCGGCCCCCAACCTGCCACAGCTGCAGGAGGAACCCGATGATCAGTGAAGCTCTTTACTTTCCACAGATGTCCACTGTGGTCACGGCAAGTTACAGCAGCAAACAGGGGCGATTTCTTCATTAGGGCGATTGGGCGACGCACCACCAATGTCATTCAACCACAGAGTCACGCTAGCCGTCACTGTGCCACTGGATATAGTCCAATCAGCGTCATGCTACGTTCTGTGGAGTACCGCCTCTTTTTGGGCGATTTCGCTCCAGCTGAGAATCGCCCCGAGTGTTCCCATAGACTTACATTCAAAGATTTTTTTTTCGAACGGGGGCGCTGCAATGCATTCTCTATGGCTTCCGGGAGGGCTCGCCCTAATGTGCTTACGTCATCATACATGCTTACGTCATCATACGTAAGCACGTTTCATCCAACAATATAATTTATCGCCACCTAGTGGAATCTTTAATAAAAGAAACTTGAGTGGTTTGTTTTAATAGTGAGTATAGAAACAAACAAGATGTATTGTAAGAGTTACTTTATTTTTCATTAATATTAAAGAAGTGAAGTTGCCTTTACATGCTTAAGCTGTTAATTTATCCATTGCATGGGTGGACCTTATCCTTATCAATCATCCAGACATTTGCCCCCCCTGAGAGATTTTGCAGGAGCCGCCACTGGCAGCAAACAATGGCAAACAAAAACCGATAGGGGTGTAACATAGGGAGAAACGTAAATAAGTCATGTAAAACAAAATATCGAAATAAAACTAAACTACGTTTTATCTTGCCACGTAAAGTCGACTGAGGTATTAGCTTCTTTCAAAAAGTACACAAGCCACTAAATATAAGTACATAAATACATTAATTATATAAGTTCGTCATGAGACCTCCTTTGCCAGTATTTAATGAAGACAATAGGGTTTTCCCATTTCTGGCAATAAAACAGGTGTTAAGATGTTAATACACCAATCTTCAATCTTTGCAAGGAATCATATCTGCATTAACCACATATATTCTTAGGTTTTTTCGGTAAAGTCACGTAGGTAAAACATCAAAATTAATGAAAATAAAATAAAATAAAAACAAAAATCACGACGTTTCGGAGGCAACACAAGTCTCCGTCATCAGGTGGGACCGTCACAGCCGAATTAGCTGCATCAAGTGAGGCAATGATTCAAGAAGTAATCCCTTATAAGCAAGTTGAAGGGGGGAGGAGAGGGGGGGGCTCATCAGAATGTGGTAGCCAATGAATGGAACGTATCAGGAGGGATGGGGGCGGGGCTCAAAGACAGCACGGAGTGCTAAGTACAACGCATCGGGAGGGGGGGGGGGGGAGCGGGGCCAAAACAATGGACGACGGCTTGGACGCGGTTGCTGCTGCACACGCTAACACAATGGACAGAGAGGGGGGAGGGGAGGTCTGATACACATGATAGACAAAAGAACGAAAATGCCCATGTTTATACCAATGCTGGCTGAACAATGAAGAGAGCACTGCCAAAAAATAACTGGGGATGTTAACACTCGGTAAAGTAAAAGTAAAATAGTGCCTGTCAGATAAGATGGTCCAAAAAAGTGTAATTAAGTCTTTTTTGCGTGGTTGATAACATCTTTCCAATGATTACTAAGTTTGTACCCATCATCACGGTTGAAATTATGTCTGTGTTTGTATATTTGTATGGCTTCGTGTACAAACCTTTGATGGTAGCCAGGAGGTTTGCCTCACTTGATGCAGCTAATTCGGCTGTGACGGTCCCACCTGATGACGGAGACTTGTGCTGCCTCCGAAACGTCGTGATTTTTCTTTTTCTTTTATTTTATTTTCATTAATTTTGATGTTTTACCTACGTGACTTTACCGAAAAAACCTAAGAATATGATTCCTTGCAGTCACGAAAGCTTCAAATCTAGAATTAACCACATATACTTGTGGTGAAAATGCAAACAGTGTTAGACCTGAGGACGCCAAAAGGCGAACATCACAAAGACAACGCACTATCAGGACATTGAGAGCTCGGGTTGTGCAGCTACATCATGAGAATTCTTTTGCCAGTATTACATTAATTAAATTGTTTCTAATGAATTTAATACTAACATTATTTGAGACTAGGCTCTAAAGAAAGCTGTCTCTGGTGTGGACCAATCAGCTTCAAAGACAATGCACATACAGTCAGAGCATGTTTTTTTGTTTGCATGTTCACCACAAGTATTGTGGTTAATGCAGATATGATTCGTTGCAAAGGGTTCAGTTTGGTGTTTTAACATCTTCACACCTGTTTTATTGCCAGAAACGGGACAACCCTCATTATTGGATTACATTATCAACTTGAACATACAATGTAATTATACCTGTTTACACAGGTAGGAACAACAGTTCCACACTGCCCACCAGGGAGTATTTGTCTGTCTGTCTGTCGTGCATAGCCGCGCCCTCGATTTGTGTCACGCATCTTGCGCCGCGTGACACGGATCGCACGAATGCGCTGTCTAACCAAGTTCCTACCTGCCCACTCCGAAGGAACGTGTTCAAGGGAGACCCGGCCAGCAGACAAATCAAAGCATTCCACAATTGAACAAATGATTTTTTAAAAATTCCAGACGCACGTTCAGTTCAATCCATCAGGCACTTATTAACAACATGAATTACAGATGGTGATGATAGCGAGGCTAATTTGAACAATTTCGTGTGGACTATGTTAAAGAGAAAAAAAATGAACCCGTAAAAACAAAGTTTTTCACTATAAATCCTTTATATGCGTGGCGGCTAGAGTCCTCTCGTCCTCTGGCTTGAGATGGCTGCCACCTATGGGTCAGATGATTGTCTGGCAGCATTAAGTAATTGGTAATTAAATATTTATTTATTTTTCCCTAAACAGTGTAAAATTTTGGAAAAAAATAATTTCACGAAAATAAATTGTCACGCACAACGAGTCTGTGTGCAAAATGTCAGCTCGATTGGATCACGGGAAGTGGGTTAAAAAACGACCGAAAGATTTGCACGGTCGTAAGCAAGCAAGCAAGCACACAAGCACGCAAGCAAGCAAGCGAACTTAATATAAAGGATTTAAAAAACGTTTAAATCACTTGAATACACAACTCAATTGACTCACGGCCTGGTATCGGGACCGTGATCGCATTAACGAGGCGCGTGCCAGTAGCTTGGCTCATGAACGGCGCCTCACACAATGGGCGCGCGTGCAATGAGCGAATCTCCGCTGTCATTGGCTCCCGATGATGGGCCTGGAGGGGAAGATGGGCGGAGTCACGCGCGCGTAATTATGTCACGTGATGTGAGCTCCCTCAATTGACTCTCAACATATACTCATTTGGGGGCCGTGATTGCGTCTATGAGGCCCTAGCGCGCGTGGCTGTGCTCGTTAACGGAGTCTCACGCAGAATAGGAACGAGTGCAGGAAGCGCCACCCATCCAATTAGTGAATCATCATGCTGATTGACTCGCGATGATTGCCTTCTCCCTCCGACCCCCATGATTGGCCAGGAATGGGAAGGCAAACACGCGTGATTGTACCACGTGACGTGCGCTCCCTCATATAAAGGAGGGAACAGACGGCACACCGCATCTGCTCTTCACGGAGGGGACTGCTTTTGTAATCGGTGAGAAGGGTCTAACTTAACCCATTTTCAAACAGTGCTGTCATAAATTTCTCCGCACTGATATGATGCAACACCTAATGACCACTGCATTATGCCTGTGCTCTAAAAAACCTCCGATGTTCATTTTTTTCGGCCAGGATGGTTCTTGCCTGGGCGATCTGCACATGCAAACCTGGTTGCCTTGGATTATAGGGTTAAGCTGGTTTCCCCACACTACCTTAATCCAACTGCTTCTGTTCATATGACCCGTCTAGGTCGCCTTCAGCCAAGTCCCTGGATCGTCTATCCGAGCTTTTCATTGTTCGTGGAAAGAAAAAGGTATTTGTGCTACTGCAACGTGACACGTGCATCCCTCTTGCATTGCCCCACTGCATGATGGTCTACTGTGGCCGAGTGGATCGAGGGTTGTGGAATGGACCATACTCTGTCCTGCTGTTTGATGGGAGAAAAATGTATGGGAATTTAGTTTTGATACTCTGCCACCAACAATGCCCGCAGTTCCATGAGCGAGCACGCTTGTGCTTGAAGGACTAATTGAATAGATCAGCGGAGAGTTCATCGTGTTGTGAACTTTCCTTTACTATTGATTCCACAAATTTAAATCTTAAAACGGTAATAATTTTGACAAGGATTAGGTTTGCTTATGTTGCATACGTGCTAAAGATTTAAAACATGATTTAACAACATGTAAAATGGCTATTGCGCACTTTTGGTGCCCACTATTTTTCAGCCCTTCCGAAATATTTTAAGACACGAATGGTACACTGAACTACAGTTGCTAGTGAACTGTAGTCCTGATTCTGTTTTGTAAATGATAAGGCAAGAATACTTGGCTTGAAACATGCTTGCCATGCTTTCCCTTCCTCCTGTCTCCATCCAGGTTGACATAATGTCGTACCCATTTACGCTGCACATCATTGGAGGCCAAGGTGGAAATGCGTTCTCGTTTGATGGGAGGAACAATGCGGCCACGCTGCAGAAAATCTCCGTGAGCGTTGGAGGCTGGCAAGTGAGGGGCGTGGAGGTGTGGCTGACTGACGGGCGAAGGCAGAAATTCGGCACTGTGGACTTCTCTGCTCAGCAGTTTGAATTCCAGTCGGGCGAGTTCATGTCGCAGCTCTCCCTGTGGGGCAATGGGGCCGGCACGCGTCTGGGTGCCATCAAGTTCAGAACGAGCCGCAACCGCGAGTTCTTTGCCAAGATGACGGACTGGGGGCTCAAGACCGAGTACAAGATCGACGTGGGCTCCGGCATCTGCCTGGGCGTTCAGGGCCGAGCGGGGGCCGACATTGACTCCATGGGCTTCCTTTTCATCAATGCTGTCAAGTCGTCTGTTATCCAGAACATGAAGTACCCAACTATGCACCAGGTTCTGCCTAACGTGCAGATGGAGGAGATTAAAGAAATGGAGTACACGAACAACACCAGCGTCATGCAGTCTTACACGTTCGAGAGTTCCAAGAAGATAACCAAAACGTCATCGTGGTCTACGACCAACAAGATCGAGTTCACCTTCAGCCTGACCGTCTCGGCAGGCATCCCTGAGGTCGTGGAGGTGGAGACCGGGTTCAGCTTCACCTTGAGCTCGGAGACCACGCACGCATTGGAGGAATCTGAGGAGCGGATGGAAACTCTCACGTTCCCCGTCTCGGTTCCTCCGCACAAGACCGTCACCGTTGTCGCCAAAATCGGGCGTGCAAACATCGACCTCCCGTACACGGCCCTGCTGCGCATCACCTGCATGAACGGCGCTCTCTTTGACGTTCCCCTGAGTGGCGTCTACAAGGGGCTCACCTACACCAAAATGACCGCCCGTGCTACTGAGAAATAGAGCTGCGTTTTGTTCCGTTTTTGATCAAATGTTCTGAAAGAATAATTGTGGCTGACTACAAATAAACGCCTTCTGCATTGCACTGCAATTTTCTCTTTGCATGTAAGGAATTTACATTTTTACGAGGTTCTAATGTTTATGGACATGGATATTTCACCATTTGCTGTTGGCAGGCATTTTTGTAGTTACATTGACCTTCATATCATTCAAGATTTGACAGTTTTGTGACTGCAAGGATCCACACTCTTTGGTTATTTTTTTATTTCACCGTGACTTTGCCGAAAGAAGCCGAGAGCTTCATATCCTCCATTCTGCATTGCATGGCCATTTATTGAAACGGTGGGTTCGTTGCATGGTATGTTTTACAGGTAGAAACAACAGGTTCCACACTTCCCGAAAAGGTGTTATTTGTCTGTCGTGCACGAATGTGCTATCCAACTAAGTTCCTACCTGTCCACTCCAAAGACACATGTTTGAATTGATTGGTCAAAACCAGAGACTTCTTTTTTAGAGCCTAGTCTCAGTGTTGTACCAGAGGATGCCAAAAGGGGGAAACTCAAAGGGGAAACCTACTCTTATATTTTGACACTGGCAAAGGCGGTCCCATGAAAATATAAAATACTTCCGTTTTTAGTTCGCATTATTCTGCACTGACTACAAAACGTACTTTAGCAAAAAATACCTCGTATGTCAGCCCACGCTTCCAATTCAAAACCGCTATAATGCGGCAATTAATAAATATTTGGCTGTAGTAAATCATTTTCATTCTTTGGGTCTTTCGGTGAAGTCCTGTAGATTGGTTCTAATAAAATAACAAATTACGATGTTAAATTTGTTATTTTCTTTGAACCAATCTGACTTTACCGAAAGACCCAAAAGAATATGAATTAATGCAGTCACGAAAGCTTTAAGCCAAGATAAAATGCATTTTAATATCTCATAATATAATATTCGTGAGGCTATTAGTTCCGTACTAATCGTGAATAAATGAAAGAAATATGCTTCTATCTGAATGAACCACTGCAGTTGTATTCTTGGTTTTGGTAAAGGTCACAGATAGAAAACAAAAACAATCTAAAAAAGAAAAGGAAAAAAGTATATGAAAATTAAACATTAAAATAAAAAAAATGAAAAAATATATGTTAATTTTATTTTACTGTTTTTATTGTGGGTTGTTTTGCTTTTATTATTTTCTATTTATTATTTAATTATTTTAATTATATTTTATTATTTTCATTTTTTAATTCCTGCAGTCACGATAGTTTTAAGTCCACTGCTGTCATCTCGACCAAATCACGGGACCAAATTGCGGAACCAACTCGCCCTCGCGCCAAACACACAAACCAAAGGCAGCCATTTTGTAAGTTTTAACCATTAACACTTAAAACATTACATATTCAACAAGCTACACGAATAACGACCTTTATCTTTCGTCATTTACTATTCAAAACGTTGTAACCGCCTTCTCGTCGCTATATGCGCACACATTTACCTCAGAATTTCCATAAATTTATGAACGCTCCGTTGAATTGTATGAAATGAAACAAAATGGAGTCTCCGACGCCAAAATTGAGTCTCCGTCGCCATTTTGTTTTCGCACTTTTGGCGCCAAAAAACAAGAAAGCGGCGAATGCAACGTTGAAGACTTAAAATCATTGGCAGATTTCGGTTTAAAGCTTTCGTGACTGCAGGGATTCATCTTCTTGGTTCTTTCGGTAAAGTCACGTAGAAGGGAAATAATAAAATAATAAAAATATCACATAATATTTTATTTTATTATGTTTCATTCTTTTTTACTTTATTATTTCCCTTCTACGTGACTTTACCGAAAGAACCAAGAAGATCATTGGCGGAGTTTGACTTCTATATTTGAGTGGGTGGGCAGGGGTTCACTTTGTCCCTCACATTAGGAATCGTGGGTGCATTTAATTTATTTTTAAATGTAAATCATGAAACTAAATTAATAAAGGTGTCCAGTTTTTAAGGGGGACAAAGGAGGGACAACGACCCCCTCCAACAAAACTACCACCAACACCACCACTACTACCACCACTACCACCACCACCACTACCACCACCACTACCACCACAAACACCATCACTACTACTACCACTACCACCAACACCACCACTACTACTACCACCACTACCACCACCACTACCATCAACACCACCACTACTACCACCACCACTACCACCAACACCACTAACACCAACACCATTACCACCACCACTCCTACCACTACCACCAACACCACTAACACCAACACCACTACCACCACCACTCCTACCACCACTACCAACACCACTACTACCACTACTACCACCACCACTACCACCAACACCACTACCACCACCACTACTACCACCACTACTACCACCACCACCAACACCACCACTACTACCACCACCACTACTACCACCACTACTACCACCACCACTACCACCACCACTACTACCACCACTACCACCAACACCACCACTTCAACCACCACCACTACCACCACCACTACCACCACCACTACCACCAACACCACCACTACCACCACCACTACCACCACTACTACCACCATCACTACTACCACCAACACCACCAATACTACCACCACTACCACCAACACCACCACTACTACCGCCACCACTACCACCAACACCACTACCACCACCACTCCTATCACCACTACCACAAACACCATCACTACTACCACCACCAATACCACCACTACTACCACCACCACTACCACCACCACCACCACCACCAACACCACCACTACCACTACCACCACCACTACCACCACTCCTACCACCACCACTACCACCACCACTACCACCAACACCACCAATACTACCACCACTACCACCAACACCACCACTACTACCACCACCACTACCACCAACACCACTACCAACACCACTCCTACCACCACTACCACAAACACCATCACTACTACCACCACCACTACCACCACCACTACCACAAACACCATCACTACTACCACCACCACCACCACTACTACCACCAACACCACCACTACTACCACCACTACCAGCAACACCACCACCACTACCACCACCACTACCAACAACACCACCACCACTACCACCACCACTACCACCAACACCACTACCACCAACACCACTACCACCACCACTACTACCAATACTACCACCAACACCACTACCACCACTACTACTACCACTACCACAAACACCATCACTACTACCACCACCACTACCACCAACACCACTACCACCAACACCACCACTACTACCACCACCACTACTACCACCACTACCACCAACACCACTACCACCACCACTACTACCACCACTACCACCAACACCACCACTACTACCACCACCAATACCACCACCAACACCACTACCAATACCACCACCAACACCACTACCACCACCACTGCCACCACCAACCCCACTACCACCACCACCACTACCACCAACATCACTACAACAAACACCACCACCACTGCTGAATGCCCCTGTCGATGGAATCGAGCAAACGAGTGCTCTTTTCCACTAAGCTCCACCGCCGGCCCCCAACCCAGCTGCAGAATCGGAGTCTTAGATTTAGACTGCAGGAGGAACCCGATGAGCAGTGAAGCTCTTTACTTTCCACAGATGTCCACTGTGGTCACGGCAAGTTACAGCAGCAAACAATGGCAAACAAAAACCGATAGGGGTGTAACATAGGGAGAAACGTAAATAAGTGATGTAAAACAAAATATCGAAATAAAACTAAACTACGTTTTATCTTGCCACGTAAAGTCGACTGAGGTATTAGCTTCTTTCATAAGGTACACAAGTCACTAAATATAAGTACATAAATACATTAATTATATAAGTTCGTCATGAGACCTCCTTTGCCAGTAATAAATTAAGACAATAGGGTTTTCCCATCTCTGGCAATAAAACAGGTGTTAAGATGTTAATACACCAAACTTAAATCTTTGCAAGGAATCATATCTGCATTAACCACATATACTTGTGGTGAAAATGCAAACAGTGTTAGACCTGAGGACGCCAAAACGCGAACATCACAAAGACAACGCACTATCAGGACATTGAGAGCTCGGGTTGTGCAGCTACATCATGAGACCTCCTTTGCCAGTATTACATTAATTCAAATGTTTAATAATTAATTTAATGCTAACACTGTTTGAGACTAGGCTCTAAAGAAAGCTGTCTCTGGTGTGGACCAATCAGTTTCAAAGACAATGCACATACTGTCAGAGCATGTTTTTTTGTTTGCATGTTCACCACAAGTATTGTGGTTAATGCAGATATGATTCGTTGCAAAGGTTTCAGTTTGGTGTTTTAACATCTTCACACCTGTTTTATTGCCAAAAACGGGACAACCCTCATTATTCGATTACATTATCAACTTGAATATACAATGTAATTATACCTGTTTGTACAGGTATAAACAACAGTTCCACACTGCCCACCAGGGAGTATTTGTCTGTTTGTCTGTCGTGCATAGCCGCGCCCTCGATTTGTGTCACGCATCTTGCGCCGCGTGACACGGATCGCACGAATGGGTTGTCTAACCAAGTTCCTACCTGCCCACTTCGAAGGAACGTGTTCAAGGGAGATCCGGCCAGCAGACAAATCAAAGCATTCCACAATTAAACAAATGAGTAAAAAAGAAAATTCCAGAGGCACGTTCAGTTCAATCGAAAAGGCAATTATTACCAACCT
Organism: Lampetra planeri; assembly: GCF_965212315.1. Classification (NCBI taxonomy): domain Eukaryota; kingdom Metazoa; phylum Chordata; class Hyperoartia; order Petromyzontiformes; family Petromyzontidae; genus Lampetra; species Lampetra planeri. The sequence continues at coordinate 9,128,140 of NC_136151.1, read as the reverse complement.
GAATTACAGATGGTGATGGTAGCGAGGCTAATTTGAACTTTTTCGTGTGGACCATGTTAAAGAGAAAAAAACGTTTAAATCACTTGAATACGCAACTCAATTAACTCTCACGGCCTGTTATCGGGACCGTGTTTGAATTATCGATGCGCGTGCCAGTAGCTCGGCTCATGAACGGCGCCTCACACACAATGGGCGCGCGTGCAATGAGCGAATCTTCACTGTGATTTGCTCCCGATGATGGGCCTAGAGGGGAAAATGGTCGGAGGCACGCGCGCGTAATTACGTCACGTGAGGTGAGCTCCCTTAATGGACCCTCAACATACTCATTTGGGGGCCGTGATTGCGTCTATGAGGCCATAGCGCGCGTGGCTGGGCTCGTTAACGGAGTCTCACGCAGAATAGGAACGAGTGCAGGAAGCGCCACCCATCCAATTAGTGAATCATCATGCTGATTGACTCGCGATGATTGCCTTCTCCCTCCGACCCCCATGATTGGCCAGGAATGGGAAGGCAAACACGCGTGATTGTACCACGTGACGTGCGCTCCCTCGATATAAAGGAGGGAACAGACGGCACACGCCATCTGCTCTTCACGGAGGGGACTGCTTTTGTAAGTGGTGAGTGGGGGGGAGGGTGGGGCTACCTTGCATGGCTTGCTGTAGGATTTGCTGTTGTACCCCTTTCTAGACCATGTTGGATGTCTTTTTTTTTCCATACTTTTATTTAACGTTATGCAGTGTCAGTTTACTTTTTTAGGTTTGAGAATTAATGTCTTCGGACGTATTAAACCGAACGAGCTGATACTTTCTACACGGACTCGCCGTCCATGACAATTCAATATTTCGTCGGGGAAACCTGTCCAGGTCCTGTACCTTGTGCTCCTTATTGCGTTTTAACATAATCCATGTAACCTTTCATTTCGACATTTTATGCAAGCCAACCACTCGGTAAAGACCCCAAATTTGAGTAGTTTTGAGGTCACGAAGTTTTATACGGCAAAATAAAAGCATGCATTAGCTTGTTTACCTAAATTTTCCCTTCCCAACAGCAACAATGGGCTTGTTTGAACAATCTTTTTTTCCAGTATTAGCTGAGTTGATTTCCCTGTAATTTTTTTAAACCATGTCTGTTCTGTCCCTTTTTCAAAGTCTCACCTGCCAAAATTCTGGCTGAATCTCTAATGTTTTAAAAATGGATTCGTAGCATCGGGCTGCACTACTGTTTTATTGACCTGAAATCTGAGGGTTGTATGGCAGAAGCTGAAAACCCTTTAAGTTTGAATTTTTTTGTTTTTTTATCTACAGAAGGATCTAATTTAACCCATTTTCAAACCGTGCTGTCAGAAATTTCTCCACACTGATATGATGCAACACCTAATGACCACTGCATTATGCCTGCGCTCTAAAAAACCTCTGCTGTTTATTTTTCGGCCAGGATGGTTCTTGCCTGGGCGATCTGCATATGCAAACCTGGTTGCCTTGGATTATAGGGTTAAGCTGGTTTCCCCACACTACCTTAACCCAACCGCTTCTGTTCGTATGACCCATCTAGGTCGCCTTCAGCCAAGTCCCTGGATCGTCTATCCGAGCTTTTCATTGTTCGTGGAAAGAAAAAGGTATTTGTGCTGCTGAAAATTGACAGGTGCATCCCTCTTGCATTGTCCCACTGCATGATGATCTACTGTGGCCGAGTGGATCGAGGGTTGTGGAATGGACCATACTCTGTCCTGCTGTTTGATGGGAGAAAAATGTATGGGAATTTAGTTTTGATACTCTGCCACCAACAATGCCCGCAGTTCCATGAGCGAGCACGCTTGTGCTTGAAGGACTAATTGAATAGATCAGCAGAGAGTTCATTGTGTTGTGCACGTTTTCCTTTACTATTGATTCCACAAATTTAAATCTTAAAACGGTAATAATTTTGACAAGGATTAGGTTTGCTTATGTTGCATACGTGCTAAAGATTTAAAACATGATTTAACAACATGTAAAATGGCTATTGCGCACTTTTTGGTGCCCACTATTTTTCAGCCCTTCCGAAATATTTTAAGACACGAATGGTACACTGAACTACAGTTGCTAGTGAACTGTAGTCCTGATTCTGTTTTGTAAATGATAAGGCAAGAATACTTGGCTTGAAACATGCTTGCCATGCTTTCCCTTCCTCCTGTCTCCATCCAGGTTGACATAATGTCGTACCCATTTACGCTGCACATCATTGGAGGCCAAGGTGGAAATGCGTTCTCGTTTGATGGGAGGAACAATGCGGCCACGCTGCAGAAAATCTCCGTGAGCGTTGGAGGCTGGCAAGTCAGGGGCGTGGAGGTGTGGCTGACTGACGGGCGAAGGCAGAAATTCGGCACCGTGGACTTCTCTGCTCAGCAGTTTGAATTCCAGTCGGGCGAGTTCATGTCGCAGCTCTCCCTGTGGGGCAATGGGGCCGGCACGCGTCTGGGTGCCATCAAGTTCAGAACGAGCCGCAACCGCGAGTTCTTTGCCAAGATGACGGACTGGGGGCTCAAGACCGAGTACAAGATCGACGTGGGCTCCGGCATCTGCCTGGGCGTTCAGGGCCGAGCGGGGGCCGACATTGACTCCATGGGCTTCCTTTTCATCAATGCTGTCAAGTCGTCTGTGATCCAGAACATGAAGTACCCAACTATGCACCAGGTTCTGCCTAACGTGCAGATGGAGGAGATTAAAGAAATGGAGTACACGAACAACACCAGCGTCATGCAGTCTTACACGTTCGAGAGTTCCAAGAAGATAACCAAAACGTCATCGTGGTCTACGACCAACAAGATCGAGTTCACCTTCAGCCTGACCGTCTCGGCAGGCATCCCTGAGGTCGTGGAGGTGGAGACCGGGTTCAGCTTCACCTTGAGCTCGGAGACCACGCACGCATTGGAGGAATCTGAGGAGCGGATGGAAACTCTCACGTTCCCCGTCTCGGTTCCTCCGCACAAGACCGTCACCGTTGTCGCCAGCATCGGGCGTGCAAACATCGACCTCCCGTACACGGCCCTGCTGCGCATCACCTGCATGAACGGCGCTCTCTTTGACGTTCCCCTGAGTGGCGTCTACAAGGGGCTCACCTACACCAAAATGACCGCCCGTGCTACTGAGAAATAGAGCTGCGTTTTGTTCCGTTTTTGATCAAATGTTCTGAAAGAATAATTGTGGCTGACTACAAATAAAAGCCTTCTGCATTGCACTGCAATTTTCTCTTTGCATGTTTGTGGTTTCATGTAAGGAATTTACATTTTTACGAGGTTCTAATGTTTATGGACATGGATATTTCACCATTTGCTGTTGGCAGGCATTTTTGTAGTTACATTGAGCTTCATATTCAAGATTTGACGGTTTTGTGACTGCAAGGATCCACAATCTTTGGTTATTTTTTTTTTTTTCACCGTGACTTTACCGAAAGAAGCAGAGCTTCATATCCTCCATTCTGCATTGCATGGCCATTTATTGAAACGGTGCGTTAGTGGCATGGTATGTTTTTACAGGTTCCACACTTCCCACCAGGGATTATTTGTCTGTCGTGCACGAATGTGCTATCCAACTAAGTTCCTACCTGTCCACTCCAAAGAAACATGTTTGAATTGATTGGTCAAAACCAGAGACTTCTTTTTTAGAGCCTAGTCTCAGTGTTGTACCAGAGGATGCCAAAAGGGGGAAAACTCAAAGGGGAAACCTACTCTTATATTTTGACACTGGCAAAGGCGGTCCCATGAAAGTATAAAATACTTCCGTTTCTAGTTCGCATTATTCTGCACTGACTACAAAACGTACTTTAGCAAAAAATACCTCGTATGTCAGCCCACGTTTCCAATTCAAAACCGCTATAATGCGGCAATTAATAAATATTTGGCTGTAGTAAATCATTTTCATTCTTTGGGTCTTTCGGTGAAGTCCTGTAGATTGGTTCTAATAAAATTACGATGTTAAATTTGTTATTTTCTTTGAACCAATCTGACTTTACCGAAAGACCCAAAAGAATATGAATTAATGCAGCCACGAAAGCTTTAAGCCAAGATAAAATGCATTTTAATATCTCATAATATAATATTCGTGAGGCTATTAGTTCCGTACTAATCGTGAATAAATGAAAGAAATATGTTTCTATCTGAATGAACCACTGCAGTTGTATTCTTGGTTTTGGTAAAGGTCACAGATAGAAAACAAAAACAATCTAAAAAAGAAAAGGAAAAAAGTATATGAAAATTAAACATTAAAATAAAAAAAAATGTAAAAATATATGTTAATTTTATTTTACTATTTTTATTGTGGGTTTTTTGCTTTTATTATTTTCTATTTATTATTTAATTATTTTAATTATATTTTATTATTTTCATTTTTTAATTCCTGCAGTCACGATAGTTTTAAGTCCACTGCTGTCATCTCGACCAAATCACGGGACCAAATTGCGGAACCAACTCGCCCTCGCGCCAAACACACAAACCAAAGGCAGCCATTTTGTAAGTTTTAACCATTAACACTTAAAACATTACATATTCAACAAGCTACACGAATAACGACCTTTATCTTTCGTCATTTACTATTCAAAACGTTGTAACCGCCTTCTCGTCGCTATATGCGCACACATTTACCTCAGAATTTCCATAAATTTATGAACGCTCCGTTGAATTGTATAAAATGAAACAAAATGGAGTCTCCGACGCCAAAATGGAGTCTCCGTCGCCATTTTGTTTTCGCACTTTTGGCGCCAAAAAACAAGAAAGCGGCGAATGCAACGTTGAAGACTTAAAATCATTGGCAGATTTCGGTTTAAAGCTTTCGTGACTGCAGGGATTCATCTTCTTGGTTCTTTCGGTAAAGTCACGTAGAAGGGAAATAATAAAATAATAAAAATATCACTTAATATTTTATTTTATTATGTTTCATTCTTTTTTACTTTATTATTTCCCTTCTACGTGACTTTACCGAAAGAACCAAGAAGATCATTGGCGGAGTTTGACTTCTATATTTGAGTGGGTGGGCAGGGGTTCACTTTGTCCCTCACATTAGGAATCGTGGGTGCATTTAATTTATTTTTAAATGTAAATCATGAAACTAAATTAATAAAGGTGTCCAGTTTTTAAGGAGGACAAAGGAGGGACAACGACCCCCTCCAACAAAACTACCACCAACACCACCACTACTACCACCACTACCACCACCACTACCACCAACACCACCACTATCACCACCACTACCACCAACACCACCACCACTCCTACCACCACAAACACCATCACTACTACTACCACTACCACCAACACCACCACTACTACTACCACCACTACCACCACCACTACCATCAACACCACCACTACTACCACCACCACTACCACCAACACCACTAACACCAACACCACTACCACCACCACTCCTACCACCACTACCAACACCACTACTACCACTACTACCACCACCACTACCACCAACACCACTACCACCACCACTACTACCACCACTACTACCACCACCACTACCACCAACACCACCACTACTACCACCACCACTACTACTACCACCACTACTACAACCACCACTACCACCACTACTACCACCACTACTACCACCACCACTACCACCACCACTACTACCACCACTACCACCAACACCACCACTTCTACCACCACCACTACCACCACCACTACCACCAACACCACCACTACCACCACCACTACCACCACTACTACCACCACCACTACCACCACCACAACTACCACCAACACCACCAATACTACCACCACTACCACCAACACCACCACTACTACCGCCACCACTACCACCAACACCACTACCACCACCACTCCTACCACCACTACCACAAACACCATCACTACTACCACCACCAATACCACCAATACTACCACCACCACTACCACCACCACCACCAACACCACCACTACCACCACCACTACCACCACTCCTACCACCACCACTACTACCACCACTACCACCAACACCACCACTACTACCACCAGCACTACCACCACCACTACCACCAACACCACTACCACCACCACTCCTACCACCACTACCACAAACACCATCACTACTACCACCACCACTACCACCACCACTACCACAAACACCATCACTACTACCACCACCACCACCACTACTACCACCAACACCACCACTACTACCACCACAACCACCAACACCACCACCACTACCACCACCACTACCACCACCACCACTACCACCACCACTACCACCAACACCACTACCACCAACACCACTACCACCACTACTACCACCACTACCACAAACACCATCACTACTACCACCACCACTACCACCAACACCACTACCACCAACACCACCACTACTACCACCACCACTACTACCAGCACTACCACCAACACCACTACCACCACCACTACTACCACCACTACCACCAACACCACCACTACTACCACCACCAATACCACCACCACCACCAACACCAATACCACCAACACCACTACCAATACCACCACCAACACCACTACCACCACCACTGCCACCACCAACCCCACTACCACCACCACCACTACCACCAACATCACTACAACAAACACCACCACCACTGCTTAATGCCCCTGTCGATGGAATCGAGCAAACGAGTGCTCTTCTCCACTAAGCTCCACCGCCGGCCCCCAACCCGCCACAGCTGCAGAATCGGAGTCTTAGATTTAGACTGCAGGAGGAACCCGATGAGCAGTGAAGCTCTTTACTTTCCACAGATGTCCACTGTGGTCACGGCAAGTTACAGCAGCAAACAATGGCAAACAAAAACCGATAGGGGTGTAACATAGGGAGAAACGTAAATAAGTGATGTAAAACAAAATATCGAAATAAAACTAAACTACGTTTTATCTTGCAACGTAAAGTCGACTGAGGTATTAGCTTCTTACAAAAGGTACACAAGTCACTAAATATAAGTACATAAATACATTAATTATATAAGTTCGTCATGAGACCTCCTTTGCCAGTAATAAATTAAGACAATAGGGTTTTCCCATCTCTGGCAATAAAACAGGTGTTAAGATGTTAATACACCAAACTTAAATCTTTGCAAGGAATCATATCTGCATTAACCACATATCCTTGTGGTGAAAATGCAAACAGTGTTAGACCTGAGGACGCCAAAACGCGAACATCGCACTATCAGGACATTGAGAGCTCGGGTTGTGCAGCTACATCATGAGACCTCCTTTGCCAGTATTACATTAATTCAAATGTTTAATAATGAATTTAATGCTAACACTGTTTGAGACTAGGCTCTAAAGAAAGCTGTCTCTGGTGTGGACCAATCAGTTTCAAAGACAATGCACATACTGTCAGAGCATGTTTTTTTGTTTGCATGTTCACCACAAGTATTGTGGTTAATGCAGATATGATTCGTTGCAAAGGTTTCAGTTTGGTGTTTTAACATCTTCACACCTGTTTTATTGCCAAAAACGGGACAACCCTCATTATTCGATTACATTATCAACTTGAATATACAATGTAATTATACCTGTTTGTACAGGTAGAAACAACAGTTCCACACTGCCCACCAGGGAGTATTTGTCTGTCTGTCGTGCATAGCCACTTCCTCGATTTGTGTCACGCAGCGTGCGCCGCGTGACACGGATCGCACGAATGGGTTGTCTAACCAAGTTCCTACCTGCCCACTTCGAAGGAACGTGTTCAAGGGAGATCCGGCCAGCAGACAAATCAAAGCATTCCACAATTAAACAAATGAGTAAAAAAGAAAATTCCAGAGGCACGTTCAGTTCAATCGAAAAGGCAATTATTACCAACCTGAATTACAGATGGTGATGGTAGCGAGGCTAATTTGAACTTTTTCGTGTGGACCATGTTAAAGAGAAAAAAACGTTTAAATCACTTGAATACACAACTCAATTGACTCACGGCCTGGTATCGGGACCGTGATCGCATTAACGAGGCGCGTGCCAGTAGCTCGGCTCATGAACGGCGCCTCACACAATGGGCGCGCGTGCAATGAGCGAATCTTCGCTGTGATTCCCCTGGAGGGGAAGATGGGCGGAGTCACGCGCGCGTAATTATGTCACGTGATGTGAGCTCCCTCAATGGACTCTCAACATATACTCATTTGGGGGCCGTGATTGCGTCTATGAGGCCCTAGCGCGCGTGGCTGGGCTCGTTACCGGAGTCTCATGCAAAATAGGAACGAGTGCAGGAAGCGCCACCGATCCAATTAGTGAATCATCATACTGATTGACTCGCGATGATTGCCTTCTCCCTCCGACCCCCATGATTGGCCAGGGATGGGAAGGCAAACCCGCGTGATTGTACCACGTGACGTGCGCTCCCTCGATATAAAGGAGGGAACAGACGGCACGCCGCATCTACTCTTCACGGAGGGGACTGCTTTTGTAAGTGGTGAGAAGGGTCTAACTTAGCCCATTTTCAAACAGTGCTGTCATAAATTTTTCCACACTAATATGATGCAACGCCTAATGACCACTGCAGTATGCCTGCGCTCTAAAAAACCTCTGCTGTTTACTTTTTTGACCAGGATGGTTCTTGCCTGGGCGATCGGCACATGCAAACCTTGTTGCCTTAGATTATAGGGTTAAGCTGGTTTCCCCACACTACCTTAATCCAACTGCTTCTGTTCGTATCACCCGTCTAGGTCGCCTTCAGCAAAGTCCCTGGATCGTCTATCCGAGCTTTTCATTGTTCGTGGAAAAAAAAAGGTATTTGTGCTACTGCAACGTGACACGTGCATCCCTCTTGCATTGCCCCACTGCATGATGGTCTACTGTGGCTGAGTGGATCGAGGGTTGTGGAATGGACCATACTCTATCCTGCTGTTTGATGGGAGAAAAATGTATGGGAATTTAGTTTTGATACACTGCCACCAACAATGCCCGCAGTTCCATGAGCGAGCACGCTTGTGCTTGAAGGACTAATTGAATAGATCAGCGGAGAGTTCATTGTGTTGTGCACGTTTTCCTTTACTATTGATTCCACAAATTTAAATCTTAAAACGGTAATAATTTTGACAAGGATTAGGTTTGCTTATAGTTGCATACGTGCTAAAGATTTAAAACATGATTTAACAACATGTAAAATGGCTATTGCGCACTTTTTGGTGCCCACTATTTTTCAGCCCTTCCGAAATATTTTAAGACACTAATGGTACACTGAACTACAGTTGCTAGTGAACTGTAGTCCTGATTCTGTTTTGTAAATGATAAGGCAAGAATACTTGGCTTGAAACATGCTTGCCATGCTTTCCCTTCCTCCTGTCTCCATCCAGGTTGACATAATGTCGTACCCATTTACGCTGCACATCATTGGAGGCCAAGGTGGAAATGCGTTCTCGTTTGATGGGAGGAACAATGCGGCCACGCTGCAGAAAATCTCCGTGAGCGTTGGAGGCTGGCAAGTGAGGGGCGTGGAGGTGTGGCTGACTGACGGGCGAAGGCAGAAATTCGGCACTGTGGACTTCTCTGCTCAGCAGTTTGAATTCCAGTCGGGCGAGTTCATGTCGCAGCTCTCCCTGTGGGGCAATGGGGCCGGCACGCGTCTGGGTGCCATCAAGTTCAGAACGAGCCGCAACCGCGAGTTCTTTGCCAAGATGACGGACTGGGGGCTCAAGACCGAGTACAAGATCGACGTGGGCTCCGGCATCTGCCTGGGCGTTCAGGGCCGAGCGGGGGCCGACATTGACTCCATGGGCTTCCTTTTCATCAATGCTGTCAAGTCGTCTGTGATCCAGAACATGAAGTACCCAACTATGCACCAGGTTCTGCCTAACGTGCAGATGGAGGAGATTAAAGAAATGGAGTACACGAACAACACCAGCGTCATGCAGTCTTACACGTTCGAGAGTTCCAAGAAGATAACCAAAACGTCATCGTGGTCTACGACCAACAAGATCGAGTTCACCTTCAGCCTGACCGTCTCGGCAGGCATCCCTGAGGTCGTGGAGGTGGAGACCGGGTTCGGCTTCACCTTGAGCTCGGAGACCACGCACGCATTGGAGGAATCTGAGGAGCGGATGGAAACTCTCACGTTCCCCGTCTCGGTTCCTCCGCACAAGACCGTCACCGTTGTCGCCAAAATCGGGCGTGCAAACATCGACCTCCCGTACACGGCCCTGCTGCGCATCACCTGCATGAACGGCGCTCTCTTTGACGTTCCCCTGAGTGGCGTCTACAAGGGGCTCACCTACACCAAAATGACCGCCCGTGCTACTGAGAAATAGAGCTGCGTTTTGTTCCGTTTTTGATCAAATGTTCTGAAAGAATAATTGTGGCTGACTACAAATAAAAGCCTTCTGCATTGCACTGCAATTTTCTCTTTGCATGTTTGTGGTTGCATGTAAGGAATTTACATTTTTACGAGGTTCTAATGTTTATGGACATGGACATTTCACCATTTGCTGTTCGCAGGGTTTTTTGTAGTTACTTTGAGCTTCATATCATTCTAGATTTCAAGGTTTCGTGCCTGCAAGGATCCACACTCTTTGGTTATTTTTTTTTTTCACCGTGACTTTGCCGAAAGAAGCAAAGAGTATCGAGCTTCATATCCTCCATTCTGCATTGCATGGCCATTATTAAAACGGTGGGTTGGTGGCATGGTATGTTTAATTAGGTAGAAACAACAGGTTCCACACTTCCCACCAGGGATTATTTGTCTCGTGCACGAATGTGCTATCCAACCAAATTCTTACCTGCCCACTCCGAAGAAACGTGTTTTAAATTGATTGGTCCACACCAGGGACTTTTATTTTTTTAGCCTAGTCTCAAAGAGCGTTAGACCAGAGGACGCCAAAAGGGGAAACCTATTCTTATATTTTGACACTGGCAAAGGAGGTCTCATGAAAATATAATATACTTACAATATACTTCCGTTTTTAGTTCGCATGCCACAATCCACTACTCTGCTCATCTCCCTCCCCCCCCCCCCCCCCCCCCCATGTCCTATTTAACCAGCACTGAATACAAAACTTACACAAAGACCTCCTGTTGGCCTACGTTTCCAATTCAAACCCGCTATAATAATGTGGCAATTAAAAAATATTTAGGTGTAATAAAAATTTGTCATTTTCATTCATTGGGTCTTTCAGTAAAGTCAAATTGGTTCTAAGAAAATAACAAACTACGGCGTTAAATTTTTATTTTCTTTGAACCAATCTGACTTTACCGAAAGACCCAACGAATATGAATTAAGGCCGTCACGAAAGCTTTAAGCCAAGATAAAATGCAATTTAACATCTCATAATATAATATTCGCGAGGCCATTAGTTCTGTACCAATCGTGAATAAATGAAAGAAATATGCTTCTCCTATCTGAATGAACCACTGCAGTCGTATTCTTGGTTGTTTCGGTAAAGGTCACGTAGATAGAAAACAAAAACAATCTAAAAAAAAGTTAATGAAAGTTAAACATTTAAATAATAAAAATAACAAAATATATGTAAATTTTATTTTACTATTTTTATTGTGTGGTTTTTTGCTTTTATTTTCTATTTTTTATTTATCTTAATTATTTTCATTACATTTTATTATTTTCATTTTTGAATTCCTGCAGTCACAATAGTTTTAAGTCCACTGCTGTCATCTCGACCAAATCGCGGAACCAACTCGCCTCGCGCCAAACGCACAAACCAAAGGCAGCCATTTTGTAAGTTTTAACCATTAACACTTAAACCATTATTAACAAATTCAACAAGCTACACGAATAACGACCTTTGTCTTTCGTCATTTACTATTCAAAACGTTGTAACTGCCCTCCCGTCGCTATATGCGCACACATTTACCTCAATTTCCATAACAAATTTATGAACGCTCCGTTGAATTGTTTATAAATGAAACAAAATGGAGTCTCCGACACCATTTTGTATTCAGACTTTTGGCGCCAAAAAAGAAGAAAGCGGCGAATGAGGCAACGTTGAAGACTTGAAATCATTGGCGGATTTCGATTTAAAGCTTTCGTGACAGCAGGGATTCATCTTCTGGGTACTTTCGGTAAAGTCACGTAGAAGGGAAATAATAAAATAACAAAAATAAAACATAATAAAATAAAATTCTCACGACGTTTCGGCCACAACATGATAGTGGGTGGTTGCAGTTCTTTAGCGTCAATATACTAAATGCCTCTGTTGATATGTAAACTCTGACTTAGCCACTTCTGTGACCAGTTACATGCTAATTCCTCACATTAACATCATGCTAATCTCCCAGTTACATGCTAATTTCTGACTTTAACATCCTGCTAATTCTTTCACATTAACACAGCTTATTCAATGCTAAATTCTTCTGTTGATATGTAAACTCCTTTGTCAAGGCGCTCTTCTCCTCCCACCCAGCTTAAAATACGCTGCCAAGCTTAGCAGTGTTCATTGGAGCACTGTCTTTCAGACAGCTCTGTCTTCACCTTAGGACGGCTGCTTGTGTTGTGGCCGAAACGTCGTGAGAATTTTATTTTATTGTTTCCCTTCTACGTGACTTTACCGAAAGAACCAAGAAGATGAGTCCCTGCAGTCACGAAAGCTTTAAATCTAAAAATCTTCACACCTGTTTTATTGCCAGAAATCTGACAACCCTTGTTATTCGATTACATTATGAACTTGAACATACAATGTAATTATACCTGTTAATTTATTTGTCATCATTGTCTGATGAATCGACGAGCAATTCGACATTTGTTTAGACCTACGTGCCGTGATTAAACGCCACCAGCACAGGGGGCCGTGCAATTCATAAAATAAAATAAAAATCTACGTGACTTTACCAAAAGAACCAAGAATAAAGTTGAAATTATTTATAACTTTAAAAAAATCTTCATTTTATTTTTCTACGTGACTTTACCGAAAAAACCTAAGAATATGAATCCTTGCAGTCACGAAAGCTTCAAATCTAGAATTTAAGTCTAAATGTTACCGTGCAATTCATGTTCAGGGGCTGAGGTGGGGGCTCTCTTTTCAGTGCTGGCCCCTGAACATGAATCGCACAGGCAGGGGATGTCTAATGGCGGCCGCCATAAATGTTGCCACGTGCCGCTCTGCCGTCCAATGGCGCAGAGTCCCTCTGCCGCGTCGCGCGCCAGACCACGCCCCCGCCCCGCCCCTCCACGTGATGACTCGCAGGGGGCGGGGCTTTGCTCTGCCGCGTCACGCGCCAGATGCGGCAAATCTGAAACTTGTAGATTTACCGCGTCGCCTGACAGCTGATGACGCCGGTTGCAATTACTGGCGAAAAGTTGTGCTCAGATTGTAAATGTTGTTGTTTTACTCTCCAATATACTGGTGTGCTGTACTAGTATACTACACTATACACTGCACTATAAACTGCACTGAACACCTACACTGCTATACACTACACTATATGCTACACTGCTATACACTACACTAGACACTACTATACACTACACTATACACTACACTATACACTACACTATACACTAGTGCTTTAGTGGTAACAAATTGGCATGTTTTGTTTACGTCACAGACCTTACTGATTGGCTGTGTCGGGTGGTGGCAGGTTTAACAACACATTTATATTTCGATTTAAAGCTTTCGTGACTGCAGGGATTCATCTTCTTGGTTCTTTCGGTAAAGTTACGTAGAAGGGAAATAATAAAATAATAAAAATAAAACATTATAAAATAATTCTCACGACGTTTCGGCCACAACGCAAGCAGCCGTTCTCAGGTGAAGAACAGGTCTGTCGGGAAGACAGCGTCTGAATGAAACACCCCAGGCTTGGAGCGTATATTTAAGCTGGGTTGGAGGGGGAAGAGCGCCTTGACAAACTAATTTGCATATCAAGAGGAATTTAGCATATTTATGGGAAATGCAGATGTGGGATTAGTACTACTTGTGAAATGCATAGGTGGGCGGGGGGTTTCAAAGTCATATTATGCCCGTGCATTATACAGTATTAGCAGCATCAAAGGGAGGGGATAGGGGTAGCATTAATAAAGGGAAGGAATGTTAATAGTATGTAGCTGCAGTAACTAAACCACCACGTAAAAAACTAAAGTATAAACTACATAGTATCATCAGTATACTAAATATACTCTCCAATAAGCTGAGCGTTACGATGCCACTGTCGTACGCGGACATTTAGACTTTTTTTAAAAATATATTATTGGTGTATATCTCCCACAACCCATGACACCACCAGTGTATACAAGTGTAAAGTAGAGCCGACACAAGGTTGCAGGGGGTTCGTCTTTTATTCCTTTCCTCCCATCCACACCTGTCTCCAGCCATCCCAATCTCGTTCCCACCAACCCACCCCTCTTCCCGCCCGTTCTCTCCCTTATATCTCCTCACCTGCTCCTCCCCCTTCTCCTGTCACCGTCCCACTCCCCCTTCTATTGGTGGGAATACTTCCCCTGACACCCCTACAAATGCATCCCAGTTCACCATTGCTAATCACTGCACCCCTATCAATTACACCCCCAGTGTATAAACACATCCCAGTTCACCATTCATAATCATTGCACCCCTACAATCACACTCCTCTGGGAGGGCGTCAATGTTGGCTCCACACACAAAGTAGTCCAACACCGGTGCAGACACAAAGCCATACAAGAAGGCTGTCTCTGGTGTAAGCCAATCAGTTTCAAAGACAATGCATTTTTATAATCATTATTATCATCAGAGCGTTTTTCGTGTGCGTGTTTTTCCACAAGGTACTGCGTGTGGTTAAATGCACCGATTCTGTGTTTTAGACATCTTAACACCTCCCGTTGTATTGCCAGCTAAGGGTAAAAAAAAATCCTTAGCTTTCACACCGGTGGTTATATTCTTTGGGTCTTTCGGTAGAGTCACGTAGATATGTTCAAACAAAAATGGCAACAAAAACTACGACGTTTCGATCGCCACACAATCGGTCAACATCTACATGATGTGCTGCCATCGAAATGTCGTATTTAAAAAAAAAATAATACCGGTGGTTATGTTTATAACTCCCCCCCTAGAGCAAGGGATCTAGGGGGTGGTTAGAAACATAACAAATCTAATTTCTCCTGATGACGATCGCTTGCGTTGCGATCGAAACGTCTTAGTTTTTTGTTCTTATCTTTGCACCATTCCACGCAACTTTACCGTAAGACCCAAAGAACATAACAAACCCGTGGCTTCTGGGAGCTGTGTGCGGCTCTCTTTAAGGGGACCCGACCACCTCTTGACGGGTCATTTATCAAAAAGGTTGCCACCGTCTCGAAATTCTCACCGCGGAACGCTGCAGCTCCTGAAAAAAAATTGGTTGTTTGCGAATTTTTTTGGGGGAAAAAATAACAATCATCATTTGCGTCGCTACTTCTCGACTTGGCTTCGCCGAAGCCTGCCCCGCATTCGAGCCGAGAGCCGTGCACTCCTAAACCACCGAAAAATCGTCACGGGCAAGCAAACGGCGCTCGCCTCTCTCAGGACGCGCCGCTCAAATCCACGATCGTCACGGATGTACAAACCCCCAAGTACAGCCACGGATGCAGGGGCTCGACGAAGATTTGGCGAAACGAGTGCAACGGCGCCATGGATTCGGCGTTGTAAAACGACAGCAGCCCTGCCTCCCAGTCCAGGTGAACCCCTACTCTCCGCGGAGGCTCCGGCACCGACAGTGATGTCACTACCCCGCCGTGCCATGCCGAGAAACTGCCGTCGACTTTCTGTAGACACCAGGAGCCGTCGCTCCATCCCAGGAAGCAGTCGCCGCCGCCACTTTTTGTTTGTTTGATCGCCGCGTAGGCGACTCCAATCCGGCACGACCCCGAGCGACTCCCCACGTCCACCTCCCAGTAGTGCTGACCCGACGAGAAGCTCTCCGAGCACAGGGCTTGGTGGTAGACGTCGGAGCGGCGCGGGTGATTGGGGCGACCCTGGGAGGCAGCGGTCAGCGTCACCGTCCTGAGATCCGAGGAAATCCGGAGTTTGTCGTGGGCCGAGCTTGGATCCAGAGTTGGTGAGCATCCATCTGTGGCGATGACAGAGACAGTGTTCGCATAGCAGTCGCGATGGCGAATGCGTAATCGCTTTTGGGTCAAGCGCTGTTCGCAAGCAGCAGCTATGAAGGCCGGTACGGCACACGAGAGGTTGGCTACCAGCACCACGCCCGATCGCCTTTGTCTCCCCAGTGCTAGAGAGGGGCCCCCAGGAAAGGGGACCTCGGGGTTTGTCGTGTGGAGTGGGATCCCCGTCGTGCTGCCGGAGTCTTCACCGGCTCGGCGTCGCCAGTCAGGCGGTCTACCGGCCGTCCTCGCTGGGAGGCAGTAGTTCATTTAGAGACGAGTTATAAAAGTGTTAACCATCAGCCCGTGTCAATAAACCAGAGTGTCTCCTTACCCTCAGCGTTTCCGAGTCAGCCACTGAAAACGCGAAGGCAACGGGAATTGCGAAAGTCAAGATGCGCGTCTGAGCTAGCCACGAGGATTGACGAAGACTGAGTTGGGGCGGCTCGCTGTTGTCTCTCTCTCATCCCTCCTCCACATCTAGGATCAATCTCACGCTGCTCAGAGAGCTACGTAGCTAGCTCGGTGGGCTTGCCCGTTAGAAATAGAATGCAAGTTGATCAAGGAGGGGAGCACGGAAGTGCAGTGCAACTCACAGACGAGAGGCAGGAGTCTGCGCATGGATCTTTCCAGGGAGCTGATCGTGGTGGTGTCCAGGGAAGTGGGAGGTGGAGGTGCAGATTTCTTTAGTATCTTCCTTCTGGGATAACCACCAACAAACAGCATCACACACAGCCTCGTGTAACCACAGCATCGGAAGACTCAGGATCCATCTCACACACAGTCAGTGTCTCTCACACAGTCAGTGTCTCACACACAGCCCGTGTCTCACACACACAGCCCGTGTCTCACACACAACCCGTATCTCACACACAGCCCGTGTCTCACACACAGTCAGTGTCTCACACACAGCCTGTGTCTCACACACAACCCGTGTCTCACACACAGCCCGTGTCTCACACACAGTCAGTGTCTCACACACAGCCCGTGTCTCACACACAGTCAGTGTCTCACACACAGCCCGTGTCTCACACACAACCCGTGTCTCACACACAGCCCGTGTCTCACACACAGTCAGTGTCTCACACACAGCCCGTGTCTCACACACAGCCCGTGTCTCACACACAACCCGTGTCTCACACACAGCCCGTGTCTCACACACAGTCAGTGTCTCACACACAGCCCGTGTCTCACACACACAGCCCGTGTCTCACACACAACCCGTGTCTCACACACAGCCAGTGTCTCACACACAGCCCGTGTCTAACACAGTCAGTGTCTCACACGCAGCCCGTGTCTCACACGCAGCCGGTGTCTCACACACAGCCCGTGTCTCACACACAGCGAGTGTCTCACACACAGTCAGTGTCTCACACACAGCCTGTGTCTCACACACAGCCCGTGTCTTACACACAGCCCGTGTCTCACACACAGTCAGTGTCTCACACACAGCCCGTGTCTCACACACACAGCCCGTGTCTCACACACAACCCGTGTCTCACACACAGCCAGTGTCTCACACACAGCCCGTGTCTAACACAGTCAGTGTCTCACACGCAGCCCGTGTCTCACACGCAGCCGGTGTCTCACACACAGCCCGTGTCTCACACACAGTGAGTGTCTCACACACAGTCAATGTCTCACACACAGCCTGTGTCTCACACACAGCCCGTGTCTCACACACAGCCCGTGTCTCACACACAGCCCGTGTCTCACACACAGCCAGTGTCTAACACAGTCAGTGTCTCACACGCAGCCCGTGTCTCACACGCAGCCGGTGTCTCACACACAGCCCGTGTCTCACACACAGCGAGTGTCTCACACACAGTCAGTGTCTCACACACAGCCTGTGTCTCACACACAGCCCGTGTCTCACACACAGCCCGTGTCTCACACACAGCCCGTGTCTCACACACCACCGGTGTCTCACACACAGCCCGTGTGTCTAACACAGCCCATGTCTCACACACATCCCGTGTCTCACACACAGCCCGTGTGTCTAACACACACCTCCTGTGTTTTGAGTGTTTAACTGTGAGACGTTCAGGATCCGTACCTGCGCATCTCCTCCAGGTGTCCCTGTGGAAGAGAGAGAGAGATGGGTGAAGTCTCCATCCTGGGACCACGAGCCCCTCTGATACCACCCGCTCTGTTATTCTGGACACCCAAGCGGCGTCTGACACACAAAGGCCTGCAGCAAAGTGAGCGAGTCTCTGCCACTGATAATCTTTGTTTTTTTCGGTAAAGTCACGTAGATAAAAATAAATGCATGAAAAAACAACGAAATTAAATCACGACGTTTCGGAGGCAACACAAGCTTCCGTCTTCAGTGAATTTGGCTGTAGCGGTTCCACTTGAAGACGGAAGCTTGTGTTGCCTCCGAAACGTCGTGATTTAATTTAGTTGTTTTTTTCATTTATTTATTTTTACCTAAGTGACTTTACCGAAAAAACCGAAGAGTATGAATCCTTGCAGTCACGAAAACTTCAAATCTAGAATCCCTGCCACTGCGCGCTCTGTTATTGTGGACACCCAAACGGGGTCTGACACGGAGGCGCTCCCCACCTGCAGGAAGGTGAGTGAGTCTCTCTCGTTCTGCAGATTGCGCAGGCGAGCGGCCGTCGCCCGGAGCTCCCCGATCTCCCGCTCGTGACGAGCGATGTCCTCGTCGATCCGGGACAGCAGCTCGCGCTCCTTCACGGCCACGCGGCACAGCGCCTCCGTCTCGTCCTCGTCCAGAGCCTTTCTTAGGCGGGCGAACTTGCCCACGACGCGACACCTGATCCCGGCCACCGATTCCTGCGGAGACGCGGGCACCACGGTTGGCTCCCTGAGGCGTGAGCCACTGCGTCCGTGGCGAGATGTTACCTCCCTCGCCTGGTATACAGCAGGTCGTTGCAAGTTTCATTTCAAGTTTCATTTATTAGGTTTTGCCCTGTGAGCCATTCGGCTCTTGAATCGAGTGCAACCGCAACAAACAAAAAAACAAAAACACGAACAAGAAAACATCTTAAAGTGACTATATTTTGTCCCGTGAGGCACCTCGTCTCGCATGTTAAGCACACATTGTGCTACGTAAGTAAAGTTTAAATTTGATAGCGTAACGAGCAGATGTTGAAACTCGGGGCCACTCGTGGGTCCGACTCCGGCGACGCGATCAGGGACGACGCGAGATGACAGCTGTGCGGGGTTCGTGCCTCTCTCTGTGTCCGTACCAGCGCCCACAGGCAGCTACACCGCAGCTTCACCTCGACAATCCTTGGCACTCCACATTATTTTATCTTTTTTTGCCACAGGAGGTTGCAGACGCGATGCCGAGTCAGCTGACCCCTGCCCCCCCCCCCCCCCCCACGGCCATTGAATGCGGTAGACGTGCAACCTCCTCGCGGTTAAATGTTGAGTTTGACAGTGAATGATGTAAATCTTCAGTTAAAGCTTTCGTGGCTGCAGGAATTCATACTCTTTGGGTCTTTCGGTAAAGTCACGAAAGACCCTGTAATAAAGGTCGTTGAGGCGACTTCTGGAATCCGTCTTTTATTCAACTTGTATTACAGCTCTCCTTCACACTGCTGGCAGGCAGCGTGAGAGGGATAGATAGACACACCGCCACGTGGCAACCCGGAGCCCCGCTCCCGCGTGGCCCCTTCCTCTGTTCGTTCCCGTTCTGACCACGTGTCGTTCGTCTCCACCCCTATTTAATACCCGGGTCACGTGGTACGTTTCCACCAATCCTGGTTAGCCTCCATGGAATATTCCAGGCTCCCTCGTAAGCTCCCGGGACCACGCCCCTGACTCATTTCCCCATTGGCTGTGGCCAAAACCAGCAGAACCAATCCTCTACTTACAGCTGTCACCTTTCCGTTACGTCAGGGCCACGCCCCTAGGCTTCCCCCGCATTGGCTTTAAACCAGGACCGGCAGAGCCAATCATCATGACGAGTTGTGATACGTCAGTGAGCTAGATTTATCCTCACATTACAACCCAAAGACGGTGAATGGCGTAGTCAAGAGGCATCAAAGCCATGAGGCCGCACGAAGATTTCTCGAAAATTTGTTTCGACCATCGCGACTTCGGCGCTGGGTGGAGGTCACGGGGAAGTGGACCAACGGAGTCGGGCACGGACAACGCTACCTGAGCCTTCCTGCGAGCGGCCTCCATCTGCTTGACGGACCCCTCCACCTCCTTCCTCCTCTCGTCCACCGCACGCGTCTCCCGTGCTACGCGCGTCTGTAGATTTAGAAACGAGACATCGCCAGCGGGGGGGGGGTGTGGGTGAGACTCTGGTCCTTCATGGGTGGTGCCACCCCTCACGCCCGGTCCGTCACCTCCACACGAGTGGTTCTTAACCTGTGTGTGTGTGTCATTAGAGCCGCCACCACCTGGCACAGCCAACTAGTAAGGGTTGTCACGTGAACAGAACATGCCAATTCATCACTAGTACAGTGTAGTAGTGTAGTGTATAGCTTATCAATTGAAAATTCACAGCAGCAAAATAAATCCGTCTGTGTTAAAGAGTAAACCCCACTGAGACAGTCACAATTCTGGCGAATTGCCCGATGATGCTGGATGCAATTACCAGCGAAACGTCACAGTACTCAAAACTTGTAAATGTTGTGGTTTCACGCTTCAACACACCGGTGGGCTAAAGCAGTGAACTATATGTCTTTTGTCAACGTGAAACTTTTTTACTGATTGGCCGTGTCGGGTGGTGGAGGGTTACGACAAATTTATAAATAACGCGATCTAAACCCAAAAACGTTGATTATGAACAATTCGAGTACCGTTAAGTCGCGTCGGTAATTACAACAACAGCAGCAGCAACCAGCATCATCAAGCGACAAGCCAGGGCCGGCACCACCTTTTCGTCGACGTTACAAACCCCTTACAGATTGGCCGTCTACGGTGGTGGCGGTGTTTAATGACGCGCCTTCATATTTGCGCGATCTAACCAGAATGAAACAAACCTATGGGTAGCATTGGTCGCGGGAGCCTTACTACCAGAGTGACGAGCAGGCACAGAGGTCCTCAACGAGAGAACGAGAGGAGTCTTGATTTCTGGCAAGCGCGAGAGACACGCGGGGTCTTCAAGGATTCCCTTCACTCCAAGCGTCCCGAACTCTCGCTCGCATTTTATGTCTTGACTTAAAGCTTTCGTGACTGTGGGAATTCATATTCTTTGGGTCTTTCGGTAAAGTCACGTAGATGGGTTTTGTTATTTTCTTTGAATCTCTTTTTGGTTCTTTCGGTAAAGTCACGTAGAAGGGAAGTAATAAAATAATAAAAATAGAACATAATAAAATAATTTTCACGACGTTTCGGCCACAACGCAAGACAGCGTCTCCCCGACAGACCTGAGTTTCACCTGAGGACGGCTGCTTGCGTTGTGGCCGAAACTTCGTGAGAATTATTTTATTATGTTTTATTTGTATTATTGTATTACTTCCCTTCTACGTGACTTTACCGAAAGAACCAAGAAGATGAATCCCTGCAGTCACGAAAGCTTTAAATCGAAAAATTATTTGAATCTGTCCATTGGCTTTATCAAAAGACCCAAAGAACATTTGATGTCCGTTGAAGGCGAACGATACGGCAAATCCATTCCTCCTCTCGACGAGCTCTACTCGATGCGCCATTCAAAGTTTCTAAGTTTTTAAGTTTTGTTTATGACTGCGGCATTCATCCTCGCTGGGCTCGGACACGACATGACAACAGGATGATCCGTGCCAGGCGGGTCGCAGCGTTGATGTTGTGCAGTGGGGGACGGAGTCGCCAAAAAAACGCATTAATGAATTACTGTTAGTAGCTCAGCTTATTGGAGAGTATATTTAGTATATTGATGATACTGATGTAGTTTATATTTTAGTTTTTTACGTGGTGGTTTAGCTGCTGCAGCTCCATACTATTAACATTTCTTCCCTTTATTACTCCTAACCCTACTCCCTCCCTTTGTTGCTACTAATCCTGCATAATGCACGGGCATAATATGACTTTGAACCCCCCCACCCCACCTCTTACGCATTCCACAAGTAGTGACTAATCCCATATCTGCATTTCCCATAAATATGCTAAATTCCTCTTGATATGCAAATTTCTTTGTCAAGGCGCTCTTCCCCCTCCAAACCAGCTTAAATATACGCTCCAAGCCTGGTGGTGTTTCATTCAGACGCTGTCTTTCCGACAGACCTGTTCTTCACCTGAGGACGGCTGCTTGCAGTGACTTTAACGAAAGAACCAAGAAGATGAATCTCTGCAGTCACGAAAGCTTTAAATCGAAATTTAATTAATTACGATAATGGCCGCGACGCAGTCGTTTTTAGTTTGTCGATGGTCGGCGACGCAGCGGCAAACAACTCATCCCGATGGGCTGTACGCGATGCAACCATTCGAATTTCGATTTAAAGCTTTCGTGACTGCAGGGATTCACATTATTGGTTCTTTCGGTAAAGTCACGTAGAAGGGAAATAATACTATATTTTTTGAAATGTTTATATTTTTATTATTTCCCTTCTACGTGACTTTACCGAAAGAACCAAGAATACAACCATTCGAAGTTGCATTTGTCGATAACGGATCTTTTCCATGCCGATATTTGGCGTTTCGACATCACAGAGTGCCACCGATTTCGGATTGATCGATACACCCCCCGGAAAAAAACCAGTGACCCCAGAAATAAAATATTCGATTGCCTCGGCCATTTTGTATTATTCGATACCCCGGGCGAGGGGGAGGCGTCCAATGGCCAATGCCGTCAGGTTCATTTGTTTAAACCGTGAGCGCTGGGCGTGTGGATCCCGTCCCTGAACGGCCTTCCGCTCACCTTCCGCTCCTCGTGCGCGTCCTCCACGCTGCTCAACTCGTGACCCACGTGCTCCCCGACGATGGCGCAGCTGGTGCAGACCAGCCTCTTGTCCCGCACGCAGTAGAACTCGAGCAGCTTCCCGTGCCTCGGGCACTTGCGCACCTGCGCGCCGGCTCCCGGCTCGGCCAACGCGTGGCCCTTGAACTTCGCGTTCTGCAGGTGGCGCCTGCAGTGGGACTCGCAGAGGGACATCTCGCACGTCACGCAGATTCTCACGGCTGGGACGTCGCCGTCCAGGCAGCTGTCGCAGGACAACCGCGGAGACGTCGCTTTCTCCTCCCCGGCTTCCCCCCCGCCACCGCCCCCAATGCTGAGCTCCTCCACGAGATTGGCGAGCGCCACGTTCTTGCTCAGCCGCGGCTTCTGCTGGAACTCGTCCCGGCACTGGGGGCAGAAGTAGCACCCGGCCGCCTGCCACGCGGCCTCCAGGCAGCGCAGGCAGAACGAGTGGCCGCAGCTCAGCGTGGAGGGGCAGTCGAACGCCTCCAGGCAGATGGAGCAGCTGAGCTCGTCAGACACAGCAGCAGGAGCGGCTGCGGTGGCCATGGCTGTGAATGAGTGTTTCAGTGAGTGTCGCAGTGAGTGAGTCAGTGAGTGTCTCGGTGAGTGTTTCAGTGAGTCAGTGAGTGTCTCAGTGAGTCAGTGAGTGTCTCAGTGAGTTAGTGAGTGTCTCAGTGAGTCAGTGAGTGTCGCAGTGAGTGAGTCAGTGAGTGTCTCGGTGAGTGTCTCAGTGAGTGTTTCAGTGAGTGTCTTAGTGAGTGTCTCGGTGAGTGTTTCAGTGAGTGTCTCAGTGTCTCAGTGAGTCAGTGAGTGTCTCAGTGAGTCAGTGAGTGTCTCAGTGAGTGTCGCAGTGAGTGTCTCAGTGTTTCGGTGAATGTCTCAGCGAGTGTCTCAGTGAGTCAGTGAGTGTTTCAGTGAGTGTCTCAGTGTGTGTCTCAGTGAGTGTCTCAGTGAGTCAGTGATTCAGTGAGTGTCTCAGTGAGTCAGTGAGTGTCTCAGTGAGTTAGTGAGTGTCTCAGTGAGTCAGTGAGTGTCGCAGTGAGTGTCTCAGTGAGTGTCTCAGTGAGTCAGTGAGTGTTTCAGTGAGTGTCTCAGTGTGTGTCTCAGTGAGTCAGTGAGTGTTTCAGTGAGTCAGTGAGTGTCTCAGTGTGTGTCTCAGTGAATGTCTCAGTGAGTCAGTGAGTGTCTCAGTGAGTCAGTGAGTGTCTCAGTGAGTCAGTGAGTGTCTCAGTGAGTCAGTGAGTGTCTCAGTGAGTCAGTGAGTGTCTCAGTGAGTCAGTGAGTGTCTCAGTCAGTCAGTGAGTGTCTCAGTGAGTCAGTGAGTGGCTCAGTGAGTGTCTCAGTGAGTGTCTCAGTGAGTCAGTGAGTGTCGCAGTGAGTGTCTCAGTGAGTCAGTGAGTGTCTCAGTGAGTCAGTGAGTGTCTCAGTGTCTCAGTGAGTGTCTCAGTGTCTCAGTGAATGTCTCAGCGAGTCAGTGAGTGCCTCAGTGAGTGTCTCAAGTGAGTCAGTGAGTGTCTGAGCGAGTCAGTGAGTGTATCGGCGAGTGTGTGGTGGAGCAGAGTGCCTCACGATCCGCACTCACGACGAAAGTGAAACCTCGCACAGCCCCCGACGCGACCTGGATTAGACGTTGACTCCACCCCCCTTCCAGGAAGGGCATCGTCACCAATTTGAATTCACACCCAGCTCCGGTTCGCGTGAGTTGTTTCTGTTTAAGTTGCAGTCGATTTGTGCTGTCGTTCAACTGTTCAAGGCCGTAGCCATGCAGTCAACATTGGGGGGGGGGGCAAATCTTCCAGGGTGTCTGGGGGTCCCAACCCAGAAAAATATCAAAATTTGAAAACTTATTTTCTGCCTTAAATATAAAAACAAAATGTTCACGAACACATGGGCTGGACTTTTTATTATATTTTTACAATAATGTCTAACAGTATATTGTATTACATTGCTCTGTTTTTAAAAAAATTTTACCATTTCTTGTTTCATTGTGTGTAATGGCAGAGATTAGGGATTAGTCAAGTACAACAATAACAACAATCGTATGAACAGAAATCTATGCGTTGATTTATATGAAGACAAGTCCAGATATTATGGCCAAGGTTTAGCAAATTGTTTTTTTTAATTTACATGGCAGAGCAATTATTTTGTATATCAATATGTTGGGGGAGACATTTTGAGCTTATTTATTATAGTTACGGCCTTGCAACACAGAGACACACAGAGAGAGACAACACAGAGACACACCGAGAGAGACACACACAGAGACACACAGAGACACACCGAGACACACAGAGAGACACACAGACACACAGAGAGACACACACAGAAATACAACACAGAGAGAGACACACCGAGAGTGACACACAACATAGACACACAGAGAGAGACACACAACATAGACACACAGAGAGAGACACGCACATAGACACACACAGAGAGACACAGAGACACACAGAGACACACAGAGAGAGACAACCCAGAGACACACAGGGAGAGACACACACAGAGACACACACAGAGACACAGAGAGACACACACAGAAAGACAACACAGAGAGAGACGCACAGAGACACACAGAGAGAGACACACACAGAGAGAGACACGCACAGAGACACGCACAGAGACACACAAAGAGAGACACACAGAGAGAGACACATACAGAGACACACACACAGCGACACACAACATAGACACACAGAGAGAGACACACAATATAGACACAGAGAGAGAGAAAACACTTAAATGAAACAAACTCTGGATTCACATCACGACAATTCGCTGATTTGTCCACCAGGTGGCAGACAGAGCTCGAGTTTGAGTCTGGGTTGGTTCTGACCTGAGACTCTCATGCAGAGAGACACACACAAAGACACACACACAGAGACACACAACATAGACACACAGAGAGATACAACACAGAGAGACACACACAGAGAGACACACAGAGACACACAGAGAGACACACATAGACACACAGAGAGAGACACACACATAGACACACAGAGATAGACATCACAGAGAGAGACACACAGAGAGACACAGAGAGAGACACACAGAGACACACAGAGAGAGACACACACATAGACACACAGAGAGAGACATCACAGAGAGAGACACACAGAGACACACAGAGAGACACACACATAGACACACAGAGAGACACAACACAGAGAGACACACAGAGAGAGACACACACAAAGAAACACAGAGAGAGACAACACATAGACACACAGAGAGACACACACATAGACACACAGAGAGAGACACACAGAGACACACAGAGAGGGGATCCTGAAAAACACAAACCCGCGTTTCACGTTAACATTGACATCCTAAACAGATGCCCTACGTCCACACAGCCACCTCCTGTTTACTGTAGAGCCTGACATCAAGGAATGAACAAATACCTACAATTCTAGATTTGAAGCTTTCGTGACTGCAAGGATTCATATTTTTGGGTTTTTTCGGTAAAGTCACGTGGGTGAAAATTTTAAATTAATAAAAGTAAAATTACCGGAAAAACCCAACAATGTAAATACTGTACCTACACACGGAGAATGGTGCACAAACAGGGTTATCTATGGAGCCTATTTGCCGATATCGAAATTTTGAACAAATTAAGAAGAGGCTTTGGGGCTGTCCATAAATGACGTCACGCGATTTTGGACGATTTTTTACCCCCCCCCCCCTTCGTCACACGGCCTCACAAAAAGTCAGACCCCCCCCCCCTCAAATATGACGTCACAAAGCTCTGCCCCCCCCCCCCAAAAAAAATAAAACATGCTTCAAATCGCTTTAAACTATTGTCATTGTAGTGCGTATTTAATGTGGCGCTGCACTCTGATGTTGTAGGAAAATACTTTTATGAAAAAGTTTATTTTATTAAGTAGAACGTGTTGTCTATATTTATTTAAAGTTGCGCATTTTGATGTGACGTCACATTTCTCAACCCCCTCCCCCCCTCGTCACACATCGTCACAAATGTCTGACCCCCTCCCAAACCCCCCTAGTGTGCGTGACGTCATTTATGGACGGCCCCTTTATCCTTTTCGGAAGTTAAAATCGGAGATGTTTAGATGTTCAAATACCAAACAGATACCTATTGCAAGGCATCACTGCTCAACCAGAGATATTCATGCTTTGAAACTTGCATTGCCTTGGTACTGTTAAGCCTATTCCTATTTTTTATGTATCACAAACAGGGCTCGTTAAACTGGACAAGGACAGACTCCACCAAATGACAAAGCCACTCTCTGCAGGTCTAGCAGCTAAACAAATGGTTAAATAATCTTCAACAACTCCTGTTTTTGAACTCTGAATAAACTCAACTTTGTATTTTACCAGGTAAGACCCATTTGGCTATGTCGCTCTTTTCGATTTAAAGCTTCTTTCGTGACTGCAGGGATTCATCTTCTTGGTTCTTTCGGTAAAGTCATCACGTAGAAGGGAAATAATAAAATAATAAAAATAAAACATAATAAATTAATTCTCACGACGATTCGGCCACAACGCAAGCAGCCGTCCTCAGGTGAAGAACAGGTCTGTCGGAAAGACAGCGTCTGAATGAAACACCACCAGGCTTGGCAGCGTATATTTAAGCTGGGATGGAGGGCGGAAGAGCGCCTTGACAAAAGAATTAGGGGAAAAAACGGTGATCTAATCTCCCAACCCCAGGAACAGGTTTGCAGATTTGCTGAGCATTTATGTGACGTCCTGGGGGAGAGGGTTTAACAGCAGAGGTCTCACTCCGAATCAGTCGAGCGGCAATATCTTTTCATCGGTTGCGTAACGCTGTGTGGAAGCTACCTGGTCTGTCGCTCCGCACGAAGCTTCAGGTCTTCTCGGCCACAGTCGTTCCCTCCCTTCTCTACGCTTGCGAAACGTGGACCCCCCTAATGGAGCATCTTCGCCGGTTGGAAACATTTAGGCTGGCCCGCCTACGATCCATCCTGGGTTTAACCAGGCTGGATTGTGTGAGGAGCTCACAAATCCTCGAAAGATCTGGGCAAAGTCCCATCGGTGAGCTCCTCCGGCAGGCAAGGCTGCGTTGGCTGGGTCATGTAGCCCGCATTCCCAGCCACCGCATGCCTAAACAGCTTTTGTTCGGCCTGATCGAGTGGGTTAAACGGGCGCGGCACGGGCTAGAGAAGAGATGGAGTGATGTGGTACAGGAGGACGTGGAGCTGAGTGGACTTGCCGATGACTGGTACCAGCGGTGTCAAGATCGGCCTCAGTGGAGGAGGCTCGTGAAGGACGCTACTGGGCAGTTGGAGGCAGTCGCCCTCCAACAACAACGGAGGGCGGAGGAGCGACGCTCACAACAACGAGCGGAGCGCCGGGTGGCTAAAGCACGGCAAGTTGACACAGTAGGGGGCACAGGTGGTGCATCAGCCAGTAATCTCGGTCGTCTCAGTCAGTCGACCCGTGGCACCTGCTGGGTCTGCCCCGTGAACTCCTGCCAGCGGGCGTTCGACACTTCACGTGGCCTCAAGGTGCACCTAGCCTGGCACAAGCGTCGTGGTGACGTCACCTTCACTTAGTGGCGAATGGCGGTTGTTGTTGTGCCTGTGTGTGTGTCTGTGTATGTTTGTCTGTATGTGTGTTGGTCTGTGTGTTTATGTGTCTGTCTGTGTCTGTGTGTAGGGGAGTGGTGGGTGTAGTGGTTAGCGCTACGCTGCACTACGAACCTGGCGTCCTGAGTTCGATTCCCGCTCACGGCCAACACCAGTGATGATTATCTGAACTGGTCCCGGGCCTCCCCTAGGTCGACTCAGCCTCAAATGAGTACCCGGTGCGGTGTGTAGTGAACATCGTCACTGGGGAGACAAAGGCGGCCGGGCGTGGTGCTGGCCACCCACCCCCTCGTGTGCCGTGCCGGCCTTCATAGGTGCTACTCGCTAACAGCACTTGCCCCTACAGTCTGTTACGGCTGTACGGGACATCTTTGTCTTTGTATCTGTGTATCAGCACTTGCCCCAACAGCCCTGCTAGAGGCTACCCGGGTGAGCTTTGTCTTTGTCTGTGTGGTGCTGGAGACGAAAAACAGAAATCCTCACACACGCCGGTTCCCGCCGGTTGGAGCTCACACAGACAAAGACAAAGATCCCCCAGGTACCCTCTAGCAGGGCTGTAGGGGCAAGTGCTGTAAACACGTACAGACAAAGATGTCCCAGGTAGCCTCTAGCAGGGTTGTAGGGGCAAGTGCTGTAAACACGTACAAATAAAGATCCCCCAGGTAGCCTCTAGCAGGGCTGTAGGGGCAAGTGCTGTAAACACGTACAGACAAAGATCCCCCAGGTAGCCTCTAGCAGGGCTGTAGGGGCAAGTGCTGTAAACACGTACAGACAAAGATCCCCTAGGTAGCCTCTAGCAGGGCTGCAGGGGCAAGTGCTGTTACACACAGCCTATGAAGGCTACCGGCACTGTGGCACACACAGAGGGGGTGGGTGGCCAGCACCACGCCCGGCCGCCTTTGTCTCCCCAGTGACGATGTTTACTACACACCGCACCGGGTACTCATTTGAGGCTGAGTCGACCTAGGGGAGTCCCAGGACCAGTTCAGATAATAGACACACACACACACAGACACACACACAGACACACAGACACACACACAGACACACACACAGAGACACACACAGACACACACACAGAGACACACACAGACACACACACACAGACACACACACAGACACACACACAGACAAAGAGACACAGACACACAGAAAAAGATACACACACAGACACACACAGACACACACACAGACACACACACAGACACACACACACACAGACACACTACACACACACAGACACACACACACACAGACACACACACACAGACACACACACACCCACACACACACAGACACACACACAGACACACTACACACACAGACACACACACACACTACACACATACAGTCACACAAAGAGACACACACACACAGACACACACACTACACACTACACACACTACACACACTGACACACACACAGACACACACACACTACACACACACAGACACACACACAGTCACACAAACAGACACACACACAGACACACACACACTACACACACACACTACACACACACAGACAAACACTACACACACACAGACACACACACAGACACACACAGACACACACACACTACACACACACAGACACACTACACACACACACAGACACACACTACACACACAGACACACACTACACACACACAGACACACACACACAGACACACACACAGACACACACACCCACACACAGACACACAGACACAGACACACACAAACAGACACAGACACACACACACTACACACACTACACACACACACAGACACACACACAGACACACACACACACTACACACATACAGACACACACAGACACACACACACACTACACTACACACACTACACACACTACACACCCAGACACACACACTACACACACACACCCTACACACGCTACACACACAGACACACTACACACATACACACACACAGACACACACACTACACACACACACAGACACACACACACAGACACACACACTACACACAGACACACTACACACACAGACACAAACACACAGTCACACACACTACACACACAGACACACACACACACTACACACAGACACACCCACACATAGACACACTACACACACTAACACACACACAGACGCACACACTACACACAGACACACTACACACACAGACACACACACACAGACACACACTACACACACAGACATACACAGACACACACACACACTACACACACACTACACACAGACACACCCACACACAGACACACACACACTACACACACACACTACACATACACTACACACACAGACACACACACTACACACACACAGACACACACACGCACAGAGTTTCGCTCGCCGTGTCTACGTGACGGACGTGACATCGCCACGCGATCGGGGGCTCGGAGGTGGGGCCATAAATATCGTAAGTATTGCGATATCGTGGGTTTTCGCGATATCCTGGGTTATCGCGATATCGTGGGTATCCCGATATCCTGGGTTATCGCGATATCGTGGTTAACCCGATATCCTGGGGCGCCCCTATATCGTGGGGCATCTCGATATCGTGGGTATCGCGATATCGTGGGTATCGCGATATCGTGGGTATCGCGATATCGTGGGTATCGCGATATCGTGGGTTATCTGTGTGTGTGTAACAGCACTTGCCCATACAGCCCTGCTAGAGGCTACCTGGGGGAGCTTTGTCTGTGTGTGTGTAACAGCACTTGCCCCTACAGCCCTGCTAGAGGCTACCTGGGGGATCTTTGTCTGTGTGTGTAACAGCACTTGCCCCTTCAGCTTTGCTAGAGGCTACCTGGGGGTATCTTTGTCTGTGTGTGTGTAACAGCACTTGCCCCTACAGCCATGCTAGAGGCTACCTGGGGTAGCTTTATCTGTGTGTAACAGCACTTGCCCATACAGCCCTGCTAGAGGCTACCTGGGGTATCTTCGTCTCTGTGTGTGTAACAGCACTTGCCCCTACAGCCCTGCTAGAGGCTACCTGGAGTATCTTTGTCTGTGTGTGTAACAGCACTTGCCCCTACAGCCCTGCTAGAGGCTACCTGGGGGATCTTTGTCTGTGTGTGTGTAAAAGCACTTGCCCCTTCAGCCTTGCGAGAGGCTACCTGGGGTATCTTTGTCTCTGTGTGTGTAACAGCACTTGCCCCTACAGCCCTGCTAGAGGCTACCTGGGGGAGCTTTGTTTGTGTGTGTAACAGCACTTGCCCCTTTAGCCTTGCTAGAGGCTACTTGGGGGATCTTTGTCTTTGTGTGTGTAACAGCACTTGCCCCTACAGCCTTGTTAGAGGCTACCTGGGGTATCTTTGTCTGTGTGTGTGTAAGCACTTGCCCCTGCAGCCTTGCTAGAGGCTACCTGGGGGATCTTTGTCTGTGTGTGTAACAGCACTT
This sequence comes from Lampetra planeri, assembly GCF_965212315.1. Taxonomy (NCBI): domain Eukaryota; kingdom Metazoa; phylum Chordata; class Hyperoartia; order Petromyzontiformes; family Petromyzontidae; genus Lampetra; species Lampetra planeri. The sequence goes on along the minus strand of NC_136151.1, from coordinate 9,096,314 downwards.
GCCCCTACAGCCCTGCTAGAGGCTACCTGGGGGATCTTTGTCTGTGTGTGTGTAACAGCACTTGCCCCTTCAGCCCTGCTAGAGGCTACCTGGGGGATCTTTGTCTGTGTGTGTGTAACAGCACTTGCCCCTTCAGCTTTGCTAGAGGCTACCTGGGTGTAGCTTTGTCTGTGTGTGTGTAACAGCACTTGCCTCTACAGCCCTGCTAGAGGCTACCTGGGGTAGCCTTGTCTGTGTGTGTGTAACAGCACTTGCCCCTACAGTCCTGCTAAAGGCTACCTGGGGGAGCTTTGTCTGTGTGTGTAACAGCACTTGCCCCTGCATCTTTGCTAAAGGCTATCCGGGTGAGCTTTTCCTTTGTCTGCTCCTCTCTCACCCCCCCCCCACACGTGATGCCCCCCCCTTCACCCCCCCAACTCCCCATTGGCCAACGCCAGGGCAGGGGGGCTCGCTCACGATCCCAGCTCTCTGATTGGTTATCATCCCCACTCCTCACTTGTTGTCACCCGCGGGGGTTGAGAGGGAGGGGCCGTTGTGGATCCCAGCTCTCTGATTGGTTGTCCCCACCCCCCACCCCACACTGTTGTCACCCGCGGGGGTGGGAGGAAGGGGGGGGGAGACCATTCTGGAGTGAGTCTCGCGCACGATCCCAGCTCTCTGATTGGTTCTCCCAACCCCCCACTGTTGTCACCCGCGAAGGTGGTAGGGGAGGGGCACCCGTTCTGGATCCGAGCTCTGTGATTGGTTCTCCCCACCCACACCCCCCACTTGTTGTCACCCGCGGTGGTTGGGAGGGAGGGGCCGTTCTGGATCTGAGCTCTCTGATTGGTTCTCCCCCCTCCCCAAGCCACCTCCCCCCACTCTGTCGTCACCAGCCAGGGGGGGTATATAAGGCGGAGAGACTCGCCGTTACGCGACATTCGTCCTGAACGCGCTGCGGCTCGGCAAAGAAGTTAAAGACTAAAATTAACGCGATCGTTACCGAATTAACGCGACGGATTTTCGCGCACGAAAGCGCAACGTTCCGCTTCGCCGACGCAACGGGATCGCTTACTTTTTTAGTTTTTTTTTAAGACCACGCGCCGATCCGAGTAATCGACCGAGAGCATTTTTTTCATTTATCCCAAAAAAACAAATCTCCCCCCCCCAAGCAATGTGCATCGTTTGCGGGCCCTCGGAGCCGCCGCCTCCGTGCGGGTCCGTGCCGAGCCGAGAGCGCAGCGTGTTCGGCAAGCTGACGACGGAGCCACAGCCGCAGGAAGACGAGGACTGCTGTCCTGTCGAAGGTGACGAGGCGGTGGTGGTGGTGGATGAGGTGGAGGAGGATGATGATGATGAGGTGGTGGCGGCGAGGGAGATGAGGAGGTGGTGGTGGGACAGGCGGCGAGGTGAGAATGGTGCACACACACAGACACACACACACAGAGACACACACACACAGAGACACAGACAGACACACACACACAGAGACACACACACAGAGACGCACAGAGACACACACAGACACACACAGAGACACACACACAGAGACACACAGACAGACACACACACACAGAGACACACACACAGAGACACACACACAGAGACACACACACAGAGACACACACACAGAGACACACACACAGAGACACACACACAGAGACACACACACAGAGACACACACACAGAGACACACACACAGAGACACACACACAGAGACACACACACAGAGACACACACACAGAGACACACACACAGAGACACACACACAGAGACACACACACAGAGACACACACACAGAGACACACACACAGAGACACACACACAGAGACACACACACAGACACATTTAGATGATGACGATTTGTGATTGCCAGATCCCAAATGGTTAAAGAGCGAGGCAGCAGCAGCTTAGACCTGGTAAGGTACAACGTAGTTTAGTCTACGTCTCTGTGGGTCTCTGTGTGTCTCTGTGTGTCTCTGTGGGTCTCTGTGTGTCTGTGGGTCTATGTGGGTCTCTGTGTGTCTCTGTGGGTCTCTGTGTATCTCTGTGGGTCTCTGTATCTCTGTGGGTCTCTGTATCTCTGTGGGTCTCTGTGGGTCTCTGTGTATCTCTGTGGGTCTCTGTGTATCTCTGTGGGTCTCTATGGGTCTCTGTGTATCTTTGTTGGTCTCTGTGGGTCTCTGTATCTGTGTGTATCTCTGTGGGTCTCTGTGTATCTCTGTGGGTCTCTGTGTATCTCTGTGGGTCTCTGTGTATCTCTGTGGGTCTCTATGGGTCTCTGTGTATCTCTGTGGGTCTCTATGTATCTATGGGTCTCTGTGGATCTCTGTGTATCTGTGTGGGTCTCTATGGGTCTTTGTGTATCTCTGTATCTCTGTGGGTCTCTGTGTATCTCTGTGGGTCTCTGTGTATCTCTGTGGGTCTATGTGGGTCTCTGTGTGTCTCTGTGGCTCTCTGTATCTCTATGTGTATCTCTGTGGGTCTCTGTGGGTCTTTGTGTATCTCTGTGGGTCTCTGTGTATCTCTGTGGGTCTCTATGTATCTATGGGTCTCTGTGGATCTCTGTGTATCTGTGTGGGTCTCTATGGGTCTTTGTGTATCTCTGTGTATCTCTGTGGGTCTCTGTATATCTCTGTGGGTCTCTGTGTATCTCTGTGGGTTTCTGTGGGTCTCTGTGTATCTCTGTGTGTCTCTGTGTGTCTCTGTGGGTCTCTGTGTATCTCTGTGGGTCTCTATGGGTCTCTGTGGATCTTTGTGTATCTCTGTGTATCTCTGTGCGTCTCTACGCTTCTGACAAAAGAACGGCTATATAGCCGTTCAGTGGTGGAGCCCTTGCACCTGGAAAGATAAGTTTAGTTAATAGTTTAATTGACAGCTTAGATGACAGCTTAGATGACAGCTTAGATGACAGCTTAGATGACAGCTTAGATGACAGCTTAGATGACAGCTTAGTTTACAGCTTAGTTTAGAGTTTAGTGGATTGTTTAGTTTCGACTGACTGCGATGGCTGTCCTGATGCACCACCACATGACACCACCACCACAACCACTACCCCCACAACCACCACCTGACACCACCACCACCCCCACAACCACCACCCACATCACCCACCAACCACCACAACCACCCTCACACCACCACCCACCCCCTATTGCGATCGATATCATGGAGGGAAGAACAAAAATTACTCGAAGCGTATTGAAAATGAACGAACATCTTGAAATATATTCCATGTTTCTTTTTCCCCTGTAGCGTCCCCTCCGCCACAGCAGCTGCCTGAGCAGCAGCTACCACAGCAGCAGCTACTACAGCAGCAGCTACTACAGCAGCAGCAGCTGCCGCAACAGCAACTACTACAGCAGCAACAGCTGCAACAGCCGCAACAGCATCTGCACGTGGCTCCCCTGTGGGTAGGCGACTTCTCCTCCTGGTCATCGTCCTCCTCGTCCTCCTCATCGGTGGCGGTCGACGGCGAGGAGGTGAAGGAGGTGAAGGAGGTGGAGGCGGTGGAGGAGGCCGCTTGCCATGGAAGCTCCGTGGACAAGCGGGAAGAGGAGGAGGCGGTGGAGGAGGAGGAGGTTGAGGAGGTCTCCGTCCCTCAGCTGTGCCGCCTCATCGAGTCGTCGCTGTCGGCCGCCAAGGGGCCGCGCCTGCGCTGCTCCCGCCTGCTGGCGCCGCTGGGCCTGCTGCGCCGGGCGGCCCTGGCCCTCGCCGCGGCCTCCGCCTCGGAGCCGTGCGGCCTCCGCGGGGCCCTCGTCGAGATCTCCGTGTCGCCCGCCGCCTCCTCCTCCTCCTGGCGCAGCAGTCACCAGGACGACGAGGAGGAGGATGAGGAGGACGATGATGAGGAGGATGACGATGACGAAGATGGCAGCTGCCGGTCGGCGAAGCGGAGGGCGGCCGCCGTCACGTGGGTCATGCCTCGCCTGGGCGGGCCTGAGCCTAGGGCTAGGCGCGGGCCTAGGCGCGAAGGAGCCGGGGAGGTGGCGTCCGACGACGGAGATTCGGGCTGCTTCGGTGGCAGCGGTGATAGCGACGGCAGCGTGGGCGGGAAAACGACGGCCGGAAGATTTGGCTTGTTTGGCGGGGGCAGCATCAGCGGCAGCATCAGCGGCATCAGCGGCAGCATCAGCGGCAGCTCCACCGACGAGCCCGACCAGGACACGCTGGAGCACCCCCCGGCGGCGGTGGAGGCCACGTTCCGCCTCACGCTGGAGCTGAGCGAGGAAGGCCCCGGACTGGCGGAGCGGGGCCTGGCGGGCCTTCGGAGCCTTCTGTCGCCTGGCGGCGGGGCGGGGGCAGCGGCAGCACGCAGGGGCACGGTGCGCCTGGCCCCGGCGCTCCGCGTGACCAAGCAGCGGCTGTACCAGCGGCGGCAGTGCCATCAGCGGCACCGGGAGGAGGAGGATTAGGGGGGGGGGGAGTCGCGATGGAAGTTGGGTGGGGTGGATTGGGTGCGAGTGTGTGCACCGTGCGTGCGTAGCCATCCGTGTCGGTCAATGCATGGACTTGTTTGGTACCGTACGGAGTCTGAATGGATGTCTTCTCGACAGACCTGTTCTCCACCTGAGGACGGCTGCTTGCGTTGTGGCCGAAACGTCGTGAGAATTATGTTTTATTTGTATTATTTTTTATTACTTCCATTCTACGTGATGACTTTACCGAAAGAACCAAGAAGATGAATCCCTGCAGTCACGAAAGAAGCTTTAAATCGAAATTTCTTTGGTACCGTACGTAGCCAACCATGATGATACACTACGTAGCGACACTGCACCACTGGTGGTTGGGGTAGGGGTGGTGAGGGCGGCGGGCGTGGTGCTGGCCACCCACCCGACCAACCCACCTCTCTGTGCCTGTGGCCACAGGGACGTTGGGTGGTGCTGCTACAAGCAGCAGCAGCAGGACTTGCCACCGCAGCCTGTTAAGAGGCCGCACGGGGCAGCTTCGTCTCTGTTGTGTTGTGTGCGGTGTAAAATCTCTAATTGAAGCTTTCGTGGCTGCAGGAATTCACATTCTGTGGGTCTTCCGGTGAAGTCACTTAAGACGAGATAATGGATAAAAATGGTTATCTTCTTTGAACCTATCTCCGTGACCTTTACCGAAAGACCCATGAATGTCTTCTTGGTTCTTTCGGTAAAGTCGTCACGTAGAAGGGAAATAATAAAACGATTAAAAAAAACAATAAAATACAACTCTCACGACGTTTCGGCCACAACGCAAGCAGCCGTCATCAGGTGAAGACCAGGTCTGTCGGGAAGACGGGAGTCTGAGAATTATTTTATTATGTTTTATTTTTATTATTGTATTATTTCCCTTCTACGTGACTTTACCGAAAGAACCAAGAAGATGAATCCCTGCAGTCACGAAAGCTTTAAATCGAAACCCATGAGTGTGTGTGTGTAGTTGTAGCGTTTAGTCACATTGTTTTTGGTACATTCAATGCAAAGTCACGTTTTCTACTCCTGGAGTGAGTGTGTGTGTCGTGCGTGTGAGGTGTATCTGCACGTGTCCATCATATGTTTAGCCTGTTAAGAGGCCGCACGAGGGCATCTTCGTCTTTGTTGCGTGTTCAATACGATGGAGGTGTGCAAGTGAGGCGTGTCGTCACTTTTTTTTGGTACATTCAATGCAAAGTCGCGTTTTCTACTCCTGGAGTGTGAGTGTGTGGTGTGTGTGAGAGTATCTGTGCATGTCCATATGTTTACACATTTGGGGAGCGGTGGTGTAAGTGTAATCGGGTTAGCGCTACGAACCCGGCGACCCGAGTTCGATTCCCGCTCTCGGCCACCACCACCACCACCACCGCCGCCGGTCGACAATTATCTGAACGGTTCCTGCTGAACCTCTTCCCCCGTAAGTCGGTGGCGGTGGTGGCGGTGGATAGAACATCGCTGGCACTGGGGGAGAGACAAAGGCGGGCAGACGTGGTGGTGGTGCTGGTAGCCACCCACCCCCTCGCCGCGGTGTGCCGCTAGCCGCCGCCAAGAGCCACTTTGATAGGACGTGTCGGTCCGAAGCGTTACGGTGTGATGGGTGGCGGGGCAGCTTTCGTCTTCGTAATACGTCGACGTGAAGAAAAGTCTCGGGGGGTTTTTTACGGAATAAAAACAAAACTTGACAAGTCTGACGCCAAGTGTGTGTGTGTGTCTTTGTCTCAAGTAGATATCATTTATGAGTATAAGAAATGGATCTTGACTTAAAGCCTTCGTCAATGCAGGAATCCATATTCTTGGATAGATAGGCTCTTTGAACCTCTAACTACGGGACTTTATCTTCTTGGTTCTTTCGGTAAAGTCACGTAGAAGGGAAGTAATAAAATAATAAAAATAAAACAATAAAATAAAATAATTCTGTGAGAATTAGAGAATTATTTTATTGTATTATGTTTTATTTGTATTATTACTTCCCTTCTACGTGACTTTACCAAAAGAACCAAGAAGATGAATCCCTGCAGTCACGAAAGCTTTAAATCGAAATAGAAGGGAAGTAATAAAATAATAAAAATAAAACCTAATAAAATAATGTGTGTGTGCTGTTACACACACACAGACAAAGATCCCCCAGGTAGCCTCTAGCAGGGCTGTAGGGGCAAGTGCTGTCAGCGAGTAGCAGCGTCTATGAAGGCTACCGGCACTGTGGACACACACAGACACACACACAGACACACACACAGACACACACACAGACACACACACACAGACACACACACACAGACACACACACAGACACAGACACACAGACACACACACACAGACACACACACAGACACACACACATACACACACACAGACACACACACACAGACACACACACACAGACACACACACAGACACAGACAGACACACACAGACACACACACAGACACACACACACAGACACACAGACACACACAGAGGGGGTGGGTGGCTACCAGCACCACCACCCCCGGCCGCCTTTGTCTCTCCCCCAGTGCCAGCGATGTTCACTCAATCACCGCCACCACTACTACCACTACACCAACACCACTACACCACCACTACACCACCACCATCACCACCACACCACCACCACTACATCACCACCACCACCACTACACCACTACTACACCACCACTACACCACCACTACACCACCATCACTACACCACCACCACCACTACACCACCACCACTACACCACCACTACTACACCACCACTACACCAC
>NC_136151.1:9046651-9084151 GCF_965212315.1 Lampetra planeri | reverse complement strand
GTGTGTCTGTGTGTGTGTGTCTGTGTGTCTGTGCGTGTATCTGTGCGTGTGTGTGTCTGTGTGTGTGTCTGTATGTGTCTGTGCGTGTGTGTGTGTGTGTCTGTGTGTGTGTACGTGCGTGTGTGTAGGTCGGCTACGTAGTGAACTGATGCAAGGCGTGGATGATGTTGAGTGAGTCTGAGTCTGCTGGCTGGTGATGCAACAGCCACTCGGCGTGTCTCGATAACAACATCCCGTGTGTGTGTCTGTGTGTGTGTGTCTGTGTGTCTGTGTGTGTCTGTGTGTGTACCTGTGTGTGTGTGTGTTTGTGTGTGTCTGTGCATGTCTGTGTCTGTCTGTGTGTGTGTCTGTGTGTGTCTGTGTGTCTCTGTGTGTGTGTTTGTGTGTGTCTGTCTGTGTGTGTCTGTCTGTGTGTGTCTGTGTGTGTCTTTGTGTGTGTGTCTGTGTGTGTCTGTGTATGTACCTGTGTGTGTGTGTGTTTGTGTGTGTCTGTGCATGTCTGTGTCTGTCTGTGTGTGTGTCTGTGTGTGTCTGTGTGTCTCTGTGTGTGTGTTTGTGTGTGTCTGTCTGTGTGTGTCTGTCTGTGTGTGTCTGTGTGTGTCTGTGTGTGTGTGTGTCTGTGTGTGTCTGTGTATGTATCTGTGTGTGTGTGTTTGTGTGTGTCTGTGCGTGTGTGTGTCTGTCTGTGTGTGTGTCTGTGTGTCTGTGTGTGTACCTGTGTGTGTGTGTGTTTGTGTGTGTCTGTGCATGTCTGTGTCTGTCTGTGTGTGTGTCTGTGTGTGTCTGTGTGTCTCTGTGTGTGTGTTTGTGTGTGTCTGTCTGTCTGTGTGTGTCTGTCTGTGTGTGTCTGTGTGTGTCTGTGTGTGTGTGTGTCTGTGTGTGTCTGTGTATGTATCTGTGTGTGTGTGTTTGTGTGTGTCTGTGCGTGTGTGTGTCTGTCTGTGTGTGTGTCTGTGTGTGTCTGTGTGTCTCTGTGTGTGTGTGTTTGTGTGTGTCTGTCTGTGTGTGTCTGTCTGTGTGTGTCTGTGTGTGTCTGTGTGTCTATGTCTGTGTGTGTGTCTGTGTGTGTCTGTCTGTGTGTGTGTCTGTGTGTGTGTGTGTGTACCTGTGTGTGTGTCTGTGTGTAGGGGAGTGGTGGGTGTAATGGTTAGCGCTACGCTGCGCTACGAACCCTGCGGGTGACCCGAGTTCCCGTACCCGGCCGGGTACGGGTACCCATTTTCGACCCTGGTGCGGCCGGGTACGGGTACGGGTAGGCCGTGAGTCACTGGTGAATCACCGTTTGTCACTCATTTCCCAACGTCTTGTCTCTTCTCACAATTCAAGTTCCTAGAATCAACCCACCCGCGCCTGCAACATGGCTTCATCCCAGAGGTCGCAATCGGGTACCCGATACCCGGCCGGGTACGGGTAGGGTACGGGTACGGCCGGGTACGGGTACCCGTTTGCGACCCTGGTGCGGGTAAGGAATCAAAACCCGTTTGCGACGACTCACGGCCAACACCACTGTGACGATTATCTGAACCGGTCCTGGACCTCCCCTAGGTCGACTGAGCCTCAAATGAGTACCTGATGTAGTGGTGGTGGTTGTGTAGTGGTGTGTAGTGAACATCGCCACTGGGGAGACAAAGGCGGCCGGGCGTGGTGCTGGCCACCCACCCCCTCGTGTGCCACAGTGCCGGCCTTCACAGGTGCTGCTACTCGCTAACAGCACTTGCCCCTACAGTCTGTTACAGGCTACACGGAGGGAGGCTCTTTGTTTTTGTAAGAGAAACACAACAACAACAACCGCCATTCGCCACTAAGTGGCGGTGACGTCACCACGACGCTTGTGCCAGGCCAAGTGCACCTTGAGGCCACGTGACACACACACAGAGACACAGACACATACAAACACACTCACAAACACACACACAGACACACAGACACACACAAAGACACACACAGACACACACACACACAGACACACATAGACACAACAACAACAACAACCGCCATTCGCCACTAAGTGGCGGTGACGTCACCACGACGCTTGTGCCAGGCCATGTGCACCTTGAGGCTACCACGTGAAGTGTCGAACGCCCGCTGGCAGGAGGTCACGGGGCAGACCCAGCAGGTGCCACGGGTCGACTGACTGAGATGACCGAGACGACTGGCTGATGCACCACCTGTGCCACCTACTGTGCCAACTCGCTGTGCTTTAGCCACCCGGCGCTCCGCTCGTTGTTGTGGTTTCGTGGTAATGAATTGAAGGTGGAGGGGTTACCAGCCATTCGCACCCGTCCAGAGCCCCCGTCTAGCCACTGTGGTGGTCACAGACGCCATGAGGGGAGAGGCCAATCGGCATTGACCCTTCACCCCACGGCACTGCCCACCACAGAGTTGCCCGTCCGGCAACGCGAGGAGGTAGGGGGTTGTTTTTGCCGCACACAGACACACACAGACACACACACAGACACACTGACACACAGATACAGACACAGAGACACACAGACACACACACACAGACACACACACAGATACACACAAAGACACACAAGACACACACAGACACACATACAGACACACACACACAGACACACACATATACACACACAAAGACACAGACACACACACAGACACACAAAGACACACACACACACAGACACACACAGATACACACACAGACACACACAGACACACACACACAGACACACAGACACACACACAAAGACACACACACAAAGACACACACAAAGACACACACACACAAAGACACACACAGACACACTGACACACACACAGACACAAACACACACAGACACACACACACAGACACACACACACAGATACACATACACACAGATGCACAGACACACACACAGAGACACACACAGAGACACCCACCACCACCAACAGCTTGAGAAGCCAAATCCCGCTCTCTGATTGGCCAACGAGCCCCCCCCCTCCCCACGCTGCCCGAGCAACAAGCCCATCGCCCGCTGTGATTGGACAAGACGCCTCGCGAAGCCACGCCCACGCTCGTCGAACAACAAACCGCCCCCCGCCCCTCCCCCCAAATTCCTCGACTGTGATTGGACAAGCCCGCCCCCTCGCAAGGCTCCGCCTACCCCGCCCTCGCCTAGCAACAAGCCCCATCCTCAATATATTCTTTGCTTCGGTAAAGTCACGTGGAAAGAAACTAAAATTGTATTAAAAATAGCAATAATAAATGTAAACAATTCCACGTTACTTTAACGAAAGAACCAAAGAATATGAATTTCTACAGTTACGAAATTTTAAAGTAAAAATTAAAAGCCTCATCCTCGTTTGTGATTGGACAAATCCCCCCCCCGCTCCCTTTTCGTAAGCCTCCCCCCACCGTTACACCCTCCACGTCTCGACAACAAGCCACGCGTCGTTCTGATTGGCCGAGAAGTCGTCCGGAGCCCCGCCCACTTCACCTAAGAAGCCCCGCCCACTGTTTCTTCCATTCATAAAAAAAATCTCTGGTGTGTCTGCAGAGTTGTGATGCACGCGTGTGTGTGTCTGTGTGTGTGTATCTGTGTGTGTGTCTGTGTGTGTGTATCTGTGTGTGTGTCTGTGTGTGTGTATCTGTGTGTGTGTCTATGTGTGTGTGTGTCTGTGTGTCTTTGTGTGTGTGTCTTTGTGTCTGTCGCTGTGTGTGTCTGTGTGTGACTGTGTGTCTTTGTGTGTGTGTGTCTGTCGCTGTGTGTGTCTGTGTGTGTATCTGTGTGTGTCTTTGTGTGTCTGTGTGTGTGTCTGTGTCTGTCTCAATGTGTGTGTCTCTTTTTGTGTGTGTGTCTATGCGTGTGTGTGTGTATCTGTGTGTGTCTGTCTGTGTGTGTGTCTGTGTGTGTGTCTATGTGTGTGCTATGTGTGTGTGTGTCTGTGTGTCTTTGTGTGTGTGTCTTTGTGTCTGTCGCTGTGTGTGTCTGTGTGTGTCTGTGTGTGTGTCTGTGTGTGTGTCTGTGTGTGTGTCTGTGTGTGTCTGTGTATTTCTGTCAGTGTGTGTCTTTGTGTGTCTGTGTGTGTGTGTCTGTCTCAATGTGTGTGCCTCTTTTTGTGTGTGTCTATGCGTGTGTGTGTGTATCTGTGTGTGTCTGTCTGTGTGTGTGTCTGTGTGTGTCTCTCTGCGTGTGTCTGTGTCTATGTGTGTGGCTGTGTGTCTGTCTCGCTGCGTGTGTGTGCATCTGTGTGTGTCTGTCTCTGCGGGTGTGTGTCTCTCTGTGTGTGTGTCTGCGTGTGCTTGATCCTGTCCGGCAAAACAACCTCCTACCTCCTCGCGGTGCCGGACGGGCAACACTGTCGTGGGCAGTGCTGTGGGGGGAGGGCCAATGCCCATTGGCCTCTCCCCTCATGGCGTCTGTGACCACCACAGTGGCTAAACGGGGGCTCTGGACGGGTGCGAGGGGCTGGTAACCCCTCCACCTTCAATTAACCACCACTAAACTACGATTTAAACATAAACCTGTAATTAATAAGCTTGTGCCGGAGGCCCCGGGGGGTCAGGCTTTTATGACGTCTCCTGGCCAAACCCCATTTGGCGGAGCCAGGAGATTGAATTTTAACCCTCGGGGCTCCTCCAGTAACAACGAAAAACCATTGCGGATGGCCACATGGAATGTTCGAACGCTCACTGCGGAGGAGAGGCTGCCACTCCTCTGTCGGGAGCTGGACCGGTACCGCCTGGATCTCTGTGGCATTCAGGAGGTCCGGTGGACCGGTTCTGGCTCCTGCCACCATGAGGGGTGGACAGTCCTCTACTCGGGGCAGGAGACTGCCAAACAACAGGGTGTGGCTCTTCTTCTGAACAAAAGAATGAAGGGGGCGTGGGAGCGTGGCGGTGAGGTGTGGGAAGCTGTAAGCCCCAGGATACTTTGGGCTCGCCTTCCCATCAACCAGAGGCGAGGAGTGGTGGTCGTGGTTACTTACGCCCCCACCGAAGACGAACATCCGTGGAGGGATGCAGGCAAAGCCGATGAGTCAGACGCTTTCTATGACCTACTGTCACAGGTGCTGGCTAAAGTGGCCACTCGGGACAGAGTCATCTTGTTGGGTGACTTCAATGCCCGAGTTGGTCATGATGCTGGCACCTGGTCTGGAGTGATTGGAAGGCATGGGCCAGATCAGCTCAATAACAACGGTAGGAGGCTGCTAGATTTCTGTGCAGCCCATGGGCTTGTAATTACCAACACGCTCTTCCGGCATCGGCGCATCCACACAACATCATGGATGCATGCCGGGTCCAAGCAAGAACATCTGCTGGACTACGTAGTGACGGACCAGCGGATGCGAGCCCATGTCCTTGACACCAGGACCTACCGTGGAGCTGATCTGCCCTCTGACCATCGACTAGTCATCTGTAAGATGCGCCTGCCATTCTTCCACTCCGGTGGTGGGTGTACACCCAGGATCCCATTCCAACCAAAAGTGGCCTGGTCTAAGTTAGCTGATGAAAGTTGCAAGCGAGAATTTCATCATCGCTTGCAGCTGGGGTTGGCATCGTCCCCCACTCCACCTGATGTCGAGGGTAAATGGGCGAGGTTTAAGACTGTGACTCATGCAGCTGCAATGGCTGCTTTGGGTACGCGGTCCAGACCTCCCCGGGAACCCTGGCTGACGGAGGAGGTGTTCAGGTTAATTGAGAAAAAGCGACAGGCCCACTCTCATCGCCTACAGCATCCCACGTCAGAGAATGAGGAGGTTTACCGCAGCCTTCGCTCGGAGGTTCGGAGAGCCGTAAGGCGCTGTAAGGATGGGTGGTGGTCGCGGGTTGCTGAGGAGATGGAGTCTGCCTCAGTGGCCCGCGATCACAAATCACTATTTAACTCCATCAAAAAAGTAACCTGCAGCGCCACACCTATTACCATCATTAGAGGAAAAAACGGTGATCCAATCTCCGACCCCCAGGAACAGGTTTGCAGATTTGCTGAGCATTTCTGTGAGGTCCTGGGGGAGGGAAAATCTCTCAGCCAGGAAAACATCATGGCACAAAGTGGGGATAACCCTGCTGAGGCTGCGGTGCCTCAAATATTGGAAGAGGTCACCCCCTGTGAGTGGCTGGCTGAGGTACCGGCTGTTGAGGAAGTACTGAGGGCGATCCGGAGTCTGAGACCAGGGAAGGCACCGGGCAGAGATGATCTCCCAGGCGAAATGCTGAGGGAGGGTGGCGTTTGTGCACAGACTGCCCTATATGACATCATAACAACAGTCTGGACCACTGGACGGGTTCCGCAGGACTGGAAGGATGCCCTGGTGGTCCCCCTCTTTAAGAAGGGGGACCGCACAGACTGTAACAACTACAGGGGCATCTCACTCCTCAGTGTGCCGGGTAAGGTCCTGGCAAGGATTATTCAACATCGCCTTGCTAGGCATGCTGAGGAGAGGCTTGCGGAGCCCCAATGTGGTTTCAGGAAAGGGCGGTCCTGCACAGATGCCATATTTTCTGTCCGTCTGCTACAGCAGAGGTGTAGGGAATTCCAAAAAGACCTACATCTCTGCTTTATTGACCTGGTCAAGGCCTATGATACCATCAGTAGGACTGGGCTCTGGGTTGTTCTTCGTGCTTTCGGAGTCCCTGACCCTCTGCTCACGATCATTAAGGACCTTCATGATGGTGAGCGGGCCCGGGTAAAACTACGTGGCCGGGAGTCGGAGCCTTTCCCTGTACACCTTGGGGTGCGACAGGGATGTCCTCTGGCTCCCACATTATTTAACATCTATTTCGACTGCGTAGTTCGTGAAGCCTTCAATAGCTGTACCGGGGGAATTACCATTTGGTACAGATATAATGGGAGGCTGATCGACGCCCGGGTGCGATCAAGGGATGGCTCCCTATTGGTCAACCACGTTATGTATGCCGATGATTTGGTAATAGCTGCTCATTCAGAAGAGGAGTTGGAGACGCTGCTGCTGAGGCTGGAGTGTGCCACTAAGAGGTGGGGCCTTACCATCAGCCCCACCAAAACTAAGCACCTGCCTGGGTATTTTGTACCATCGGGCACTCCGCCCCCACAACTCCCAATCGGTGATGGGGCAGTTGTGGAGAGAGTAGAGAGTTTCCCATACCTGGGCAGTGTGCTCATGACCAGCTCCAGTTTATCAGCAGAGGTCTCACTCCGAATCAGTCGAGCGGCAATATCTTTTCATCGGTTGCGTAACGCTGTGTGGAAGCTACCTGGTCTGTCGCTCCGCACGAAGCTTCAGGTCTTCTCGGCCACGGTCATTCCCTCCCTTCTCTACGCTTGCGAAACGTGGACCCCCCTAGTGGAGCATCTTCGCCGGTTGGAAACATTTAGGCTGGCCTGCCTACGATCCATCCTGGGTTTGACCAGGCTGGATTGTGTGAGGAGCTCACAAGTCCTTGAAAGATCTGGGCAAAGTCCCATCAGTGAGCTCCTCCGGCAGGCAAGGCTGCGTTGGCTGGGTCATGTAGCCCGCATGCCCAGCCACCGCATGCCTAAACAGCTTTTGTTCGGCCGGATCGAGGGGGCTAAACGGGCGCGGCACGGGCTAGAGAAGAGATGGAGTGATGTGGTACAGGAGGACGTGGAGCTGAGTGGACTTGCCGATGACTGGTACCAGCGGTGTCAAGATCGGCCTCAGTGGAGGAGGCTCGTGAAGGACGCTACTGGGCAGTTGGAGGCAGTCGCCCTCCAACAACAACGGAGGGCGGAGGAGCGACGCTCACAACAACGAGCGGAGCGCCGGGTGGCTAAAGCACAGCAAGTTGGCACAGTAGGGGGCACAGGTGGTGCATCAGCCAGTCATCTCGGTCATCTCGGTCAGTCGACCCGTGGCACCTGGGTCTGCCCCGTGACCTCCTGCCAGCGGGCGTTCGACACTTCACGTGGCCTCAAGGTGCACATGGCCTGGCACAAGCGTCGTGGTGACGTCACCGCCACTTAGTGGCGAATGGCGGTTGTTGTTGCTTGATCCTGTGCGGCATTGATTGTGTTTATCGCAGTGCCCTTTCTTTCCCCTGAAACATCTGGACCCAAACCGGTTGTTGTTAGAAGCAGGCGCTGCTGCGTGTAGCCCAGAGCGGACAGGCAGACCGGCCAGGATCTTTCTGCGATGATGATGATGAGAGAGACACACAGACTCCAAATAGACACATTGTCCTGCGGAGGGAGCTGGTAGGAACGTTGGTTGCTCGGTCAATGGCCTGCAGGGTCAACGGCGGCGTTGTGTATTCCGCAAATATGCCCGACTGTGAGGGCGGGCACAAGCCGGCGTGAGTAGGTTGAACGTTGAGTTTTATAAGGGCACCACGGGGTGAGCAGCCCCTCCCCACCCCTCCCACCCCCCACCCAGCCCCACCCAACCCCTCCCTCCTCACCCAGCCCCACCCAGCCCCTCCCCACCCAGCCCCACCCAACCCCTCCCCACACAGCCCCACCCAGCCCCTCCCCACCCAGCCCCCACCCCTCCCACCCCCTCCCAGCCCCTCCCCAGGCCCACCCCTCCTACCCCCCACCCAGCCCCTCCCCACCCTCCCCACCCAGCCCCTGCCCTCCCACCCCCCACCCAGCCCCACCCTCCCACACCCCTCCCCACCCAGCCCCACCCCTCCCATTTTTGGATGCAGGACGGACGGACACAATAATCCCCTGTGGGCTGGTGGGACCAGGAGGTTCCTACCAGTATATTACAACAGCTGCAGCAGCAGACATCGTCAGGGTCACAGGATGGAACCCACGACCTCCTGTAGACCTGGTGAGGTAGTCAACATCTCCCAGTGTCACGGGATGGAACCCACGACCCCCCTGTAGACCAGGCGAGGTAGTTAACATCTCCCAGTGTCACGGGATGGAACCCACGACCCCTGTAGACCAGGCGAGGTAGTTAACATCTCATAGCCACCCTGATGGCTGTAGGGGCAAGTGCTGTTAGCGAGTAGCAGCGTCTATGAAGGCTACCGGCACTGTGGCTACATGAACAGACACACACACACAGACACACACACACAGACACACACACACACACAGACACACACACACACACAGACAAAGACAAAGATCCCCCGTATAGCCTTAACAGACTGTAGGGGCAAGTGCTGTTAGCGAGCACCTATGAAGGCCGGAACAGTACACGAGGGGGTGGGTGGCCAGCACCACGCCCGACCGCCTTTGTCTCCCCAGTGGCAATGTTTACACACCGCACCAGGTACTCATTTAAGGTTGAGACGACCTAGGGGAGGTCCAGGACCGGTGCAGATAATCGTCACTGTGGTGACACACACAGACACAACAACAACAACCGCCATTCGCCACTAAGTGGCGGTGACGTCACCACGACGCTTGTGCCAGGCCATGTGCACCTTGAGGCTATCACGTAAAGTGTCGAACGCCCGCTGGCAGGAGGTCACGGGGCAGACCCAGCAGGTGCCACGGGTCAACTGACTGAGATGACCGAGATGACTGGCTGATGCACCACCAGTGCCCCCTACTGTGGTGACACACACAGACACACAAACACACACAGACACAGACACACACACAGACACACACAGACACACACAGAGACACACACAGACACACACACTGACACACGCAGACACACACACTGACACACACAGACACACACACACTGACACACACAGACACACACACACTGACACACACACAGACACACACACAGACACACGCAGACACACACTGACACAGACACACACACACTGACACACACAGACACACACAGACACACACACACAAACACACAGACACACACACACAGACAAACACACACAGACACACACACAGACACACACACACAGACACACACACACAGACACACACACAGACACACACACAGACACACACACAGACACACAGACACACAGACACACACACACACAGACACACACACACAGACACACACACACACTGACACACACACAGACACACACACACAGACACACACACACACAGACACACACACACAGACACACACTGACACACACACACACAGACACACACACTGACACACACACACAGACACACACACAGACACACACAGACACACACACACAGACACACACACACAGACACACACACAGTGACACACACACAGACACACACACACAGACACACACACAGTGACACACACACACAGACACACACACTGACACACACACAATCTGTTGATAGTGGAAGTTCGCCCCCTAGTGGACTTCCCGCATGACAACTTCGGCCCGACGCATTCTCCTCCAATCAGCGCAGAGAAACTGGGGACACGTGGGGCCCCGTGACGTCACCGCACGCGATTACCGTGACGTCACTTTACATCTTCGTCAAAGTGTAATTTTAAAAATGCAAATATACCCGGCGACGTCACGCGGTGACGTGTTTCACGATAATCGGTCACGTCACGCAGCTCGGCGACGTGATGACGTCACCACGCTGGAGCCGGCCTCCCCCGAAGGTTGGCCAATTCCTATTGGCTGTTGATTCCCCTCCCCTCCCTTCCACCCCTCCCACAGGCAAATGGCGCTCGCTCATTGGTTGAATTTTGACTTAAAAGGCACGTAGCTAGATAATTAAAATAATGCGTAAATAGAAATTTAAAGTTTTAAAATTAAATAAAAAATATTTCATTTAAGATAATAAAAGCAAAAAACCCAAGATTAAAATTATAAAATAAAATTACAAATGATTTGAAAATAATAAAAGCTCATTAACTTTTTACATTTTTTATTTTTGTATTTTATTTTATAATTTTTATTTTCTATCCACGTGACTTCAACGAACGAACCAAGAATAAAAATGAGACGACTGAGATTATACGTTAAATTATTTACCATCTTCGTTGCTACAATGTTACGATTGGATACATTTGGAAGAAGAAAAAAATGTCGTTTTAAAATTCTATTCTTGGTTCTTTCGGTAAAGTCACGTAGATAGAAAAAAATAATTTAAAATAAAAGTAAAAACCCACGTGGGAAGATAGAAAATAACAATTAAATTAAATAAAAAATAAAGTAAAAAAGCTAAAAACCTACGTGGGTGTCTTGCTTTGGTTCTCGCCAAAAAATGTTTGCTTCTTATTTATTTTTGTATTTTATTTTTAGTTTTCTATCTTCAAAAAAAATCCACGTGTTTTTTGTGCTTTTATTTTTAAAAAAATTTTATTTTCTCTCTACGTGACTTTACCGACAGAACCAAGAATATGAATTCCTGCAGTGACGAAAGTTTTAAGTGAAAATGTAACTTCTAAAATTATATTCTTGGTTCTTTCGGTAAAGTCACGTAGATAAAAAAACTAAAACATACAAAAAAAAATATAAATAAATTTAATTCATGAAAATAATAAAAAAACAAAAACCCACAATCATTTTTTTTTATAAAAAATGTTTTACTAAAAAATTGGAAAATAATAAAATGACATACAAAAATTAAATAATACATTACATATATAATAAATATACTCAATTGAAAATAATAAAAGCAAAACACCCACAATAAAAATAAAACATCTAAATAGTAAAATTAAATTTTTATTACAAATTTAAAACTAAAATAATTGAAATTAATAAAAGCAAAAACAAATTTTTTATTAGAATTTTCCTAAATTAATCAACGATTTTAAAGGATAAAATTGTTCACCGGATATTTAGCGTCGTGAGGGGGGAATTTATTTAAATAACGAATCCCGTTGGTCTGTATTAGTATAATTAACAAGATTTGTTTGTTTAAAACTAAATTTGGCCCCAGATTAATGTATTCGGTCGACGCCCACAGTTGGAGAACATCGCATTTAAATTAAAACTGTAAATTATTATTAAATTATCGTCGATTTCCATTCTTGGTTGCATTTGGAGGCTCCGCCCCCTCTTGTCTCTCCGCCTGATGAAGACCGCTTTGGTAGTACATGTTGTTTATGCCATTTATTGTGAAAATTCTGTCACAGTTCCTATGATTGCTTTTTCATTGCTTTCATGGCTTTATTTTGGTGATTTCGAAAAGTGTATTGGTTTAGCCATGTTTGTTTGTTGTAGTACAGAGTTAGACTGATGGCCTTAATTTAAGCTGTCTTGTGGTTGTTGTTGTTGTTGTTTGACTTGCATCCCACTGGGATTTTTGCACACAGCGTTGGTGTACGGTGTTTTTTCTGCAATATTTTGCTGTCTTTTCTTGGATTTTCTGTTTGCACTTAGTCACATATTCACTTTAAGATGTTTTTTTGTTCATGTTTTTGTTTTTTGTTTGTTGCGGTTGCACCCGATTCAAGAGCTGAATGGCTCACAGGGCTATACCTAATAAATGAACTTGAACTTGAACTTGTGTTGCTATCGAAACGTCGTGGCGGGTTTATTTTGCTTTCATTATTTTCAATTTATCATTTTTATTAAAAAAAAATTGTTTTATTATTTTTATAAATTTTATATGAATTCCAGCAGTCACGAAAGTTTTAAGTCAAAATTTAAGTCGCAATTTTGCTTTTATTATTTTAAATTTATTCTTGAATTTTTTTTATTAAAAAATGTACTTATTACTTTTCATTATTTTTACTTTCTTTTTATTTTTCTACCTACGTGACTTTACCGAAATAACCAAAAGTATGAATTCCAGCAGTCACGAAAGTTTTAAGTCAAAATTTAAGTCGCAATTTTGCTTTTATTATTTTAAATTTATTCTTGATTTTTTTATTTAAAAATGTACTTATTACTTTTTATTATTTTTACTTTCTTTTTATTTTTCTATCTACGTGTGCTTTACCGAAATAATCAAGAGTATGAATTCCTGTAATCACGAAAGTTTTAAGTCAAAATTTAAGTCGCAATTTTGCTTTCATAATTTTGAAAAATACTTTTTTTATTTAAAAATGAATTTATTCTTTTTATTTTTTTATTTTCTACCCATGTGACTTTACCTAAAGAACCAAAGAGTATTGATTCCTGCAGTCACGAAAGCTTCAAATCAAGATTGAAGATTCATTATAAAGCAACCAATTAATTCAAGTCAGCGTTGATGTGGGATAAAGCGCCGCCTGATTCACGTCAATCCCCCCTAGGCTCTAAGGAAAGCTGTCTCGGGTGTGGACCAATCAACTTCAAGGACAGTGCATACATTATCAGAGTTGTGTGTTTTGTTTGCATTACGGCTGCAGGTATTGTGGTCTATACAAACATGACTCCTTGTAAAAAAAGGTGTCATTTGTGTTGCCAGATAGAAGGGTAAAAACCCAATTATACTGGTAGGAACGAAGTGAACCAGCCTACAATAGATTATATCGTCCGTCCGTCCGGCCGATGTCCGATTAGGTGTAGCAGCATCGCCCCCTACTGCAAACACTTGGCAGGACCCTACAAAAACCTTTACACTCAGTGGGGCTTTCCTGGCTAAACAAGTGTAACATTCCCTTATAATTCCCTGAGATAGTTTTTAATTAAAACATTTAAATTAAAAATTAACTCACAACGGCCTAAAGCCTACAGCTAGGCCTAAAGCCTAGAACTAGGCCTCAAATTCTCCCTTTGTATCGTCCGATTCGGTGTATCAACATCGCCCCCTACTGCAAACACTTGGCAGGACCCTACAAAAACCTTTAGACTCGGTGACGCTTTGCTGGCTAAACAAGTGTAATGATACATGATGTGTATATTCTTTGGTTATTCGTTCCTACCAGCCCACCCCGCAGGGACCTGTTCATATTTTTTACTGGCAAATGAGGTTCCAATGGTCGAAATTTATTGTCAATTTCTTCAACGAACGGTGCCCCGATGTCAAACGTCATCCCAAGGCATCTAGGGAGGGAGGGTGGGGGGCGGTGAATTTAAAGCAATCCCATTGGTCAACGCGGCTATGTTTACGAATACAATTATAAAAAATGTCAATACATCACGAGGCATTAATTGTTACTCAATAGGCTCATTGTAAACGTGACTAATAACGGTTTAAAAAAATTGTAGTAAAAAATATTAATGTAAATTTACCCCCCCAACCAACCCCTCATTTCAGGGTGAGAGATTTAATATTCTTGGTTATTTCGGTAAAGTCACGTAAATAGAATAAAATAAAATATTAATAAAATACAAATAATAAAATAACATTAAAATGTTTAATAATAAATCAAATCAAATACAACATTCTAAATAATAAAAGCAAAAAAACCCACTATAAAAATAAATAATACAAATAGTTTAATTCATTTGAAAATTTAAAGAAATTGAAAAGAATAAAAGCAAAAAACCCACAATCAAAATAAATAATAAAAATAGTTAAATTAAATTGAAAATTTAAAGAAATTGAAAAGAATAAAAGCAAAAAACCCACAAAATAAATAAATAATAAAAATAGTTCCATTAAATTGAAAATTTAAAGAAATTGAAAAGAATAAAAGCAAAAAACCCACGACGTTTCGATCGCAACACAAGTGGCCTTCATCAGGCGGAGAAAAAAAAAGGTTGCCCGGATGTTGAATACGGTGGGGGGGAGGTTGGGGGGAGGGGGAAACCCCCCCACCCCCCTTGATGAGAACGAATCCGATTGGTTCCCGCCAAAAATTCAGATTTCAAAAACGAGCCGTTAAAATCCCCGGATGTTAAAATGTTAATTAGACGTGGGGGGCGGGTACCGTGATCATGGGGAGGTGGGCGGGGCTTAATTTGGCGGGAACCAATCAGATTGCTCGTTACAACCCACCACTTTCACAGGCCCCGCCTTTCACCACTGGCGGGAGGGTTGGGGAACCAATCAAATTCTGCCACTGCTTCCCGTCCCACCCCCTAATTTAAATAACTCCGCCCCTTTTGGTGGGGGTAGCAGTTGCTCCACCCCTCTCTCCCGCGTGAACCAATCAGATTCTCTGCTCCCCCAACACCCTCCGGCGTGAACCAATCAGATTCTATCTCTCTACCCCCCCCCCAGACACCCTCCGGCGTAAACCAATCAGATTATAACCACCCCCCACCCGTCCTCCCTCAACCAAACGCGAACGCTCATTGGCCGTTGTTCCCGGTGCGCCCAGCATCTAACCCAATCACATCGTCCCGTTCACCAACTCGGGGGAGGGGCCCTGTTGACCACACCCCTTTTTCCCTCCCCGGCGTGGGGTCGGCGGGTGGGTGGGGGTGGTGGCAAGGCAACAACCAATCAGAACGCGGGGAATTGTCAACGAGGGGGGGGGGGCACCCACCCTCCCCTCTTCCCCCGCCCCTCCGTCGCTCCGCCCAGGTATAAAAGGGGCGCCGCCTCCCTTCCCGCCCTTTTTTTGTGCTCAGTTCGTTGTGAATCTTTCCCGGGGTGACCCCCAGCGCCGTTCGTCGCCACTGCCGCTTTCACCCCCCTCACAGACGAACTGCGACCGCCATGGTGAGAGGTGTGGGTGGTGGTGGTGGTGGTGTGTGTGTCTGTGTGGGGGTAGTGGTGGCGTGTCTGTAGGGGTGGGGTGTGGGGGTAATGGTGGTGTCTGTGGGGGGGGAGGTGGTGGGGTGATGTTAATGGTGGTGTGTTTTGGTAGTGGTGGTGTGAGGGTAATGGTGGTGTGAGGGTAGTGGTGGTGTGTAGTGGTGGTGTGTCTGTGGGGGTAGTGGTGGTGTGGGTGTGTTTGTCTGTCTGTGTGTGGTGTGTGTGAGGGTAATGGTGGTGTGGGGGTAGTGGTGGTGGTGTGTAGTGGTGGTGTGTCTGTGGGGGTAGTGGTGGTGTGGGTGTGTGTGGGGGTAGTGGTGGTGGTGTGTAGTGGTGGTGTGTCTGTGGGGGTAGTGGTTGTGGTGGTGTGTTTGTCTGTGTGTGTGTGGTGTGTGTGGGGGTAGTGGTGGTGTGGGTGTGTGTCTGTAGTGGTGTGTGTCTGTAGTGGTGGTGTGTCTGTGGGGGTAGTGGTGGTAGTGGTGTAGGTGTGTGGGGTTGTGGTGGTGTGTTTGTCTGTGGGGGTGGGTGTGTGTGGGGGTAGTGGTGGGGTGGGTGTGTGTGGGGGTAGTGGTGGTGGTGTGTCTGTGGGGGTAGTGGCGTAGGTGTGTGGGGTAGTGGTGGTGTGTGTGGGGGTAGTGGTGGTGTGTGTGGGGGTAGTGGTGGTGTGGGTGGGTGTGGGGGTAGTGGTGGTGTGGGGGTAGTGGTGGTGTGGGGGTAGTGGTGGTGTGGGTGTGTGTGTGGGGTAGTGGTGTAGGTGTGTGGGGTAGTGGTGGTGTGGGTGGGTGTGTGGGGTAGTGGTGGTGTGTGTAGGGGTGGTTGTGGTGCAGGTGTGTGGGTAGTGGTGGTGATGGTAGCGGTTAACCAAACACCACCAGTGACAGCACCGGTCCTGGGCCTCTCCTAGGTCGACTCAGCCTCAAATGAGTAGCTGGTGTTGTGGTGGTGGTGTAGCACTGGGGGAGAGACAAAGGCGGCCTCGGTGCCCGTAGCCTTCATAGGTGATGCTCGCTAACAGCACTTGCCCCTAGAGTTTATTAGAGGCTACCTGGGAATACCTTTGTCTGTGTGACAGCACTTGCCCCTGCAGCCCTGCTAGAGGCTACCTGGGGATTCTTTGTGTGACAGCACTTGCCCCTAAGTAATTCTAGAGGCTACCTGGGGTGCATTTGTGTGGAACTGCACTTGCCCCCTACAGCCTTGCTAGAGGCTACCTGGGGGTACCTTTGTATAATTGCACTTGCCCCTACGTAATTTTAGAGGCTACCTGGGGGACCTTTGTGTGACAGCACTTGCCCCAGCAGCCTTGCTAGAGGCTACCTGGGGGTACCTTTGTCTAACTGCACTTGCCCCTGCTAGAGGCTACCTGGGCGTACCTTTGTCTAACTGCACTTGCCCCTCCAGCCCTGCTAGAGGCTACCTGGGGTTGCGTGGCGACCTTTGTCTTTGGTGTCTCTTCTTCGTGAGGGGAATTTTGTGGATTAAAAAATAACAAAATAAAACGTTTTAAATCATCAAACTTTGTTGCAAATTGCGAAGTGGAGAGGGGGGGGTGGTGTTTGTATTTATTTAGGTCGCAAAAGGCGGTTTAGATCGCGAGGATTTATTTAATTTTATTTAGTTTTTTGTTGTTGCGGCCTAGCAGCTCCTCGCCTGGTTTAGGCCTGCGCCTCCTCGCTCCCATAAACATTTAAGCGTCGATGTTGTTATCTGGCCCCCTGCCCTTGTTATCATCGCTCGTGAGCGTCTATCGTGTCACCCTCTTTGCGTTTATATTTTTTAATAATTATTAAGAGCCGTGGAATTTTTTATATTTGGCGGTGTGAAGCGAACGCGACAACAAAAATAAATTCCCGCCCTTTTTTTCCCTTTCACGTTGGGTGTTGTTAAAACAACAAACTATTGCACCTTTTACGCCGAGTTGGGCAACTTTAATAATAATAACCACGATGCACAAGTGTAAAGCCTAAGCTCGCTCTAAGTAGTAAAGTTTTTTTTAATTTTTGTTAAAAATTACAGTGATTTAACTCCCTCATACCACGCTAATTCAGTAACTTTAATAGAAATTCTCATAAAATTATCGCGATTAAAGCTCTTAGTTACGTAGATTAGTATTGCTTTATGTTAATGCAAATAATAAAATATCTAAAGTTATTTAAGTCCTCATACCAACAAACAACTCCCTCATACCACGCTAATTCAGTAACTTTAATAACAATTCTCATAAACTTATCGCGATTAAAGCTGTTATTAACGTCGATTATATATTAATATTGTTTTATGTTAATGCAAATAATAATATTTGTAAAGTTATTTACCTCCTGAAACCAACAACTCTCCCTCATACCACGCTAATTCAGTAACTTTAATAACTAAGAAACTTATCGCTATTAAAACTTGGTAACGTCGATTATATATTAATATTTTGTTTACGTTGATACAATATAAAGTTATTTAACCCCTCAAACCAAAAAAATCTCCTCCACTGAGGGGTGAACTTGTATAACAATACAAACTTTAACAAAAATATCGCGCTAAATATATCTTTATATTATTTGTTTAAAACAGACATTTTTTCAATTCTTATTTTACTTTCGTACCCACAACTCCACGGAGCTTAAGACAAATTAAAGTTTCGCTTTAAGGATATTTATATTAATATTTGTAACGTTGGTTATGTGTTTGTTGTTTAAAAAAAAAATTAATTTGTAACTTTGCCTCGTACCAACAACAAACTCGACGCTGAGGAGGTTTGAGAACTTTAACAACAACAACAAACTCAATATTGTTTGGGTCTTTCGTTAAAGTCACGTAGATAGTTTGAAATAAAACAAGAAAATATCATTTTATTTCCAACCTATCTGCGGAAAAGTCGCGTAGATATGTTGAAATTAAATAACTAAAAAAAATAACAATTTATTATCTACCTATATGGTAAAGTAGCGTGGATAGGTGGAAATAAAATAACAAAAAATAACAATTTATTTCCAACCTATCATAGGTAAAGTCACAGATATTTTGAAATAAAATAACTAAGAAAATAACAATTTATTTTCAACCTATCTATGGTAAAGTACCGTTGATAGGTGGAAATAAAATAACAAAAAATAACAATTTATTTCCAACCTATCATAGGTAAAGTCACAGATATGTTGAAATAAAATAACTAAAAAATAACAATTTATTTTCAGCCTATCTATGGTAAAGTAGCGTGGATAGTTTGAAATAAAATAACAAAAAATAACAATTTATTTCCAACCTATCATAGGTAAAGTCACAGATATTTTGAAATAAAATAACTAAGAAAATAACAATTTATTTTCAACCTATCTATGGTAAAGTACCGTTGATAGGTTGAAATAAAATAACAAAAAAATAACAATTTATTTCCAACCTGTCAAAGGATAAGTCCCGTAGATATGTTGAAATGAAATGACTAAAATAACCTTTTTTTTACAACCTATCATGGATAAAGTCACGTAGATTGCTTGAAATAAAATAACAACAATAAGTATTGCTTTTCTTTCAACCTATCTACGTGACTTTACCGAAAGACCCAAATAATATGAATCTCTGCACTCACGAAAGCTTTAAGATTTAACAACAATAATAGTGACGAAACTAATCACAGGTGTCGTGCCAGGGATATATTTTTTCTTATTCATAATGTTTATGTTTTTAAAATTGGTTTCATTATTTTAAACAAATTTCCCCCTCGGGTGACCAATGTTTACCAAGTTGTGTTTTGGTGTGCGTTGTGTGTCTGATGTGTGTTTGTGGTACGTGATGTGTCATGTGTTTTGGTGTTTGTGTGGTGTGTTTATGGTGTGAGTGTGTTTGTGGTGTGAGTGTGGTGTGAGTTTGTGGTGTGAGTTTGGTGTGTGTGATGTGTGTTTGTCTTTCGTGGTGTGTGTGTTTGTGCGTTTTAATGTGCAACTTCCTAACTGGAGATTTGTTAGCTTACTAGTAGTAGCTTAACAATGTAGAGTAAGTAGCTCACCTTTGTGCAATTTTATAGTAACAACCAAATAGTCTTAATGCATAACCTCCTAGAGACCCATAGACTAAATTATGATTGTATTTTACCAGGTCTTTAGTCAACTTGCTAACTGGAGGTATGTTAGCTTCGTGCTAGTAATAGCAGCTTCACCTAAGTAGAAGTTTATAGTAGCGGCCACATACTCTTAATGCCGAGACGCCCACACAGACTCAACTATTTTGTAGCGTTCCAAGTCTGAGGCACCACTCACTAAACTGCTGCATCTTTTTTTTCCAGAAGCTACCTGGCCCATCACACGATCGCAGCTTAACCAAGTAGCTGAATGAAATCATCATCGTCGTCGTCACATTTATAGCAGCAGCAGCCACTTGTTTGGGTTGCTATCAATAGCCCAAGTTGCTTCTGAAACAGAGCTGCAGTAAAACCTTGGATTGCGAGCGCAATTTGTTGCGGCAACGTGTTTCAAAGCACTCGTATATCAGTTGTGGTCACGTGACAGTCGGCAGACAAAGCGTACACACGTACTCCATTGGAACCTCTTGCCAGTCGCAAAATATGATACTTGTTTTTTTTTACCCATTTATCTGGCAACAAAACTGACACCTTTTTTACACAAGGAGTCGTGTTTGCATTGACCACAATATCTGCGGTTGGAATGCAAACAGAAAACACAACTCTGATCATGTATGCACTGTCCTTGAAATTGATTTGTCCACACCCAGACACAGTGCATACATTATCAGAGTTGTGTTTTTTGTTTGCATTCCGACCGCAGGTATTGTGGTCAATGCAAACATGACTCCTTGTAAAAAAGGTGTCAGTTTTGTTGCCAGATAAATGGGTAAAACAACAATTATCATATTTTGCTACTGGCAAATGAGGTTCCAATGGTGTTAATGCTTAGCCCGAGCTCTCATACTCTGATGGTGCATTGTCTTTGAGTTGTGCGCCTTTTGGCGTCATCTGGTCCAACACCATGTGAGACTAGGCTCTAAGGAAAGCTGTCTCGGGTGTGGACCAATCAATTTCAAGGACAGTGCATACATTATCAGAGTTGTGTTTTCTGTTTGCATTCCGACCGCAGGTATTGTGGTCAATGCAAACACGACTCCTTGTGTAAAAAAGGTGTCAGTTTTGTTGTCAATTATTGTATACGTACTACTCGTATTGCAAGACCTCGCTCGTTTATCAAATTAATATTAAAAAATTTTGCTTGTCTTGCAAAACACTCGCAGACCAAGTTACTCGCAATCCAAGGTTTTACTGCAGCTCTGTTTCAGAAGCTACCTGGCCCATCGCGAATGATAGCAGCTTAACCAACTAGCTGAAATTGTCATCATCGTCATCATCACGTGGACTTTTATAGCAGCAGCAGCCGCCACTTGTCTGGGTTGCTATCATTAAGTGATTACCCGTACCCTACCCGATACCCGGCTACCCGTACCCGGCTGGGTACGGGTACCCGTTTGCGACCCTGGTGCGGCCGGGTACGGGTAAGCAGTGAGTCATTGGTGAGTCACCGTTTGTCACTCATTTCCCAACGTCTTGTCTCTTCTCACAATTCAAGTTCCTAGAATCAACCCACCCGCACCTGCAACATGGCTTCATCCCAGAGGTCGCAATCGGGTACCCGTACCCGACCGGGTACGGGTAGGGTACGGATACAGCCGGGTACGGGTACCCGTTTGCGATCCTGGTGCGGCCGGGTACGGGTAAGGAATCAAAACCCGTTTGCGACCTCTGCTTCTAACACCTTGTCAAATACAACACATTCTAGTGCGGGTCTCTGCGAGGCTCCTAGAATCGTGGCGTTCGGAGTATTTTGCTGCGATTGTAAATGTCCGCGTGGTAAGCCACCGCCATTGAGCTGTCTTTGATTGCTCGGTCGCTTCTGAGGGAAGATTTTTTTCGGCTTAGTGGGTCTTGCACCTGGTGACTAAAATAGTTGAGTTTGTGCTCGGTGACTTTGAAAATATGTGGGTCTCTTGAGTGTGGGTCTCTACGAGTATGGGTCTCTGGGTCTATGTATCTGTATGGGTCTCCATGTATCTGTATGGGTTTCTATGAGTGGGTCTCTGGGTCCTTATGTACCTGTCCTTGAAATTCATTGGTCCACACCCGAGACCGTACGCCTTTTGGCGTCATCTGGTCCAACACCAATGGAGACTAGGCTCTAAGAAAAGCTGTCTCGGGTGTGGACCAATCAACTTCAAGGACAGTGCATATCATTATCAGAGTTGTTTCTTTTTGTTTGCATTTTGATTATTGTAAACATGATGCCTTGTATAAAGGTGTCAGTTTTGTACCAGTTTAAAGGGTAAAAACCTACTACAACATCCACATCTCCTTTGCCAGCACCAAAATATGATGATTGTTTTTTTCTCCTTTTCGAGTTTTTTATTTACATTCTGACCCACAGGCATTGTGATTAATGCAGACACGATTCGTTGTAGAAGATTTCAGTTTGGTGTTTTAACATCTTAACACAACTGTTTTGTTGCCAGCCGATGAGAGAGTGGGCCTGTCGCTTTTTCTCAGCCAGCCTGAACACCTCCTCTGTCAGCCAGGGTCTCTGGGGGGGGAGGTTTGGACCGCGTACCCAAAGCAGCCATTGCAGCTGCACGAGTCCCAAAATGTTTGCGATACCCACGAGGTCGTCGATTTATTTGTAAATGTTTTCTTTCAGGCTGGAGGGAAAGGCAAAGCGGGAAAGGACTCGGGCAAAGCGAAGGCCAAGGCTGTGTCACGTTCCCAGCGCGCTGGCCTGCAGGTCTGCACGACGCTCCTACACACCCTCCGTTATCGCAACGTTTGTCGGCCGGTTATGGCGGTATCGGTCTTGCAGTTATGGTGATATCGGTCCGTCACGAGCTACACGGGGATCTTGGTGTCTATACTCTTTAAGTTTTTTTGGTAAAGTCACGTAAGTAAAAAATAAAATTAATAAATTATTTAAAAAATTAATTTTTTCCTACGTGATTTCATTTTTTACTTACGCGACTTAACCGAAAAAACTTAAGAAGTGTGAAAATTAATAAATTATTTTCATTTTTCACCCACGTGACTTAACCAAAAAAAACTTAAGAAGTGTGAATCCTTGCAGTCACGAAAGCTTCAAATCTAAGGGATCTTGGTGTCTATACTCTGTTTTTTCGGTAAAGTCACGCAAGTAAAACATTAAATTCAAATTAATAAATTATTTTAAAAATTACATTTTCACCTCCGTGATTTCATTTTTTGTTTACGCGACTTTACCGAAAAAACTATGTATGTAGAGTATTAAAATTAATAAATTATTTGTATTTTTTTTCCTACGTGACTTAACCGAAAAAACTTAAGAAGTGTGAATCCTTGCAGTCACGAAAGCTTCAAATCCAGGGGATCTTGGCGTTTATACTCTTAATTTTTTTCGGTAAAGTCGTGTAGGTAAAACATTAAATTAAAATTAATAAATTATTTAAAAAAATTAATTTTTACCTACGTGATTTCATTTTTTATTTACGCGACTTTACCGAAAAAACTATATTAGAGTATTAAAATTAATAAATTATTTGGTTTTTTTTTCCTACGTGACTTTACCGAAAACACTTAAGAAGTGTGAATCCTTGCAGTCACGAAAGCTTCAAATCTAGGGGATCTTGGCGTTTATACTCTTAAGTTTTTTCGGTAAAGTCGTGTAGGTAAAACATTAAATTAAAAGTTAATGAAAGTAATAATGTAATATTATTATGATATGGAATATTATCACATTATTAATTTAATTAATTTTAATTGCGTTTTTTACATACTAATAGTAGTAATGTGATAATATTCCATATTATAGTAATATTCCATTATTACTTTAATTCATCTTCTTGGTTCTTTCGGTAAAGTCATCACGTAGAAGGGAAGTAATAAAATAATAAAAATAAAACATAATTAAATGCAATTTTCACGACGTTTCGGCCACAACGCAAGCAGCCGTCCTCAGGTGAAGAATGAAACACCAATCTTAATTTTGGAGCTTTCGTGACTGCAGGAATTATTCTTTGTTTCTTTCGGTTAAGTCACGTCTAAAGATAAAATAATAAATTAAAATAAAATAATAGCGACGTTTCGATTACAACACAAGCAATCGTCATCAGGCATAAAAGAAATGGCAACAAAAATCTAACTAGAAAACTATAGACAGACATACAAGCAGTTGATGTCTGTCTGCTTGTATGTCTGTCTATAGTTTTCTAGTTAGATTTTTGTTGCTTTTTCTTTTATGCCTGATGACGATTGCTTGTGTTGTAATCGAAACGTCGCTATTATTTTATTTTAATTTATTATTTTATCTTTAGACGTGACTTAACCGAAAGAAACAAAGAATGAAACACCACCAAGCTTGGAGCGTCTATTTAAGCTGGGTTGGAGGGGGGGAGGTGGGAAGAAGAGCGCCTAGACAAAATAATTTGCATATCAAGAGGAATTTAGCATATGGAAAATGCGTAGGAGGTGGGCGGGGGGGGGTTTCAAATTAATATTATGCCCGTGCATTATGCAGGATCAGCAGCATCAAAGGGAGGGGATAGGGGTAGCTTTAATAAAGGAAAGGAATGTTAATAGTATGTAGCTGCAGTAACTAAACAACCACGTAAAAAAACTAAAGTATAAACTACATAAAAAACTAAAGTATAAACTGCATAGCATCATCAGTATACTTACTATACTCTACAATAAGCTGAGTTACTAACAGCAAGTAATACATTACAATTCTACGTCGTAAAAATTATATAATATGCTTCCATCTAAACTTTATTCTCTTACATCACACGAGCATACACCATACTATATACCAGAGGTGTGGACTCGAGTCATGTGACTTGGACTCGAGTCAGACTCGAGTCATGAATTTGATGACTTGCGACTCGACTTGGACTTGCATAACAATGACTTTGTCCCACCTATGCTATATACTGCCATAGACAAACCCAACATTAAATTATATACTGTATTGCTATATACTTTAATTAACTTTTAATTTTGTTTTTCACCCACCTGACTTTACCGAAAACACTTAAGAAGTGTGAATTCTTGCCGTCACGAAACCTTTCAAGTCTAGAATCTCGGTGTCTGCACATTGAACGTTCCCCTTCTCCCCGCCTCGCCCCACGTTGTGTGGTGGTGGTCCCCAGTTCCCCGTGGGTCGAATCCACAGGCACCTGAAGACACGCACCACGAGCCACGGACGCGTGGGAGCCACCGCCGCTGTCTACAGCGCAGCCATCCTGGAGTACCTCACCGCAGAGGTGCTGGAGCTCGCGGGGAACGCCTCAAAGGTACTGACTACACACTGTGTAGTACACTACACTCTACACTACGTACTACACTACACACTGTAGTACACTACACTCTACACTACGTACTACACTACTCACTGTGTGTGTACACTACACATTCTGTACTCGCTGTGTGTGTGTACACTACACACATTCTGTACTCGCTGTGTGTGTACACTACACACATTCTGTACTCGCTGTGTGTGTGTACACTACACACATTCTGTACTCGCTGTGTGTGTGTACACTGGCTGTGTGTGTACACTACACTCTGTACTCGCTGTGTGTGTGTACACTACATTCTGTACTCACTGTGTACACTGGCTGTGTGTGTGTGTACACTACACTCTGTACTCACTGTGTGTGTGTACACTACACTCTGTACTCACTGTGTACCCTGGCTGTGTGTGTGTACACTACACTCTGTACTCACTGTGTACACTGGCTGTGTGTGTGTGTGTGTACACTACACTCTGTACTCACTGTGTACCCTGGCTGTGTGTGTGTGTGTACACTACACTCTGTACTCACTGTGTACCCTGGCTGTGTGTGTGTGTACACTACACTCTGTACTCACTGTGTACCCTGGCTGTGTGTGTGTGTACACTACACTCTGTACTCACTGTGTACCCTGGCTGTGTGTGTGTACACTACACTCTGTACTCACTGTGTACCCTGGCTGTGTGTGTGTGTACACTACACTCTGTACTCACTGTGTACCCTGGCTGTGTGTGTGTGTACACTACACTCTGTACTCACTGTGTACACTGGCTGTGTGTGTGTGTACACTACACTCTGTACTCACTGTGTACCCTGGCTGTGTGTGTGTGTACACTACACTCTGTACTCACTGTGTACCCTGGCTGTGTGTGTGTGTACACTACACTCTGTACTCACTGTGTACCCTGGCTGTGTGTGTGTGTACACTACACTCTGTACTCACTGTGTACACTGGCTGTGTGTGTGTGTGTGTACACTACACTCTGTACTCACTGTGTACCCTGGCTGTGTGTGTGTGTGTACACTACACTCTGTACTCACTGTGTACCCTGGCTGTGTGTGTGTGTACACTACACTCTGTACTCACTGTGTACCCTGGCTGTGTGTGTGTGTGTGTACACTACACTCTGTACTCACTGTGTACCCTGGCTGTGTGTGTGTGTACACTACACTCTGTACTCACTGTGTACACTGGCTGTGTGTGTGTACACTACACTCTGTACTCACTGTGTACCCTGGCTGTGTGTGTGTGTACACTACACTCTGTACTCACTGTGTACCCTGGCTGTGTGTGTGTGTGTGTACACTACACTCTGTACTCACTGTGTACCCTGGCTGTGTGTGTGTGTACACTACACTCTGTACTCACTGTGTACACTGGCTGTGTGTGTGTGTGTGTACACTACACTCTGTACTCACTGTGTACACTGGCTGTGTGTGTGTGTACACTACACTCTGTACTCACTGTGTGTGTGTACACTACACTCTGTACTCACTGTGTACCCTGGCTGTGTGTGTGTGTACACTACACTCTGTACTCACTGTGTACCCTGGCTGTGTGTGTGTGTACACTACACTCTGTACTCACTGTGTACCCTGGCTGTGTGTGTGTGTACACTACACTCTGTACTCACTGTGTACCCTGGCTGTGTGTGTACACTACACTCTGTACTCACTGTGTACCCTGGCTGTGTGTGTGTACACTACACTCTGTACTCACTGTGTACCCTGGCTGTGTGTGTGTGTACACTACACTCTGTACTCACTGTGTACCCTGGCTGTGTGTGTGTGTGTACACTACACTCTGTACTCACTGTGTACCCTGGCTGTGTGTGTGTACACTACACTCTGTACTCACTGTGTACCCTGGCTGTGTGTGTGTGTACACTACACTCTGTACTCACTGTGTGTACCCTGGCTGTGTGTGTGTACACTACACTCTGTACTCACTGTGTACCCTGGCTGTGTGTGTGTGTGTGTACACTACACTCTGTACTCACTGTGTACACTGGCTGTGTGTGTGTGTACACTACACTCTCTACTCACTGTGTATCCTGGCTGTGTGTGTGTGTGTGTACACTACACTTTGTACTCACTGTGTACCCTGGCTGTGTGTGTGTACACTACACTCTGTACTCACTGTGTACCCTGGCTGTGTGTGTGTGTGTACACTACACTCTGTACTCACTGTGTACCCTGGCTGTGTGTGTGTGTGTACACTACACTCTGTACTCACTGTGTGTGTGTGTGTGTACACTACACACTGTACTCACTGTGTGTGTACCCTGGCTGTGTGCGGTCCGACTAGGATCTGAAGGTGAAGCGCATCACCCCTCGTCACCTCCAGTTGGCCATCCGTGGCGACGAGGAGTTGGACTCCCTCATCAAGGCCACCATCGCTGGGGGAGGTGAGCCGGAGAGAGCTCACACGCTCGCCCACTCACACGCTCGCTCGCCCACACGCTCGCTCGCCCACTCATACGCTCGCCCACACGCTTGCCCACTCACACACTCGCCCACTCACACGCTCGCTCGCCCACACGCTCGCCCACTCACACGCTCGCCCACTCACACGCTCGCTCGCCCACACGCTTGCCCACTCACACACTCGCCCACACGCTCGCTCGCCCACTCACACACTCGCCCACTCACACGCTCGCTCGCCCACACGCTTGCCCACTCACACACTCGCCCACTCACACGCTCGCTCGCCCACACGCTTGCCCACTCACACGCTCGCCCACACGCTTGCCCACTCACACGCTTGCCCACTCACACGCTTGCCCACTCACACGCTCGCCCACTCACACG
This sequence comes from Lampetra planeri, assembly GCF_965212315.1. NCBI lineage: Eukaryota > Metazoa > Chordata > Hyperoartia > Petromyzontiformes > Petromyzontidae > Lampetra > Lampetra planeri. Next base: position 9,056,687 of record NC_136151.1, on the reverse strand, counting down.
CTCGCCCACTCGCTCGCCCACTCGCTCGCTCACACTCGCACGCTCGCCCACTCGCTCGCCCACTCGCTCGCCCACTCGCTCGCCCGCTCGCTCGCCCGCTCGCTCGCCCGCTCGCTCGCCCGCTCGCTCGCCCGCTCGCTCGCCCGCTCGCTCGCCCGCTCGCTCGCCCGCTCGCTCGCCCGCTCGCTCGCCCGCTCGCTCGCCCGCTCGCTCGCCCGCTCGCTCGCCCGCTCGCTCGCCCGCTCGCTCGCCCGCTCGCTCGCCCGCTCGCTCGCCCGCTCGCTCGCCCGCTCGCTCGCCCGCTCGCTCGCCCGCTCGCTCGCCCGCTCGCTCGCCCGCTCGCTCGCCCGCTCGCTCGCCCGCTCGCTCGCCCGCTCGCTCGCCCGCTCGCTCGCCCGCTCGCTCGCCCGCTCGCTCGCCCGCTCGCTCGCCCGCTCGCTCGCCCGCTCGCGCATTTTGATGGCGCTGGCTAAAGGTGTCCCGTGGGCGATGTGTCGTGTCGTGTCTCCGCGATTGTCCCCCAGGTGTGATTCCTCACATCCACAAGTCTCTCATCGGCAAGAAGGGGCAACAGAAGACAGCCTAGCCAGGCCTGCAGCTACACACTCACTTCACACGCTAGACACCGTCACCACTCGCCACGCATGAACACACGCCACGCATGAACACTCACTACACATGAACACTCACTACACGTGAACACACGCAAGACACCAGTACTACACGCTAGACATGAACACAGACACCGTTACCACACGCTACGCATGAACACTCGCCACGCATGAACACTCGCCACGCATGAACACTCGCCACGCATGAACACACGCCACACATGAACACACAGACACACATGAACACACAGACACACATGAACACACATACACACAGGAACACGCGCTAGACATGAACACACGCCGCGCATGAACACAAGCCACTCATGAACACTCGCTGGACATGAACACTCGCTAGACACCACTACTCGCTACACATGAACACTCGCTGGACATGAACACTCGCTGGATATGAACACACGCTAGACATGAACACGCACTCTACGCATGAACACACGCGAGACACCCGTACTACTCGCTTACACACACACGCCACGCATGAACACACGGAAACCGGTACCACTCGCCACGCATGAACACTCGCTTAGACACCACTACTACTCGCTACACATGAACACACGCTCTACGCATGAACACACGGAAACCGGTACCACTCGCCACGCATGAACACTCGCTTAGACACCACTACTACTCGCTACACACGGACACGCGACGTGTCCGTGCGTTGGTGTAGCGCATGTTCATGCGTAGCGAGTGTTCACCACATACACGCACTCGCATATACACTCGCGCACCTACTCGCGCACCTACTCGCAGGCACACACACGGAATGATATTCTCACTCGCGCTTACTGTCACTCTCTCACACACCCCACTCGCACAGCTCACACACCAACACTCGCACAACCCACGCTCTCACAATCTCACACGCCCACTCTCACACACACACACACACACCTACAAACAGTCACGAACACACACACTCACGAACACACCCACTCGCGCGCACACACACCTACACACACCCACTCGCGTGCACACAAACCCACGCTCTCACAATCACACACATCCACTCTCTTACACATACACCTAAACACACCCACTCTCTCACACAATCTCACACACTCACAACCAGGGTCACTCACGTATGCGCACACACACACACACGGAGTGATGGTCTCACACGCGCTGACTGGCACACACACTCTCACACTCGCTTGTACAGATGCTCGCAGCGCACTCGGCATCGCCTGGATTCGAAAGCGTTGGGGCTGGCTGGGTGTGTTGGTGCGTGTGTGTGTGTGTGTACGTGTCTCTGTGTACGCGTGTGTGTACGCGTGTGCGTACGTGTGTGTGTGTGTACGTGTCTGTGTGTACGTGTCTGTGTGTGTGTGTACGTGTCTCTGTGTACGCGTGTGTGTGTGTGTACGTGTCTGTGTGTGTGTACGTGTCTGTGTGTGTGTACGTGTCTCTGTGTACGCGTGTGTGTGCGTACGAATGGACCCGCTTGTTAGTTTGTCTTCTCGAATCTCCCATCGCCGCCACCACCACCACCACCCCAAACCCTCCTCCCTCCGCCGTGTCTACCAAGTCGCCGGGTCTCTCTCTCGTGGTGAATGTCAGCGGCTGGTTGGTTCTGTTACTGCCTTTGATTGTGTGGTGGGGGTGGTGATGGTGACGTTCCCCCACGGTGGCTTGGTTGGGATGTTGACTACCTCGCCTGGTACGCGGTGGGGGCCGTTGTGGGTTCGATCTCCGCTTGGCCTGACGATGCCTGCTGCTGTAGATGGAGTGAGATGAGAGTGAGATGAGAGTGAGATGAGAGTGAGATGAGAGTGAGATGAGAGTGAGATGAGAGTGAGATGAGAGTGAGATGAGAGTGAGATGAGAGTGAGATGAGAGTGAGATGAGAGTGAGATGAGAGTGAGATGAGAGTGAGATGAGAGTGAGATGAGAGTGAGATGAGAGTGAGATGAGAGTGAGATGAGAGTGAGATGAGAGTGAGATGAGAGTGAGATGAGAGTGAGATGAGAGTGAGATGGGAGTGAGATGGGAGTGAGATGGGAGTGAGATGGGAGAGAGATGGGAGAGAGATGGGAGAGAGATGGGAGAGAGATGGGAGAGAGATGGGAGAGAGATGGGAGAGAGATGGGAGAGAGATGGGAGAGAGATGGGAGAGAGATGGGAGAGAGAGATGGGGGAGAGAGATGGGGGAGAGAGATGGGGGAGAGAGATGGGGGAGAGAGATGGGGGAGAGAGATGGGGGAGAGAGATGGGGGAGAGAGAGAGATGAGGGAGATGGGGGAGAGAGATATTTTCTGTCCACTCCCCACCGTCTCTCTCGCTACCTTTCACCCCCCTCCCTCTGAGTTGACTTATTTTTAAACACGATAAACTTTTATGGAATGAGGAGAGAGGAGGGTAGGATGGATTTTGCCCCCCCCCCCCCCCTGTTCACCCAGCCTGGCTCTTGCGAGGATGTTTTGTTACATTTTGTCGATGGTTGTAAAGGGGTTGGATGTGGTGTGTGGGGGGGTTGGCTTTTTAAAACTACGCACGAGAGAGGGTTTGCCTCGCCACAACCTGTTGTGGTGGTTGTGGTGGTGGTGGTGGTTGTGGTGGTTGTGGTGGTTGTGGTGGTGGTGGTGGTTGTGGTGGTGGTGCGACTCGCTACGAACTCTGAGCTTGTCCACCCTCAAACGGCGGTCTATTAAGAGGCTGCACTTGGCAGGGAGATGCTCCTGGGTGTGTTTGTTTAATGTTGCAGTTCTGCAGGAGTTGGTGGTGGTGGTGGTGGTCTGTTTGTTGTTGCTGAAGTTTTGGCTCCCGTCTGTTGCCCGGTCCAAACCTGCCACCCGCCCTCCTACCCCGTTGCCCTCTGGGAAATGCAAAAAGATTAAAAAAAAAGTTTCTTGACGCGGAGACAGACACGCGCAGACATACAGGAGACACACGGAGACACACACACACGGAGACACACACACACGGAGACACGTGGAGACATCCAGGAGACACGGAGACAGACATCCAGGAGACACACACACGGAGACACACACACGGAGACACACACGGAGACACATGCAGACATCCAGGAGACACATGCAGACATCCAGGAGACACATGCAGACATCCAGGAGACACATGCAGACATCCAGGAGACACATGCAGACATCCAGGAGACACATGGAGACATCCAGGAGACACACAGACAGACACGTGGAGACATCCAGGAGACACGGAGACACACACACACGGAGACACACACGTGGAGACACACACGTGGAGACATCCAGGAGACACACACGTGGAGACATCCAGGAGACACACACGTGGAGACATCCAGGAGACACACACGTGGAGACATCCAGGAGACACACACACGTGGAGACATCCAGGAGACACACACACGTGGAGACATCCAGGAGACACACACACGTGGAGACATCCAGGAGACACACACGGAGACACACACACGGAGACACACGGAGACATCCAGGAGACACACGGAGACATCCAGGAGACACGGAGACAGACACGTGGAGACATCCAGGAGACACACACACACGGAGACACACACGTGGAGACACACACGTGGAGACATCCAGGAGACACATGCAGACATCCAGGAGACACATGCAGACATCCAGGAGACACATGCAGACATCCAGGAGACACACGGAGACAGACACGTGGAGACATCCAGGAGACACACGGAGACAGACACGTGGAGACATCCAGGAGACACGGAGACACACACACACACGGAGACACACACGTGGAGACACACACGTGGAGACATCCAGGAGACACACACACGGAGACACACACACGGAGACACACGGAGACATCCAGGAGACACACGGAGACACACGGAGACATCCAGGAGACACACGGAGACACACGGAGACATCCAGGAGACACGGAGACAGACACGTGGAGACATCCAGGAGACACACACACACGGAGACACACACGTGGAGACACACACGTGGAGACATCCAGGAGACACATGCAGACATCCAGGAGACACATGCAGACATCCAGGAGACACGGACACACACACACGAAGACATACACAACATGTTTGATTGTTTTAGTAACATAGGGTTTGAAAATCCCCCCCCACCCTCCTGTCTCTCCCCGTACCCACTTTTTATAATAAATGTTGCTTCTCCCTTACCCATCTTCATTTCCGTTTCATTTATTGGGTGTAGCCCTGTGAGCCATTTGGCTCTTGAAAATCGGGTGCAACCGCAAAAAACACGAACAAGAAAACATCTTAAAGTGACTGTGCAAACAGAAAAATCCAGGGAAAAAAAAAAAACTGCAAAGTCTTCCATAAATAAAATATTAAAAAATATTCGTGGGTTTTTTCGGTAAAGTCACGTAGGTAAAAAATTTCAATTAGTAAAAGTATATTATTATTTTATTTTTATTTCACTTTAATTTAAATTGAATATGAATCCTTGCAGTCACGAAAAACGCGCTTTAATGAAACGTGTACTGCCTGAGCTGCCCTGCCCCATGCCTCCTCCCCCCATCGCCCCTCCCCCCTCCTCCCACACGCCCCGCCCCTGGGCGTGGCTCCCCGAGGCTTGCCGTGACGTCAGGGACCACGTGGTGATTCACAGGCAAACGTGAGTTTGGCGTGGACAATTAGAGGCGTGACAAAGATTGTTTTAAAAGTATAACCCGTAAAAACAAAGTTTTTCCACTATAAATCCTTTATATGCGTGGCGGCTAGAGTCCTCTCGTCCTCTGGCCTGAGATGGCTGCCACCTATGGGTCAGATGATTGCATTGCACCATTAAGCAATTGGTGATTAAATATAATATTTTGTCCTAAAAAGTGTAAAATTTTGGAATTTTTTTTTCACGAACATAAATTGTCACGCACAACGAGTCTGTGTGCAAAATGTCAGCTCGATTGGATCACGGGAAGTGGGTTAAAAAACGACCGAAAGATTTGCACGGTCGTAAGCGCGCAAGCAAGCAAGTGAACTTAATATAAAGGATTTAAAAATATATTAAATTTTTATTTTCGATGATAGAAATGTCGTGTTGTCATCGGTATGACACAGCTATACCAAGTTTGCAGTTGATACAACATTGGGAATACGGTTGAAATTGAGTTACAAGATTTCTTTTTTGAGGATACAAAAGACGATGTGAGTTAAATAAAAGCGTGTAAATTGTTTAAAATATATATTTAATGACAGAATATCGTGTTGTCATCGGTATGACGGCTACACGAAGTTTGCAGTTGATACAACATTGGGAAGTGGGTTAAAATTGAGTTACAATATTTTTGGATACGACAGACACAGTAAGTTGAATAAAAGCGTGTAAAATGTTTAAAATATAAATATATTTAATGACAGAATGTCGTGTTGTCATCGGTATGACACAGCTACACAAAGTTTGCAGTTGATACAACATTGGGAATACGGTTGAAATTGAGTTACAAGATTTCTTTTTTGAGGATACAAAATACGATGTGAGTTAAATAAAAGCGTTTAATAAGATAAAGTTAAAATAATAAAACGTTAAAACAATTAAAATGAGAAAGTAACGGGACTTGTCAAAGCGCACAAAATCGCAGCCATTTGTGATCTGCTCATCGCATGGGTTGAAAAGACAAAGATGCCCCAGGTAGCCTCTAGCAGGCTGTAGGGGCAAGTGCTGTTAGTAGTAGCGCCTCTACACAGACAAAGATCCCCCGTGTAGCCTCTAGCAGGCTGTAGGGGCAAGTGCTGCTACACACAGACAAAGATCCCCCGTGTAGCCTCTAGGAGGCTGTAGGGGCAAGTGCTGTTAGTAGTAGCGCCTCTACACAGACAAAGATCCCCCGTGTAGCCTCTAGCAGGCTGTAGGGGCAAGTGCTGTTAGTAGTAGCGCCTCTACACAGACAAAGATCCCCCGTGTAGCCTCTAGCAGGCTGTAGGGGCAAGTGCTGCTACACACAGACAAAGATCCCCCGTGTAGCCTCTAGGAGGCTGTAGGGGCAAGTGCTGTTAGTAGTAGCGCCTCTACACAGACAAAGATCCCCCGTGTAGCCTCTAGGAGGCTGTAGGGGCAAGTGCTGTTAGTAGTAGCGCCTCTACACAGACAAAGATCCCCCGTGTAGCCTCTAGCAGGCTGTAGGGGCAAGTGCTGCTACACACGGACAAAGATCTCCCGTGTAGCCTCTAGGAGGCTGTAGGGGCAAGTGCTGTTAGTAGTAGCGCCTCTACACAGACAAAGATCCCCCGTGTAGCCTCTAGCAGGCTGTAGGGGCAAGTGCTGCTACACACAGACAAAGATCCCCCGTGTAGCCTCTAGGAGGCTGTAGGGGCAAGTGCTGTTAGTAGTAGCGCCTCTACACAGACAAAGATCCCCCGTGTAGCCTCTAGCAGGCTGTAGGGGCAAGTGCTGTTAGTAGTAGCGCCTCTACACAGACAAAGATCCCCCGTGTAGCCTCTAGCAGGCTGTAGGGGCAAGTGCTGTTAGTAGTAGCGCCTCTACACAGACAAAGATCCCCCGTGTAGCCTCTAGCAGGCTGTAGGGGCAAGTGCTGCTACACACGGACAAAGATCTCCCGTGTAGCCTCTAGGAGGCTGTAGGGGCAAGTGCTGTTAGTAGTAGCGCCTCTACACAGACAAAGATCCCCCGTGTAGCCTCTAGCAGGCTGTAGGGGCAAGTGCTGCTACACACGGACAAAGATCCCCCGTGTAGCCTCTAGGAGGCTGTAGGGGCAAGTGCTGTTAGTAGTAGCGCCTCTACACAGACAAAGATCCCCCGTGTAGCCTCTAGGAGGCTGTAGGGGCAAGTGCTGTTAGTAGTTGCACCTCTACACAGACAAAGATCCCCCGTGTAGCCTCTAGCAGGCTGTAGGGGCAAGTGCTGTTACACACAGACAAAGATCCCCCGTGTAGCCTCTAGGAGGCTGTAGGGGCAAGTGCTGTAAGTAGTAGCACCTCTACACAGACAAAGATCCCCCGTGTAGCCTCTAGCAGGCTGTAGGGGCAAGTGCTGCTACACACAGACAAAGATCCCCCGTGTAGCCTCTAGGAGGCTGTAGGGGCAAGTGCTGTTAGTAGTAGCGCCTCTACACAGACAAAGATCCCCCGTGTAGCCTCTAGCAGGCTGTAGGGGCAAGTGCTGTTAGTAGTAGCGCCTCTACACAGACAAAGATCCCCCGTGTAGCCTCTAGCAGGCTGTAGGGGCAAGTGCTGCTACACACAGACAAAGATCCCCCGTGTAGCCTCTAGGAGGCTGTAGGGGCAAGTGCTGTTAGTAGTAGCGCCTCTACACAGACAAAGATCCCCCGTGTAGCCTCTAGGAGGCTGTAGGGGCAAGTGCTGTTAGTAGTAGCGCCTCTAAACAGACAAAGATGCCCCAGGTAGCCTCTAGCAGGCTGTAGGGGCAAGTGCTGCTACACACAGACAAAGATCCCCCGTGTAGCCTCTAGGAGGCTGTAGGGGCAAGTGCTGTTAGTAGTAGCGCCTCTACACAGACAAAGATCCCCCGTGTAGCCTCTAGCAGGCTGTAGGGGCAAGTGCTGCTACACACATACAAAGATCCCCCGTGTAGCCTCTAGGAGGCTGTAGGGGCAAGTGCTGTTAGTAGTAGCGCCTCTACACAGACAAAGATCCCCCGTGTAGCCTCTAGCAGGCTGTAGGGGCAAGTGCTGCTACACACAGACAAAGATCCCCCGTGTAGCCTCTAGGAGGCTGTAGGGGCAAGTGCTGTTAGTAGTAGCGCCTCTACACAGACAAAGATCCCCCGTGTAGCCTCTAGGAGGCTGTAGGGGCAAGTGCTGTTAGTAGTAGCACCTCTACACAGACAAAGATCCCCCGTGTAGCCTCTAGGAGGCTGTAGGGGCAAGTGCTGTTAGTAGTAGCGCCTCTAAACAGACAAAGATGCCCCAGGTAGCCTCTAGCAGGCTGTAGGGGCAAGTGCTGCTACACACAGACAAAGATCCCCCGTGTAGCCTCTAGGAGGCTGTAGGGGCAAGTGCTGTTAGTAGTAGCGCCTCTACACAGACAAAGATCCCCCGTGTAGCCTCTAGCAGGCTGTAGGGGCAAGTGCTGCTACACACAGACAAAGATCCCCCGTGTAGCCTCTAGGAGGCTGTAGGGGCAAGTGCTGTTAGTAGTAGCGCCTCTACACAGACAAAGATCCCCCGTGTAGCCTCTAGCAGGCTGTAGGGGCAAGTGCTGCTACACACAGACAAAGATCCCCCGTGTAGCCTCTAGGAGGCTGTAGGGGCAAGTGCTGTTAGTAGTAGCGCCTCTACACAGACAAAGATCCCCCGTGTAGCCTCTAGGAGGCTGTAGGGGCAAGTGCTGTTAGTAGTAGCACCTCTACACAGACAAAGATCCCCCGTGTAGCCTCTAGCAGGCTCTAGGGGCAAGTGCTGTTAGCGAGCATCACCTATGAAGGCTGCCGGCACCACCACGCCCGGCCGTCTTTGTCTCTCCCAGTGCTAGCGATGTTCACTACACCACCACCACTACACCACCACCACCACTACACCACCATCACCACCACTACTACACCACCACCACCACTACACCACCACCACCATCACCACCACTACTACACCACCACCACCATCACCACCACTACTACACCACCACTACACCACCACCACCGCTACCACCACTACACCACCACTACACCACCACCACCGCTACCACCACTACACCACCACTACACCACCACTACACCACCACCACTACACCACCACCACCGCTACCACCACTACACCACCACTACACCACCACCACTACACCACCATCATCACCACCACTACACCATCACCACCACTACACCACGACCACTACACCACCACCACCGCCACCACCACTACACCACCATCATCACCACCACTACACCACCATCATCACCACACCACCACCACTACACCACCACTACACCACCACCACTACACCACCACTACACCATCACCACCACTACACCATCACCACCACTACACCATCACCACTACTACACCACCACTACACCACCATCATCACCACCACTACACCATCACCACCACTACACCACCACCACCGCTACCACCACCACCATCACCACCACCACTACACCACCACTACACCACCACCACCGCTACACCACCACTACACCACCACCACCGCTACACCACCACTACACCACCACCACCGCTACCACCACCGCTACACCAACTACTCATTTGAGGCTGAGTCGACCTAGGGGAGGCCCAGGACCGGTTCAGAGAATCGTCACTGAGTGGTGTTGGCCGTGAGCGGGATTCAACCTCATGCACCTAGCCTGGCACAAGTCCCTCCCCTCACCCCCCACCCTTCCCCCAAGCCCCTCCCCTCACCCCCCCTACTTCCACCCTCCCCCCAAGCCCCTCCCACCCCCTCCCCCCACCCTCCCCCCAAGCCCCTCCCCTCACCCCCCCTACCCCCCACCCTCCCCCCAAGCCCCTCCCCT